>NW_021621136.1:0-9273 GCF_004785775.1 Grammomys surdaster | reverse complement strand
TGATCCTCCTGCCCTTGCTTCCAAGTGCTAGGATCACAAGCATGCACCACCATTGGCCACAGCTCTCTATTTGTTCTTTACAAAGGTCTATGTAAAGCAGCAAGAACCAACAAGATGGTTCAACAGGTAAAGACACTTGCTAGCAAGCCTGAGAACCTAGGCTCAATCCCTGGAACCCACCTGGTGAAAGGAGAGAATGGTCTATAGGTTATTCTCTGCCCTCCTAAGTATACAATGTGCACACAAACAAAAATATATATAAAAACATGTTGTAAATAGGATGGCAAAATAACAAGTGTACATTTTAAATCTGGAAATGAGTTATAAATATAATCTTATGAAGTTTTTTTTAATAGTTTTTGGGTTTGTTAAGACAGGGTTTCATTGTTTTGTCTTATCTGTTCAGCAGTCCTGGAACTCACTCTATAAAGCAGGCTACCCTTGGACTCATAAAGATCTGTACACTTCTGCCTCCCAAGTGCTGGGTTTAAAGGCATGTACCACCCAGCATTATCTGAGTTCTTGCACAAAATAAATGTTACTTTTTGCAATGTATTTTTATATTTGTGTATGTATGTATACATATAGATGTGTATGTATACACATACATGTAAAATTCTTTAAGACAGTTTTATGTAACCCAAGGTAGTCTTGAACTTACTATGTAACCAAGGAAGAACTTGAATTTCTGATCCTCTTGCCTCTACCTCTAGAGTGCTGAAATTATAAACTTATGCCATCATGACAGTGGGAGATTGGTTCAGATCTCCCACAGAAACTAACTCAGGAGGCTAAGACAAGTTCTAGTTCAGTCAAGTTAATATGTGAGGCCCTGTCTCAAAAACAAACAACCAAACAAACAAACCAGAAAGCAAATAAACAGAAAACAGAAAGATGAGAAAGAGGGGGTTAGGAGAAGAGCCCTGAACACAGCACACCTTAGTATTCAGAGGCTAGACAGAAGCCAGCAGAGGGGACAGTGACAAAACAGCCTAAAGCTAAAGAGGGCAAGCAGAGCGAGCTTCAGGAAGGGGTGGGCTGCTGAGACAAAGAGACAAAGTTAGCAGCACAGAGGACATGGGAAATCTACAGAAGAGAGTCTATTTCTTTTTTGTATTTGAAGCCACACTGACAAGAATACTGGAGACTCTGATTCAAAGGGGGCACAAATGGGTGTCCTCTCCCAAACAGGACTCAATCAGAAGAGCAAACAGACTGCTTCTACAGACTTCCTTATGTAGCCACAGGCAAATACTAATCAAAGCTGTATTTTTGTAGACTGCGCCTGGACCTACATCTTCTCAAAAACAAAATTCTACATAGCAAATCTTGTTACTCTACAGTTTGACAAAATAAGGAATTCAAATCAAATTTCGGCAAGATCACAAACACTGACTTTACCAAGTGACTCAAGCAGAGACATCAATATAAGTCTATGGCCCAAGACACCAATGTAGGCAGAGAATAGATTCGGTGGATTTAACCAAAAGTCAAGTTCATATTATATGGAAATATTTGGAAAGGCAGTATAACAACAGAAAAAAATAAAGGTACACATTATGAGTTGGGGACCAGTTTCTTCTCTATATGACAGGAATATTAGCTACAAATCCAGGATTCTTAGGAAGATAAATGGAGTAACAGTAATAGGTAACTTTAAGTAGTCCTAGATATTAAGACTTAACTCCAAGTCACTTTGCTTTTATCACTAACTTGTCCTGACACAGGACAAATCATTTGACCTGCACCTATTTTCTTACCTGTCAAATTATGAAGATAATCTATGCCCTCCACATGTTACAGATGCTGCCATCAATCACATACGAATCTGATACAGAAAAATATGTTTGGAAATTAACAATTGTGTAACCAAGTAGCTAATCCAGTGTGTAATGAAAACATGAAAGAAATTTGAGGTTGAAGAGATGGCTCAGTGGTTTGAAGCACTTGCTGCTCTTGGAAAGGACCAGGGTTTGTATCCCAGCACCTTCATGGTGTTCACAACCATCTACAACTCCAGTTCCAGAGGTATCCAATGCTCTCCTCTAGCTTCCATGAACACTGTGTGCACTTGCATAATATGCAGATAAAACACTCATACACATAAAATAAATATATTTTAAGTCTTCATTGCTAAAGCATTCATTGAAAAAGATGAAGGAAAGAGAGAGAAAAATGAATGAATGAATGAATGGCAAGTATTATGGTTTGAAGCTCAAAAGTTTTGCAAAGGCTCGCATGCAAAAGATTTGGTGGCCAGCCTACAGGGATGGAACTTCTAGGAGACAGAGAATTCCTCCATTGTAAGTTCCTCCCCCACGCCAAACTGTGCTACCATGGGCCTAAAGCAACAAGACAAAAGGTATATATATCCATTTTAAGGGGTTGGATAACAGAGAATTCAAATACTATCATGTGGATCTTTGGCTTGACACACTTATGAACAGTAGAAACCTGGTAAATATTTCATACCTGGCCCCTCCACTGCCCTCTGCTTTACAAGCAACATTTCAAACCAGTTCCTTATTTTACTAGTGAGTCCTGTCAACACTGAGGTAACAGAACTGGAAAAAGTCACCATTCCACAGAGATAGTCAAATATCAGAATTTATTTCATTTGGTAAAAATTTTATCAATGCCAAAAAAACTAATGCAGGTTTAGTAAAATATGCAAGACTTTGAGTAGTTCTATTGTTCAAAAGGACTCTTGGGGAGCGTCCAATCCATCATGCAATTGCGTAGACCTTCTTTTGCTTCTTTGCCCTTTTCACACCCCATCTCTCAAATGTAGGGCAGGGGAAAGGGGCTCAAGAAGCCAGAATGAGCTCATCAGCATGTATTTATGCATTTCTTCTACTCCGATTCTATTCCCACAGGTTTTTCCTCATGCTATGCTCCTTTAGGAAGAGAATCATGTTTATTCATCTCCAAATTCCCCAAACTTAACCACTACCCTTCATATAAAGTCACTCTTACCAGCTATGAATGAGTCAATGGAAGGAGACTAGACAGGGGTGTGAACAAGACAAAAACCTCACTGACTCTGAACCTACAACACTGTGGGGATGAGAGACGGAAGAGTGGATGTTAGCTGCAAACATCCAATCAAATAAGGAAGAACCAGCCTGTACAGTTTTACCATGCATAGTTCCTTCTCTTGCCTCTTGTTATCAACCAAGGATTAGTAAAGAACAGAATCACTCTCTCTCTTCAAAACTATGTGTATTTCCATCCCTGACAACAGTCATTTCATGTCTACTCAACATGCCCACAATGGGGTAGTTACAGACGTTAACCTGTATGGACATTAGAGCACTTAGGTGTGAATCGAACTTCCAACACTCACAACCTCATGGCACTGGGCAGGGACTTGAGATAAGTAGTCAGAAGCCTGCCCTACTAGATGACTTAAGGTGGCTCCCTGTGCATCCATTTCCTCATACACAAAACATAAGCAGTAAATTCTTAGGACATACAATTGTTTTAAGGAGTTTTGTTTTGGTTTTTGTTTTCTTTTTTGAGACAGGGTTTCTCTGTGTAGCTCTGACTGTCCTGGAACTCACTCTATAGACCCGGTTGGCCTTGAACTCAGAAATCTGCCTGCCTCTGCCTCCCAAGTGCTGGGATTCAAGGCATGCGTGCCACCACTGCCTAGCTCTGTTTTAAGGATTAACGAAGAATGTACTTAAAACCTTGCCTGGAAGCCGGGCAGTGGTGGCATGCACACCTTTAATCCCAGCACTTGGGAGGCAGAGGCAGGTGGATTTCTGAGTTTGAGGCCAGCCTGGTCTACAGAGTGAGTTCCAGGACAGCCAGGACTGCACAGAGAAACCCTGTCTGGAAAAAAACAAAAACCAACAAAAAACAAAAACAAAAAAAGGAATATAGTTCATATATACATTATGCTAATTATTATTACTATCACTCATTATTGCTTCATCTAACAAGCATCTAGAACGTAAAAACTAGACTTTTATTTCTCCTCCCAAACCTCTCATCTCAGGAACATAGCACGACTATTTTCCTAGTTCTTCCACCCCAACCCTGAAGAACTATTCCTTCTCCTTTCCCTTAGCATCCCTGGAGCATCAGTAAGTCTTGTCAGTAGTCTGAGTTTCAGCTCTTAATGTCACCTCCTCAACTGCCTCAACCAGCCTAAGGTACCACACCATCTCCCTTCTCAAGGTACAGCGCAGCACCAGCCTCCTCCTACCCCTACCCCCTTTCAGGACACCTCCACCACTCTATGACTCTACAGTTAATTCTCCATGGAGTAAAGTAGAAAACAGATGCCAGTCCTAGGACACAAACTGTCTTGAGGTTTTTCATTAACTTCAGAGTAACATGTCTACTTTGCCAGAGTCCAAGATCCCAGAGCACCTATCAGATGTTTCAAGGTTACAAGGCCAACACTTTCTTTCTCCATTCTTACCATGCCCTGTGACAGAATAGACATTTGGGACATAGCCTCTCAAATCAGATGACCTAAATTCAAATGGTTAAAAAAATGACAGCAATGCCAAATAAACCTAATGTAAATTTAGTAAAATATGCAAGACTCTGAGTCTCTAAAGCTTGTAGCTTGAGCACACAGTTAACATGTGTGCCAGTTTCCTAATCTATAAAAACAGAGGTATTTTTCTTAACTAAAAAGGTGGCTGTAAAGCTTTAATTGTTTACAACTGTACATTGCATATGGTAAGCTTTGCAGGCCGGATGGTTATACTGTCTCCATCCACTACATCTAACTAGAGAATGAACTCAGGCCAGGGGCTCTACCACTAGCAATATATTCCTCAGTCCTAGTTCTACCCAGGTGGGCCCTGGACTCCATCTGTAGCCAAGGCACTTCTAATAGTTTACTCTATTTCTCCTGCCTCAGCCTCGCAGGGAGCTTGAATGTCACCAGTTGGGCTCCTGATGTGCTCCTATCCCACCTTAGAACAAGTCAACGCCCCCTCCCTCCTTCCTTTCTTTCGCTGCACTTACACAAATAACAAGCTCATTGCTTGTGTCTACTTCTCCACTGTCCTGGGAAGTCAGCTACAGTACAGACTTTATTTGCAAGTCTGATTCAGAACTTGGTATCTCATCATGGGTGGGGTCTGATGCAAACAACGTCATACTTAGAAAGTTGTTGTCCCTCACGGTCTCATCTGATCCTTGTAAATGTAACAGAAGCTATACTACCATCTCCCAGTTTAGAGACAGACTTTTTAAAAAAAGTTCTAAGACTTAGGTGACTTGTCTTTGGAAAGCTACTAACAGGAGAATAAAACTCAGACAGAAGCCCTGTTTTGATTCAAAGAATCCTCTGTAAGGATTTTTCACTTTCCACTGAAAAAAAAAAAAGTTCCTAAGGAGTACTTTTCCCAGAGTTGGAGAAGTGTTACAATGTTGTAACTAACTCAGTCATTTGAAAGCAAGATTTTGAAACCATATTGGCAAACAAGTTAACTCTATGCATTTGTGTTGAGTATAGTGTATTAGTTCTGGCCTGTTAAAAACATTTTTCTGTATAGCCAGACCAGGGAAACAAGTATTGCCAAGATCTCTTGTGATAGTGATACCAGTTATTTCTTGATTTCTGATCAACAGATACTTCAAAAGTCATGATCCGATGGGTTGGAATAAGTGTGTGTGGGCAAAGCCCTGAGAAAGATCTTTGCATACAAACGGATTACCACATTCCTCAGAATAATGGTGTCTTAACTATTATGTAGGATTACATAGCTTAGGTTAGCTCACAGGGTTTCAAGACATTGCAGCCCTATGGAAAGGAGAATAAAGAAAGCTTGAGACAACACAGCATGTAATTTGTCATTTGGGCACTGGCAGGATCCCAAGGAAAGTGGGACACCAGGCAACTAGTCTTTGAGTGGGTACTCCATCCCAGACTTTATCAAAGACTTTTAAGGAGGGCCTCACCAGTTCTCTGTTCCCAGGCCTTAGTCGCCCGCTCTCCGCTGTCACAGGCCATCGGGAAAGGTGCGAGCCAGGCTCAGAAAAGGCCTCGGCTCCATAAGCCGGCGCTGCAGGGAGGGCGCGCTCCCACTGGGGCGGCCATCAGCCCTGTGCCACGCTCGGCAGCTACCGTGTGTCCCGAGGCTTCCCGGTGCCCGCAGCCAACACGGCGACCGGGACAGCGAGCAGCCCGCAGGCCCCGCGAGCCCCGCAAGCCAGGCAGCTGCAGGATCCTCGCAAACTTGATGCAATGACAAAAGGCAGTTTACTCACAAGGGCCTTGAATCGAAACTCATCCCACGCAGGGGAGAGAATTTCGATGAAGACCCCAGGAAGTTTAGAACTTTTATAGGGGGAGGCACAAGGGGGAAGGGAAAAGCGCGAAATTCTGGCGCGGTTACATATGATTGGATATTTCAAACATCAGCACTTCGCATAAGCAATCATTTTGACAGGCTGGATGGCTCACTATTTTTGACCATGAAGTCTCAGACCTTCTAGGATAAACACCAGGTGGCCCATTACTCACTTGGGCATGTTTAGACTGGTCAAGATATGTCTTTGGTTGTTTCTACATTTCTGGTCACCTCGTCCCTAGAGGGGCTTGATATTTTTATTATGGCTATTCTCAGCAAGCTCAGCAAGCTGTCTTGCGGTCTTTGCCAAGTTGTTTGTGGTCTCTGCTGAGCTGTTTTAATTTTTACCCTTACACATATCTGTAATCCCAGTACTTGGGAGGCAGAGGCAAAAGAATCTGTGAGTTTGAGGCTATCCTGGTTTACATAGTGAGTTCCAGGCCAGCCAGAGTTAGAATGAGACCTTGTCTTTAAAACAAAAAACATAAAAAGGCAAAAGGAGCAAGCCAGTAAGCAGCATTCCTTACATCACTTATCAGTTTCTGCCTCAGGTTCTGCTATAACTTTCCTCAGTGATGCCTTATCACCTGGAAATACAAGATGACATGTATCCTTTTGGGGGCTAAAGCAATGGCACATAGCTGCCTATAACTTCAGTTTCAGCAGACCTGATGCTTTCTTCTGACCTCAACAAGAATAATTATACACATAGTGAACCTACATATATATATATATATATATATATGCACAACATTCAGACAATAAAAACAAATAAGAATATAAAAAAATCCCTTTCCTTCTATCAAATTGTTTTCAGTCAACACAGCAGTAGAAGCCCTACCTAAGACACTGTGCTTTCAGTTAATAACCACAAGTCCTCTGCCATCTCTCTTAGGAGATTGCTTCCCTACGTTGTTTAATGAAATGCTAGTACTCTGGAGACAGAAAAGTGAGCTTTTATAGCACACTCTTATCGTGTAACTCGGCTAGTCTCAAGCTCCCTGTGTAACCCAGGTGCCTGAATAACTGTCTTTGTACTTCCTCTATAAACCAGACTAGTATCAAGTTTGTGGCAGTCCCCCTGCCTCAAATTCCTAAGTACTGATGTACTGATTATAGATGTGTACTATCATATTTATATTTATTTGCCTTCTGGTTGGTTCATTCTTTCTTTTTTCTTTTTAGTTTTGTTTTTTGTTTGTTTGTTTGTTTGTTTTTAGTTTTTCAAGACAAGTTTTCCCCATGTAACAGAGCCCTATCTGTCCTGGACTCATTTTGTAGACGAGACTGGCCTTGAACTCACAGAGATCCACCTCTCTCTGCCTCCCAAGTGCTGGGATTAAAGGCATGCACCACCACACCTGGCTCTAATTGGTTCTTAATTTTATGTGTGTTCATGTTTATATCTGTGGACCACAGTTGTGCCCAGTCACCTCAAAGGCCAAAAGAGGGAATTGGATCTCTAGAACTGGAATTACAGAAACTTGTGAGCTGCCACGTGTTTTCTTGAAATTGAACTCAGGTTCTCTGGAAGAACAGCTAATGTCCTTAACTGCTGAGCCATCTCTCTATCCTCAAGCTTCTGTTTCTTTCTGATTAAACATTTTATAATTTCTATTGTCAGAGTTGGAGTTTATTGTTATAACCAAAGGCTTTTGAAATGTGCCATGATTTTTTCAGTATTCTCAACAGAAGCAATTATTTGTCCTTTGAAAGTAGGTATATATATGTCTCTGTGTGTATATATATCATATAGTTATTTAAGAATACTTATTGTAGTGAACTTTTTTTTTTTTGGAGACAGGGTTTCTCTGTGTAGCCTTGGCTGTCCTGGAACTGGCTCTGTAGACCAGGCTGGCCTTGAATTCAGAGATCTTTGTGTTGAGGCTACATTTTATAGCATGCCAAGCAAGCAGTGTCATTCAAGCTCTGTATGACAACGCTTTCTTTACATTATAGGTATGTATGAATGAAGAACAGGACATTTTACAGCGTGACTCATACAAAAGCCAGAAACTGCTGAAGAAGCTCATGTCAGGTAAATCTTAGGTTCCTTTCTTGCTTTCTTCTTTCATTCTTTGAGATTGAGCCTCCTTGTGTACCCCTGGCTGGCCTGGAACTCACTCACTAGACCAGGCTGGTCTTGAACCTATGTCTGCCTTGCAGGTACCAGGATTAAAGGTGTGCATCGTAAGATGTAAAGCATTTTTTGTTGTTAACTTTTTGGTTTTTGGTGCTCTCGATTGAACCTGAGCCCTCATGAATGCTAAGCCATGTCTCTAGCCCCTCAATAAGCATTTTAAAAAAAACTTATTATTAAAAACTACATACTATTGAGCAACAATAATTATAATAGATTTTAACAGAAAAATTTAATATCTATGTTCATTCTGTAACAAATGGAACAAACTAAACAGTAGAGTCTAACTCTAAACAGAAGAATTTGGATCAATAAAGTAGAAAAAAAATGAAACTAACAGAAAATCTCCATCATTGCATGAATGATAGTTCTAATTGCTACTGGCAAGATGCTTTCATGATGGAGTAAAAATTCAAGAATAGCATGCTTTCAAGGACATGGAAGATAAAAGAGACTGGGGAGAGGCCAGAGGGAAGCAGGCTAAGTTAGAACTAATTCAATGACACTTGAGTTGATCCCTAAAACAGAAAAGTGACAGTAATGAAGAAAAAAATTAGAGTAATACAACTCTATTAAATATGATTAATACTATTAATGTCATTACTTCTAATTAATTGCTACATTAGTAGTAATTAATAGAATTACACTGATGCAAGTTCTCTGTCTTGTTTTTTATTTTTTTATTTTTTATTTATTTATTTATTTTGGTTTTTTTGAGACAGAGTTTCTTTGTGTAGCCCTGGCTGTCCTGGAACTCACTCTGTAGACCAGGCTGGCCTCGAACTCAGAAATCCTCCTGCCTCTGCCTCCCAA
>NW_021621135.1:7875-10520 GCF_004785775.1 Grammomys surdaster | reverse complement strand
ATTGAGCTATCTCTCCAGCCCCACCCCCACCCCAAAATGAGGAAACTCTGTATTTATTCTTTTTGGCTTTTTTGAGACAGGGTTTCTCTATGTAGCCCTGGCTATCTCAGAACTCACTCTTTAGGCCAGGCTGGTCTTGAACTCACAGAGATCTACTTGCCTCTGCCTCCCATGTGCTGGGACTAAAATTATGCGCCACCATAACCTGCTCTCAGCTCTGATTTCTTAGTTTTAATCTTTATAAAGATAATGGTGACATCAAGGGAAGCCAGGTGAACATATATAGGAAGTGTAGTCTTTTTATTTTACTCTAAAAATGTTAAGTCTTTTATATTTGAAAGCATCTCACAAAAAATAGCTAAGGACCTTTTTGTCAGGATAGCACATACCTGAAGTACTTTATTTGAGACTCGGAGGCAGGAGAATTGTTTGAATCTGGGAGTTTGGAGCTATCCTGGATAACACAGCAAGACTCTTAGCTACTCGAAAATAAAAATAAAATTGGGCTGGAGAGATGGCTCAGCTTGTGAAGGTACCCTCTGCTGATAGAAGCAACTACTGTGAGTCGTCCTCTGCTATCACGTGTTTCATGACATGCGAGCACATACACACCACATCACACTAAACAAAATGTAAAAAGAAAAAAAGTTAAGCCAGGCATAGTGGTGCTGTTTAGCATGTAATAACAGAACTCTAGGGTCTCTGGAAGGAGCATGGTATGTTTGAAACCAACCTGTGGTACATAGTGAACTGAAAACAGGCCACCTTGAGCTGTGTAGTGAGACTATGTCTTAAAATAAAAGTTAAGGCTGGCAAGTTGGTTCAAAAGATAAAGGTGCTTCCTGCTAAGCAAATGACCTGGGTTCAGCTCCTGGGACCTGCAGGTCATCTTTTGACTTCCACATACCTGCTGTGGCATGTGTACATGGACACACCATCATACACACAAAATTCTTTTAAAACTTCAGAAAAATTAAGACCACTTTTAAAAGACATACTTTTTTGCCTATTTGAGCCCCCTTTCCCGTTTTTAGAATAAGACCTTATATAGTCCAAGCTCTTTTTTTAAAAAATAATTTTTTTTGTTTGTTTTTTGAGATAAGATTTCTCTGTGTAGCACTGGCTGTTCTGGGACACCCTCTGTAGACCAGGCTGGCATCAAACTCAGAGATCCACCTGCCTCTACCTTCAGAGTTCTGGGAATAAAGGTGTGTGCCACCATTACCCTGGTAGATTCCTTTAAATAAAGAAACCACCCCTCTCCTTTCTTTTCTTTTTGTTTTGTTGTTGTTGTTGTTGTTGTTGTTGTTTTTGAGGAACAGTTGGTGGCAAACATCACTTGATTTTGGTTGAGCCTGACCTTTAGCATTTACATTTAAATAAATGTTTCAGATCATCAGGCTAGAACCAGACCTCACAATACCTATGTGGTAGTCAGCCTGGTGAATGTAAGGGCTGATGAATTGCATTTTCCCTTATTAGTCTGATAGTGACTCAGCCCAGGTGTCACAATGAGACTTCACTGTAGCATTGACAAGTGTGACCAGAGAAAGCAGGGCTGTGACACTGGGCAGCCTTCTTCTCTTGCCTGCCTGTTAGCGCCTGTCTTTCTGGTCCCAAGCCCTGGAGGTATATATTCATTTCTAATCAGACACAATGATGGGGCAGTCCAGGGACCAGGGGACACTGGTGTGAGCAGTGCAGGTGTGAGCTAGGGAGAAGAGATGGGAAAAGATTAACAAGGTAGGGGCTAGCATGGGGACTCTTGAGGACACCTCATTCCACCTGAGATATAATGGTACCATGTTGTATTTAGACTCTGTCTGCTCTGACTAGTCTCACCCCTGTTGGTTCACTTCACTCATAACACACCTGGGTATGCTGGACTCCACACTGACAGGAGGAATGGTGGCCAGCCAGCCACGAGCTGCCAGGTGAGAGCAGCTCTCCTGACTTTAGTCCAGCTGGTGGGTGCCCCCACCAGAAGTAATGCTCTAAGAAAGAAGTCATAACCCTGCATCCTGGAGCCGGCAGGTGAGGCTGAAGAGGACAGGAGACATTAGCTTTCTTTGTCAGACTGTTTAGTATTCCCACAGGACCCAGATCTTTGCTCTTTTTTTCCCAGGACCATTGGTCCCAAAAGGAGAGATGTTAGTTGTGGTTTTTCACACAGAGTTTTGCTGCTGGGCTTTCTCCTTCAGAAAGGACCCAGAAGAATCAAAACAGATCTCAGAGTTGTCACCTCTAGGGTGGGGTGGGGCAAGTGAAGGTGAAGTCTCCCTAGTTAGAATCACTATCCCCTCTCTGCACAGCCACAGCTATCTTAGTCTATCTGTGCCTCCAGTAACTACCTCTTCTAACTAGATTTTGTGGGGCCCAGAGGGCAGGCAGTATCACTGCTCTGTTTCCTCGAGGGCTCCCCCTTGGAGCTCAGGATAGAGGGTTGAGTGTTCCAAGGTAGACATCTCTATCCTTAGGAAGGGCATGAATTCATCCATCTAGCCGTCCCTCTGGTGTGCCTACCAGAGCCTGAGCTCCACGTTAGATGCTGGGAGCCTGGTAAAACTTATTTCCCCGCACTGATTAACTGCATAAAGGAGAGACTCTGTCTCGGCCCCCCACCCCCGGTCTTCTAGCTTTTATCA
>NW_021621135.1:0-7775 GCF_004785775.1 Grammomys surdaster | reverse complement strand
GTGTGACCAGAGGCATTGCTACCTTGCTCTACTGCTGGCAAAAGCAGTGCCCCACTTGAGCCGCCTGCCCCTTGCAGCCTGCCTTCCTACTTGGGAACTCGGAGATGGGGGCTTGCACAGCTGCAGGAGTCTTTCAGAGCAGCATGTGCCTATGAGCATGGAGGGGGCAGGGAGGGCAGTGGGACCCGCGAAGGCCTGAGGGTGCTTTCCTGTACTTTGTGTCTCTGCTGCTGTCCCTCTACTGGTGCTCAGTAGCCATTCTCGCGTGGGCAAAAGCCTGGTGTGTGTGTGTGTGTGTGTGTGTGTGTGTGTGTAAAGGTACTGCTTGGGACCATGTGCCCCAGGCTAGACAGGCCCAAAGTTCATGGGGGGGGGAGACGGAGGCCAGCCTGGTAATGGCTGCTGTTTCCTTTCAGCCTTTCTCCCCAGACCTATCCTCTGGCTTCCTTGTATTCTTGGTGTCTCCAGTTGTGCCCCTCTACTCGCAGCCCTTGCTGGGGCAAGAGACCAGTGCTTTCCCATGGAAGTGTTAGTTCATTCCCAGCCACTGAGCCCTTGACATTTAGAAGGGCACTGGGCACACTAGTTTAGGCACACAAGCAGACTGCTAATCCTATTAAAGGTATTGTGTCATTGGGGAGGGGGGTAGCTCCCCTACTGGAGGCAGACAGACCTTAAGCCTATTGGTTGGATACAAAGCAGTGGTTAGGGCCCAGAGCCCAGGTAATGGGCTCTATGGGATTTCAGAGTCGAGAGTCAAGGCTGGGACAAGTCAGCAATGAAGACTTCTGCAAAAGCCCAGGAGAGGCTTGTCGCAGGGCAAGGCCAGTGGTAGCAGCTGTAGCGGATCCGGAGGCTCTCCGCCCGTGACACACCTGGGCATCCCAGAGCCAGCAGCAGCTCCACAAAGTCAAAGTAAGGGAGGCCTAGCGCCCACAAAGTGATGGGGCCCCGGGCTGGAAGATGTGTGTCTGCGGAGCCTGGATCCCAGCGCATATTTGCCTCGAGTGCAGGGTCTGGCCTGTGGTGCAGCAGCCCAGGAAAGAGCAGTCAAATTGCAGCCTCCTCAAGGAAGCCTAGTTACGCAGGTGAGCCAGCTCCCAAAGCGTGCTTATAGCAGTGGCGCAGAGCCCTCCCCGGCCAGAGGGCTAAGTCTGAGAGCTGGGCGCCATCCCAGAGGCAATGAACCCCTGGGCAGCTGGTTGCTCTGATATTGCTCTCGGGTGCAGAGAGGGGGCGTGCGAAGCTCCAACAGCCCGCTCGCTCAGAACCCATGCCCAATCGGGGTGCACCCTCCGTCCCATTCTGGGAGCAATGCTCCCCGCCCCTCATGTCCCAAGGGAACGAGGCCAGCATGGAGAACTCGAGAAGTGAGGACTCTTCGATCCACCGGAGTCCATCTTTGGACAGCAAGGACTCGAACTTTGCCAAGTCGTCCACCACTGGCCTCCTGATCAGCTGCAGCTTCACGGTTGGCTCCTTCTATGGCACCGCGGAGTCAGAGCCACACGGAGGCCAGCATTAAGACTGACAAGTACAAGGCGCCAAAAGGCAGCAAATAAGAGGTGTTTTACCCGGACCTGTCCTTTGTGTTCCTCCTAGAATTTAAGAAGTGCAGCATGGCCATGGCCTGTCTCTGCTGCTTAAAGTACATGATGTTCCTCTCCAATTTGATATTCTGGGTAAGTCCTTACTGTTGAGTCTTCCGTTTGCTCCTTGTCCTTTTTTTTCCACACTATGAATTTCCTCTACTTCCTCCTCGCTCTACCTTACCCTTCTCTGTCCAAAGGTAAGTGCTTTTAAAAATTGCAGCACCCTCCCACCCCCTGCAGCTTTCTGTTCTTTTTCCCTCTTGTCCATGGCTGAATGGAGGCTTCAACTTGTCAGTCTTCAGGGAGAGACATGCCCTCCTCCTAGGAAGCTGGCAAAATTTGCCACTGCCTCCTTCTCCTAAGGAAAGGCATTCTGAAGTACCTGCACCAGGGAACCTGCATCAGTGGGTGTGGGTCAGACAGTGCAGCTGTGCCCCTGTGTTTTGGGGGTCAGTGAGGATGGTTTCTGAGTTTCTTCTATTGCTCCTGAAACCAGGCACAGTCTGTAGCATGATGGGAGTGGGATGGGGTGTGGAGGTCACAGTCTCCTGCTCATTTAGGTGGCTCCCAGGAAGAGGAGGAAGTAATGATGCAGTATGGGGGCGGGCAGGCTGCTGCGTTTGAGGGATTGCTGTGGATTCGGCGGAAAGCAGTCTGGCTGCACTTTCCCAGGCTCCAGGAGGCTCCAGGATGAGAAATGGACAAAGGGAGATGAATTTTTCTAGAGCAAGTGTCAGTGAATTGGCTGGCTTGGATATATCCTGTGTCATGTGTGATACTGATGACTTTGTGTGCACAAGTACGTCCTAGTTACACAAACTAGATAAAAACTTAATTCATATCTGCTTCTTTCGTCCTCACTATTGCCTCTGTCTTTCTTCACTAGAGCTCAGACTTACTCAGTGCAGATGTTTAGCTAATCCCCAAGCTCCATCCTGCCACTGGCTCCAGGCTGTCAAGCATGATCCAGGAGCAGCCTGGGGGCAGGAGAAAGACATCCTCGGTGATGCTGCATGGCAGTAGTATGCATCTCCTGTGGAGTGATGCACTTTTAAGAAAAAGTTTTGGGGAGGGGGCATGTGTGGGAGGGCAACTTTTCTAGAGAAGGAAAAGGAAGCTCTAGGCTTCAAAGGAAGAAGTGTGAGTCTCATCTGCCTTCTGTTTTTTGTTAGAGTCTTGTGTGCCCTTGAGTGCCTCATGTGCCCCTTAAGATTGGGGTTTCTTCTCCAGTCTAGGCTGTTAGGATGGATGGTCTTCTTCACGGTCCTTACTGTCTTAGCTCTGTGATACTCTGAGGGTCATGGAGGCACCTGAGTGCATCGGTTTCTTTTCCTTTGAGACTGGTGTGAGGTGAGGTGGGTATTTCCAGAGTTGGGAGTGGGATAGTGAGGGGGACTCAGGGAGACGGGCTATGTAATGATTAATGTTACCCATCATGTGGTTGGAGTTTTAGGAAAGCTGGGTCAGATATTCTAATTTACTTTCTGGTGACAAGAACCATTGGAATGTAAAGAATTACTCTGTCGCCATCTTGTGGGCCAGCGCCTTATGCTTTTTACATTCCTTTGCCAGGATCTCTGTCCCTCAGGTACTTGTGCGTGTTTCCCTGGTGTCTCAGTCTGCACAAGTGCTGTCATGTTTCTTGTTCACTCCAACCTTTTCTTTCCTATTTCATAGTTCCATCCTACCTTTTTGTTTGCCCCACTGCACGCATAGTAATTATATGAAGACTCTGTGAGCATAGATGTTTAGTGCCTTCTGACCACTCAGCAGTTTGGGCTCCTGGCTACTCTCATCTCGCCACCTGCTGGCCACAGGTGGTATAACTGGTTGTGATGCCTTCAGAATGATTCGAGCTTGGTTTTGGGCAGGGGGACCTCTTTGTAGGCCATGGTCTATGGCATGCACACAGCATGGATCTGGAATACATTTATAGTAAACCAGCTATGTTTATCTTTTCTGAAAGCATGGCAGAAGTTTGTTGATGCACCTTCCCTTTCTAGTGTGAGGTTAAAAGTTAGAGAGCTTACTAACTCTCCCTAATTAGAACTCTTCCCTGGAAGAGCAGAGAATTTTACTACCACACTCCCTGACGTTCTAATTACTTCAACCTTTGGTGGAAGCCCCTTGAGGGGCTCTCTTGGATAATGTCCTGAACTGCGGGGTCCAAATCACATTCTGGTTTGCCCTCTGTACACTTTTTGCAGGTCATGATGGCTTTGCAGACAGGGTCTTATAAGATTGCTACACTTGCTTGGTAAATTGTAGCTTCTTTTTGTGTTTGTTGGTGTTTGCTCTCTCTGGGCCTCAAATTCCTCACATCAAATAATTAAAATAACTCCTTATATTTATACTTTTAAAACCAGTCAGAAACAAAGATGAAGTAGATGCACATCTTATTTATTTAGAGTAAACACTATTTTCTTGCTTTTTCTAGCTGTAATTTCAAGAGAGAAGCACCTTGTCACTTGTTGAAGCCAATAAACACTGTCACAGAGATACTTCTAAGAAAAGCAACTATCAGCTTCCTTATCATAGAAGCCAAAAAACTGCTGATCCCTTTTAAGAGCAGCTTATGCAGACAATCAACTCCTGGAAAGCCTTCTCTAGCTCAGCTTAACTCCTAACTACATGTGTAAGGTAAGTGGTAACTTAACCAACCCCTTGAGAACTCATACTCCATCCCCAACTTAGCATCATCCCAACAATTTGCAAGGAGAGGAGGAAAAAGTTCAGCAGGGCTTCCTTCACATGGGCTTTGCCTCAAACTGCCAGGATGTCAGGCTTTTCCTCCATCTCCAGTCTTCAGAACCACTTTTTGAGTGTCATGCCAGGCTCTTGTCATTCTACCAACACATCCTGTGTAATCATCATGTGTTACCTTATTGTGGGAGGGGGGATAGTCAGCCAGGGCTACACAGTGAGACCCTACCTCAAGAAACAAAAGCAAAGTAGGGAAAAGGAAAAACAGTTGTCCTCTGTCCACACCTCCACGTGAATGTGGGTGTTTTCTCTCTCCCTTTCTCCCTCTCTTCCCTCCCTCTTCAAATTTAAGAAGTAATTTAAAAAAGGAAGTGATCCCCTCTCTTAGGCAGACAGTCCTAGGGAAAATAGTACCATGTGGCCAGGGAGAGCAAGGGTAAAAGAATGGTGAGTTCACACAGAGCTCAGAATGTGATCATGTGCACAGTCTCCTTACAGACTGCAAATAGATGGAAACTTCTGATGGTGTCTGTTGCATCATCATAAGTATTGGTGATGACTGGCTGGGGGTGGGAAGAGATTAATGTTGGACTGGATATCAGGCATGTAGCTCAATTTGTTGAATGCTTGCCTAATTGGACAATTTAGCAGCTTGGGAAGCTCTTCCCATTTGAAGCAAGGTCATGAGCAGAGGGTGCCAAGGTGACTCTTGAGTTACTTTACCGTGTTCACAGCCATCCTTCTTTAGATTCTGAGTTGCTTTGGAGAAGCTAAGTCTCTCATCTGGCTGCTTATGAAACCCAGGAGAGAATCCTATAGCCACAGAGGTGACTGTGAGTATTAGCTTCCATCGTCCCAAAGCTCCTGGGGAGAGTCTTGCTCAGGTCTTCGGGAGTCTTGCTCAGGTCTTCTGGCCACATAGGTGTGTGGTAGGTTGGGAGGGCAGGCAGGGGAAATTCCCCGAGCAGAGAGATGTTGGGAGCTCCCAGAATCCAACACTGGAAATGGCATCATTGTTCTTGGAGTATTTTGATTTATTTTATTTAAATTTGCCCCCTGTTTTAAAACATATGTAGTTTTGGTGCTTGGGGAGTAGCTCAGATGTATAGTGCTTGCCTGGAATGAGGACTTTGGTTTGATCATTAGCCCCAAACAAATGAAAGTATTAAACACTCCACAAAACACACACACAGACACGCAGATACAGACACACACACACAAACACATACACACACAGACACACACACACACAGGCCTAGCCTAAAACTCACCTTAGCTTCCAAGCAGGCAGAGGAGTATACAGACAAAACCACACCCACACAGGCTAAAGCCTGAGATTCATATAGGCTTCCAGGCAGGCAGAGGAGCTCTGGATGGTGTGGGACCTGTGTATGGTGTCTGATGAGGCTCTTGACTTGGAGTTCTTTCAGCTGAACTGTGCCTTGCTTGGCCCTGGTTATCAGAACTAGGCATATAACATGGTAGCACATTCTTCTTTGAGTATCTGCAGATCCAGTCCTGAACTGTGGCCCTTCCAGGAAGATAGCCCCAGCTGGGAAAAACAGTGGGTGCATAGCCTCCTTTCTGAGCCTCCAGGAAGGAACTTCAGAACTTCAATGCATATTGCTGGAATGCTGGGGTATCCAGCTAAAGCACTGTGTCAGCCAGGCTTGCTTTCTTTCTCTTATCCTCCCATATCTTTTTTACAGAATTCTGGCTTTAAAATAAGGCTTTGTCTCCACTTGAGATGGCACTAATCCCAGCACTCAGGAGGCAGAGAAAAGCAGATTTCTGTGAGTTCAAGGTCATCTTGATCTACAGAGTGAGTCCAGAACAGCCAAAGCTTCACAAAGGATACCTGTCTTGAAACCTACAATGTGTGTGTGTGTGTGTGTGTGTGTGTGTGTGTGTGTGTGTCTGTGTGTATAATTTCCATCCCCAGGAGCATACATTTAAAGGAAGTTTTTAAAACAGGAAGTTAAGGGATGAGAGAGATAGCTCCGTGGTAAATTCATTAGCACATGCCTGACAATTGAGTTCTATCCCCGGAACCCACATGAAGACAGAAAAGACTGACCTCAGAGTCCTTTAGACTGTACAACATGTAATCCGAATGAAAGACCCATTGCTCTGGGGACTTCTGTGTCATTGTATAGACCCCTTTGAGTGCCTGACAGTGAGATGTTGGGTACCAGGCTGCTCTTGTGGTTGGATTCTCCTGCTGAGAGAGTCTGAATTAAGATGACTTAAAGGGCTGGGCCTGTGACTCAGTTGGTAGAGTACCTGCTTAACTTTACCTGGGTTCTATCCCGGGCACTGTATAAATGGGGTGAGCTTTACCTGCAATCCTAGCACTTGGGAGGTAGAAGAGGAAAGATCAGAAGTTCATGGCCATCCTTGGCTATATAGGACATTTGAGGCCATGAACTTCTGATCTTTCCACTTATACTATTTGAGATTGGACTATTTGGGATTCTATCTCACAAAAAAAACAAAAATAACAAATAAATAATTTGCCTTCCTACCACTTTCCAGTGAGCTGGGGCCCCTAACAGGTGAGTCTAACTCCTTTCTCAGGCCTAAGCAGCTCATGGCAGTGTCAAAGTCCATGGAGATCCCTCACCCTCAGGCCAGCCCTCTGCTGTGCTGCAGGCCTCATGTTAGTTTCTCCCTTATTGCCATGAATAGGCACAAGGGCCTAGGCTTCTCTTCATAATCCCACCTTATCACATCTTCAAAAATGCTCCTTGGAACAGCATGACATGTGTGCCTAGAAACTCTGTCCCCTAGCAGGTGGGGACTCCATGCGGTACAGACTCTTGGAGTGGAAAGACAAGTTCCTTTTGTTTTTTGTTTTTGGGGACAGGATTTCTCTATGTAGCCCTGGCTGCCCTAGAACTCACTCTAGACCAGGCTGACCTAATGAACTCAGATTTGCCTGCCTCTGCCTCCTGAGTGCTAGATTAAAAAGGAAAAATACCACCAAGGGAGACAAGTCACTTCAGCTTCTAGCTTGTCTGTGAAAGGGACAAGGTCTTACCGCATGCACCCTTAGCATCCAGCACATGATGGAATCAAGCCATGTCCTGTCCTATGATGTACAGCACTCTTGACTAAGGCAATCTCTCTCAGGTGTCCTTGGTCTCCTGAGTAGTGTCCTCCACATAAGGCCCTCCTAGTGCTCTGCCTCCCTCTTTAGTAAATGATAGCTCCTAGAATGGACCTGGCCTGCTATGCTACATCAGTAGACGCTGTTCTAATGTGGGGCTGGAGGGTTGGCCTGTCCTTACAGCTCTGGAGTCCTCCTGGCATCTCTCTGACATCTGCTGTGTTTTAGGGTGCTCTGTCAGCCCTTGGCTTTACCAAAATGCTCTTCCTTTACTTTGGACCTCAGACTTGGTAAAGGCTCACACCGTGGCTGTGTGACCTTTTCCTCTGTGGGTATCAGCTACCACATCTGCACAATAACAGGTCCTTTCT
>NW_021621134.1:0-2359 GCF_004785775.1 Grammomys surdaster | reverse complement strand
TTTTGTTAAATATTCTAGGCTAGTTCAGAACTCAAAATTTCTGTCTCCGCCTCCATGTGTGGTCACTATACAGCACTCAGAAAATACTGTTCTGCTGTGTTTTTTGTTACAGGACCCTGGTGTATGAGATCACAGAAAACTCACTCCTGTTGATTCAGGCTGGCAGGCCCGGGGACTCCACCAAAGACCACATGGCACTGGAGAAGTCCCTGGTGTCCCTGGTGGAGATCTTGAGTCTCCCTGGTGTAACTTCCCAGAGTTCTAGGCCAGTCTGGGCTATGGTGAGACAAACAACACAAAAACCAATATTAAGTTTCTGAGCATGCGTGGAACACAGATGATGTGAGTACTTGAGGAGGGGGGCTGATTCAGAAGGACTACTGGAGTTCAGGAGATCTAGACTAGTCTGGGTTTCTTGTAGGATCCACAGGGAGGCTAGGGAAATTGCTTAGTTGATAAATGCTTGCTGCATGAGTGTGAGGACCTGTGTTCCAATCCCCAGCACCTATGGGAAAGCCACGGTAAGAACTCAGCTCTGTCCTCTGCCCTCGGAGGCAGAGGCAGGCTCGAGGACAGGCAGTCAGGCCAAAATAAGAAAGCTCTGGGGTTAATTAGAGACAATGTCTCAAAACTGTAAAAGAGGAATTTAGGGAGATCTCATTAGGGGTAAGAACACTGGCTTTATAAGAATGAGGACTTGAGTTTGAATCTTAGGATACTCATGAAAATCTAGGTGTTCGGGTCTAAAACCAGTTCTCTTAATGAGAGATACAGGAGGAGTGCTAGGGCTTGGTAGCCATTAACCTAGATCCAGGTTTAGTGGGAGATTTTGTTTGAAAGGAGTCAGGTACACAGTGATAGAAAGAATACCCAATGTCATAATTCAAAGGGAAGAAGAGATAGAAACTGCCCTTACTCAGTTGAGAACAGTCCCCTATGCAAAAACTGGGACTATACAGCCTGTCATTTCAGAAATGGCTGAGGTTTCCAGATAATAGTCACCTCAGAGTCACATAGGCTTGCCTGCACTCATCTTCCAGTAGGGGTATCACTCCCTCAGCCTCTACCTGTTGTATAGAGGGTGATGGGAACAGATGCCTTGGTAGATACAGCATGTCCAGAGCCCACCCTTGGCTGGTAATGAGTTCCTAAGAATTCGAAAGCTGGAAGCCTCAAATGGTAGTGCACACAGCCTCGGCCAGCAGAGAAGAGTTGCTACCACAACAAAATGAAGATGAATGAGATACTTTGTTTCTTGGCTGAGTGTGGGGTAGAACACACTTGTCATCCAAGCTTTCCTGAGACTGAGGCAGTAGTTTCCTTGAGGTTTGGAACTTCTGGTCATTTTCTCTCTAAAAAAGCAAAATAGTCAGATAAGGTGGCACAAACTTGTCATCTCAGTACTGAGTAAGTGGAGGCAGAGAATTACAAATTCAAGGCCAGCCTTAGCTAAATAGTGAATATAATGTTAGCTTGAGAATGTGAGGCCCTGTCTCTCTCCCCATAAAAAAATACATAAAAGAGTTGAGATCCATTGAGCTGGCTGTGGCTGTTTCCTAGTCTCCAAACCAACTGGTCTTGTTTTCGCTCCATCTTTTTAGGAGTCCTGAATATACAGAAGTGTGGAATATATAAGCCCTTGCTACTCTTTTGGAGGGTGTAGATTTGGTTCCTGGCATCCACTTTGCAGTTCAAAACCATCTGTAGGCTCAGATAAAAGGAATCTGACTCATATTTTTTGCCTCCTGAGAGCACCAGTAAAGCATGAATATTTGCACATGAAGGCAAATGCCCGACACACAGGCTGAGTTTGGTGGTGCACACATTTATCCCAGCCCTGGGGAGACAAAGGCAGACATATGTGTTGTTTTTTTTTTTGTGTGTGTGTGTGTGTGTGTGTTTATATGTATGTATGTATGTATGTATGTATGTATGTGTGTATGTATGTAGATTTCAAGGTCAGTTCAGTCTGCATAGTGATATCCTGTTTCCATAAAACAAAATCATGTAAAAAAATAATCTGTCAGGCTAATGAGATTTCTCAAGTTAATTGTCCTAAGGATGTGGAGGCAGGTGGATCTCTGGATGGGGCTACACATGAGACCCTATCTTTCTTTCTTTTTCTTTTTCTTTTTCTTTTTTAAATCCCATAAAGTAATTGAGGGAGTAGACAGAAAGTAAACCTGAGACCTCGCCCCAGCCCCAGCTTCCCTGCACACTTCCTCTTAGACTTCCTCAGGGACACCCTTTCCAGACAGACAGGAGAGAATACAAGTCTCCATCACACTGTAGACCTGTGTGGCCCAGGTGTTTAAGGTCAAGGCTTCCAGAGATATCAGGGCTGGGTAGACCTATTTGA
>NW_021621133.1:0-1388 GCF_004785775.1 Grammomys surdaster | reverse complement strand
AATCCTGCCAGAGGTGGGATGAGAAAGGACAGTTGGGGATGATGTGTGAGTGGCTAGCTCAGTCTTTGAAGTCCTGCCACACTGAGCAATTCACAAACTCACCTACGTCAGAAGCTCCTCATTGTTTGAGATTCCACAATTTGTAGCTACGTGTGTAAGCTTGTACTGGCTCTCTTGTCTCATTAACACATTGCTTTATCTGATGAATTTATTGTAGATTATTCACCAGCTGACACTGCAGTTAATCGTATAAAGCTTATACCTCATTAGGGACCAACATGCTTCCCTCAGGTAGTAAGGGGTCACTCTTTGGGGAGAGTTTCAGGTCTATTTCCAAGAATGGGAAAGGAGTTTCAAAGGACTCTAAGATGGGTTATCTGATGGTAGGGTTTTGCTTTATTTTTTTGAGACAGGGTTTTTCTGTATAGCCCTGGCTGTTCTGGAACTCACTCTGTAGACCAGGTTGGCTTCAAACTCAGAGATCTCCCTGCCTCTGCCTCACAAGTGCTGGGATCAAAGGCGTGCACCGCTAGAAGAGTTTTTACATTTGGCTTCCAGCTAGAACATTAAGCTTCGATGCTGGCTTAGATGTGGGCTTTTTGTTTTCAAGGTATTATTAACCCAGTGCTTGGAGTATGGGGACACACCACCCCATGTGCTCTAAAGCATATTTTTCTGGGATGTAGTAGACCTCTGACCCCACTCTCTCACTGATCCTAACTACTAGCTGAGGCCTTTTCTTCACGTTCTGACAGATAATCCTTTTACCTCTGTCTTTCTCTGGACCTCAGAAATGACCCCATTGAAGACTGGAGATCAACATTCCGGCAAGTGGCAGAGCGGATGCAGAAGATGCAGGAGAAACAGGAAGCTTTCGTCCTCAATCCTGCCATCGGGGTAGGGCCAGACTCCTTTCTCTCCACACCTCTGGAAGCATATGGGAACTGCTTGTCACATCCTGGGAACCTTTGATCTCAAGCCTCTGCTTATCATGCTTAAATCCCCAAGGCGTTTTCAGTGAAGTCCTATTTTCTCTTCTACTTTCTCACCTTGGGATGTTTTTCTTTAATCTTTATTTCAACCCTGTTTCTCAGATCAGTAACTAGGAAGCACTTGTGTGATCTAGAACAGTCTTGTTTAGAGGAGCTCTTTGGCCATCTATGCATAGACAGCCTTGACTAACTACGGCTAAGTCAGTCTCTTTTACAGATTCAAAGGCCAACTAGGGTTTTAAGAACAGTGATAGAGTCCCACTCCTGTGCCTTTTGATATCCTCTCCACACCACTACAGGCCTTCTTAGCCTCGGAATTCCTGTTCTTTATTCTCCTCTGGGTCCTCTGCACACATCTCACTAGAACCATCTATCCCTACCTTTTCCCTACCCAAA
>NW_021621132.1:0-3738 GCF_004785775.1 Grammomys surdaster | reverse complement strand
CATACAGTATGTCTAGAAGAAACAAAAACTCAAATGGTGTTAAATCAGTGTGGAAAGCTTTCATTTCTTCTTTTTATGTGTATATCAAGTGTCAGAATAAAAAAAAATTCTATGTGAGCATAGGAATATTTAAAGGAGCAACATCCCTGTCTTTATTCCAGAACAGTAAGAAGATATGTAGCATTCTGCCTTTGAAAGATTTTCTGAATATTGTAGAAGTCTGCAATTAATTGGTTTTCTGAATTTACTGGGAACTTCCCCGAAGTCACACTGGAGAATATCCCAATGGGTACTAGAAAAGTGTAACTTTTTCTGTTTTTCCTGATTCACAGCACTAATGTGGTGTGATTCACACTACAGAAAATTTACGAATGTAATCAGTGTTACAAAGGTCTCCTTTTTTGCATTTTCCTTCAGATACATGAAATATATCGTATAGAAACCTCATAGAGAAAAAGGATGTTATACCTGTGAGCCATGTAGTAAATGTTCTTGTCATCACAGGTGTTTTCAAAGAGGTATCAAGCCAGAGTTGGGGAGAACACTATGAATATATCAAGTGATAAAACCTTAAGATATGGTTCTTCTTTATTATTAAACCAAACTGTAAAATTAATTCATATTGATTAAATGATTGATCATGGTAATGAAAGTGGTAAAGATTTCACTCGTGTGAATTATCATTGCAGGCATGTGAGAAGTCATAGTGGGAAGAAACCATATGAATGTAATCAGTGTGGTAAAGCCTTTGGAACACCCAGTCATCTCCAATATCATAAAAGAACACATACCGGAGAGAAACCTTATGAATGTAATCACTGTGGTAAAGCCTTTGCAAGACCCAGTTCTCTCAAATGTCATAAAAGAACACATACTGGAGAGAAACCTTATGAATGTAATCAATGTGGTAAAGCCTTTGCAAGACCCACTAATCTCCAATATCATAAAAGAACTCATACCGGAGAGAAACCTTTTGAATGTCATCATTGTGGTAAAGCATTTTCATATTACAGTGATCTCAAAAGTCACAAAAGAACACTTACTGGAGAGAAACCTCATGAATGTAATCAATGTGGTAAAGTCTTTTCACAACAGAGTAATCTCCAACGTCATAAAAGAACACATACTGGAGAGAAACCTTATGAATGTAATCAATGTGGTAAAGTCTTTTCACAACGGAATAATCTCCAATGTCATAAAAGAACACATACTGGAGAGAAACCTTATGAATGTAATCAATGTAGTAAAGCCTTTTTACGTCACAGTGATCTCCAACGTCATAAAAGAACACATACTGGAGAGAAACCTTATGAATGTATTCAGTGTGGTAAAGCCTTTGCAAGATCCAGTAATCTCAAATGTCATAAGAGAACACATACTGGAGAGAAACCTCATGCACGTACTCAGTGTGGTAAAGCATTTTCACAACAGCGTACTCTACAATGTCATAAAAGGAAACATAGTGCAAATAACCCTTAAGAATGTAATTAACGTGATAAAGCCTACTTACAAGGGAGATGTCTCCAAAACTGTAGAAGACCACATACTGGAGAGAAATCTTATTAATATAATCCATGTGACAAAAGGCTTTTTACAAAGTTATTTTCTGCAAAAGTATAAAAGAGCCCATGTTGGAGAAGAACTATGAATGTAATTGTACTGGCTGGTTTTGTATGGAACTTGACACGGGCTGGAGTTATCACAGAGAAAGGAGCTCCATTTGAGGAAATGCCTCCATGAGATTCAGCTGTATGGCATTTTATGAATTAGTGATAATTTGAGAGGGCCCACTGTGGGTCTCATCATTCTTGGGATGGTAGTCTTGGGTTCTATGGGACTTTGTTATTTTCCAAGAACTGCAACTTCAGCATTCCAGGAAGTTACCTGTTCCCTGGGCAGGTGAGTCATATAGGTTAATTTTGGGCATTACACAACCTTGATCTGTTGACATCAGAATCTCTTCGCCTATACACATTGTTCCTCTAATAAGGAGTGTGATGTCAAGCCAGGGGAATCAAACCAGTAAATAACATCCTTCCATGGCCTCTGGATCAGCTTCTGCTTTTTGACTTGCTTAGTTCCAGTCCTGACTTCCTTTGGTGAGGAACAGCAACTTGGAAGTGTAAGCTCAATAAACCCTTTCCTCCCCAACTTCCTTATAGTTCATGATATTTGTACAAGAATAGAAACCCTGACTAAGACAGTATTCAGTGTGTTAAAGCCTTTGCACTTCCTACTTCTTTCCAAAACATAAAAGACCCATACTGGAAGGAAACCTCACAAATGCAATCAATGAGTTAAAGACTTTTCACAACCTTATAGTATCTATTATTATAAAACAGCACATAATAGAGAGAAATCTTATGAATGTAATCAGTGTTCTAAAGCATTTGTAACTCATGGTCATCTGCAGTCTTATAAAAGATCCATATGATAGATAAATCACATGAATGCTATCGATGTGGTTCAGCCTTTGTATATCATTGTTCTTTACAGACACAAAATAATCACTCTGGAGAGAACCCCTGTTAATGTAATCACTGTGGTAAAACCTTGTGAATTCACTGTCATCTGCAAATACATAATAGAACACTTTCAAGAGAGCAACCTTCTCAAAGTAATCAGTTTATTAAGCTCTTGGGAGTTACAGTTATCCCCCAATACATAAAACAACACATAATGTAGAGAAACTGCATGAATGTCATGAATGAGTTAAAGCCTTTCCAGGACAGTCATCTCTGAATACACAAAAGAAAATGTGCAGGAGAGAAACCTCATGAATTTAGACATTTAGAAAGCATTTGCATATCACAGTTGTCTCCAAACACATGAAGGTGCACATGGTGGACTGAGGCCCTATGAGTGTAATGCATGTGGTGTCACTGTCTTCTCCAAATACTTCAAGGAATACACACGTTAGAGAAATCTTATGAATGAAATGAGCATGGAAAAGCCTGTTTATATCACTATAGTTTCCAAAGACATAAAAGAACACATATTGGAGAGAAACTGTTTGAATGTACTCAAGTTGGAAAATCCTTTACATGCCACAGTATTCTCTGAATACCAAAATGAACACATACTAGAGAGAAAACTTCTGAAAATAATCAAAGTGTTAAAGCCCCTGCATGTCGTAATCATATTTAAATGCATGAAAGAATTCATAGTAGAAGTAAACTGCTTTGATTTGAATATGCTTGGACCAAAGAAGTTGCAATATTAAGATGTTTGGCTTTGTAGAAGTAGATGGTACTGTTGTGAAGGAAGTGAATTCCTATGATGGTGGTCTTTGGAGCTCTGGCCAGGATAAAACAGACCATCCTACTGTTTGGCTGGAAGACTGTGCCTTCCTGGATGCCTCCTCATGAAGATGTAAAACTCTGAGCTCTATCTCCAGGATCATGGCTGCCTGCTTGCTGCTATCCTTCCTGCTATGATGGTAACTGACTAAACATTTGAAACTGTAAGCCAGGCCCAATTAACTACTTGCCTTTAAAACAGTAGCCTTGGGCACAGTGTCTCTTCTTAGCAATGGAAATTCTATCTAAGACAGAAGTTGGTACCTTAGACATAAGTATTGCTATGATAGTCTTGATGATGTTTTTCTTTGGAGCAATGTGGATTTTTAGACCTTGGATTGGTACATACATTAAGTGGAACTCAATGGTCCGTTCTAGTAGGGAAATGGAACACATGCATATGTACTAAGTTTGATTTGAATTTTGTACATAGTTTTTA
>NW_021621131.1:0-2276 GCF_004785775.1 Grammomys surdaster | reverse complement strand
TATTTAATTCTTCAAACCATAAATTGACTAGTAAAAGTCAAGAGTGGTGTGCAGAGATATTTATTGATGCTAGCTGATGAAGTGCATTATGTACTTTTCTTGCTCTGAGAGTTCTACCATTTGTTTGTATCTACAAAGTGGCACCAGAACATACAATACAGCCTGCAAATACTATTTGCATAAAGGAATATTTTCATTCTTGTAGCTGTATTCCCCATAGACCTATGCATGTCCCTCTTGTGGTACAATCTCTTTCTTCCCAACTACACATTCAAAGCTGTATGGTATGAAGGTTATGGATGTTCACATTCATCCCCCTTTCCTTAGCTAGGCTGTGATTGATGATAAGCTCTATCCCCTCTCTTGTTGCATTCTTGAAATCTTCACTCTTGTTCTAATTCTTTGAACAAAAATGCTTAATCCTTTAAGCCATAAGCTCTTAAAATATATTTCATTAAACTATAACTGTTACCCTGAGCATCTGATCTTTGTCAGGGACTAAGCTGGGTAATGGAGGGAAAGATTGTGGATTGATCATGTACTCAAGTTTCTTTGTATAAAGAAT
The DNA here is from genome assembly GCF_004785775.1 of Grammomys surdaster. Classification (NCBI taxonomy): domain Eukaryota; kingdom Metazoa; phylum Chordata; class Mammalia; order Rodentia; family Muridae; genus Grammomys; species Grammomys surdaster. The sequence continues at coordinate 1,711 of NW_021621131.1, read as the reverse complement.
CATAGAAGAATAACATATGTATAGATTATAACTAAAACTTTTGTTTAAAAGATTTTTACACATATATGTCCTCCTAAAAGTTTTCTACATAATATAAAATCAGTAACCAGCATATTGTGAGAGAAATGTATTTTTTGTAGAAGAAATTGCAGGTTATTTACTGGGTCCAAAAGAAGCTGATACTATTTAACTCATTAAGTTCTGAAACATGGAGATTTTAGATCTTCAGTTACAACTAAACCATATCATATTTCTAGTTCAGAAAGAAAAGGTATTCAAATTCAGCAGTTTTTCTTCTGCATGCCAGCATGTACCTGTTTCATTGGATATCTCATTTTCTGGGCACTGGACACAATCAAAGCAGCAGTCTTCTGTTTCTTTCTGATGAATTTTCCTGAATCCAGCAGTACATGTCACACTACACATGGAGGAGGGAACCTGAGGCAATACATAATTATAAATATATATAAATATATATATATATATTAATATTTAATATATTTATACTTATAGTATATATATTTAATAATAGTACACTAAATACATAATATAAATACATCATATGTTTAATGAATCATAAATTAATATATGGAACATTAACAGATATGGGTAAAATAATCCTCTCACAACCAGCATTACTTAACAATTTCAAGCACATTTTTATTTTGTATTGTCCTTCAGTGCACAGAATGTCACACATATTTATTACATCCTGCAATACTATATATTTAACATTTAGGTTGGAGCAATTTTAAACGTTTTTCCTAAGCTGATTAAGCCAAAAGCAATGTTTATACGGCATCAGTTTCTCTTTTAAAATTTATAAATAAAAATAAAGAACCCTAAAATTTATGAAGAGATAAGGTAGGGTAAATCAAGAAAGCATTGTTTAATGAATATAAACAAAGTATGTTAAATAAGACTTTCATTAAATTAATGAAGTTTTCCTAAGTTTCAAAGAAAACCATGAACCCCCATCCCATCCCCTGTTCCCCCAGCTTCTATGAGAGAGCTCCCCAACCAAGCTGACTACTCCAGCCTCACCACCCTAGCAATTCCTCTATGCTGGGGCACCCCACCTCCACTAGACCAAAGGCCTCTCCACCCATTGATGCCAGATAAGGCAATCCTTTGAAAAAATAGGGGAACCTGAAAGGGGGATAACATTTAAAATGTAAATAAATACAAAACTAATAAAAATATATAAATTAAAAAAGGAAAATCTTGAATATGGAGAAAATTTTTTGTTAATGAATGAATGCTATACTTAATTAGGCTATAAAAATGTTAACACAGAATCAGAAAATCCCATGATTTGTATGGAGTTATAAAATTTTAATTATATATGTGTGTGTGTGTGTGTGTGTGTGTACATATGATATTATGAATTTAATAAATATATTTGTTTACTGTAGGGTGAATAGGCATGTTGGTACAACTGAACATGGAATCCAGAGGCCTTTGATCCCTATGACCAGATTTACATGAAGCTGAGAGTTATCAAACATTGGTGTGATTGTAACTGAGGATGGTCTTTTGCCAGAGTAGCAAGTAGTCTTAAACACAGAGATATGACTTCAGGGCTTCATATTTTAAAATTTAGATACACTGAAAAAGTATGTTCGAGCATCTTCTGGGTATATAAACAGGAGTGGTATAGCTGTATCCTCAGGAAATGCTATGTCCAATTTTCTGAGGAACCGCCAGACTG
>NW_021621130.1:0-5829 GCF_004785775.1 Grammomys surdaster | reverse complement strand
CTATAACTGATAAAGTGAAAAGTGCATTTTAAGTCCTTCAATCATTTTGCTTTAAAAATGTATTCTTTTAACAATTGTTTAACCTTAAGTATTTTTATTAAATAACATATTTTCATAAAATATATGTGATATGATAGAAGATGGGTACATAGGTAGGTAGATAGATAGATAGATAGATAGATAGATAAATGATAAATAGATAAATGATAGATAGATGATAGATATATATCAGTAATACCTATTCAAGAAAAGGAAGAATGTTTTACAAAACATTGTAAAATGCATATTAATTCCTAAATGTTCTCAATACCTCTTTTTTAACCTATCAAAGGTAAACGTGAAAATGTAACTTCATTAACACTGTGAACCTTAGAAACCAATATGCAAAAATCCTAAGAGGCTTTAAAAAGGAATGTACTTTAGTGGATAGAGTCAGAAAGCTTCATCCTCAGGGAGGTCAGACAGCATTTAAGATTTGTATTTTATTTTTCCCATCACAATGAGGCTTATTTCAGAATCATAGTAAAGTACAAAATATATGCTTTTTTTTGGATTTTTGTTTGTTTGTTTGTTTCTTTTTTCTAATTTACTGTTCATTTATTACAAGGGTTAAGGAAGACCAGAAGATTCATTCTTCCTTTGAATTAAATGTAAAATTAGGAAAAGAATTTTAGAATAATTTAGTAGTCGATGCTGCTGACAAACCGAGATTCTGTCACTTTTCAGGTTCTTCTTAATTGTGTCTGAAATAGTCATTTCAGTTTGTCTTTAGCGTTGGCCAAAAGGAAGAATTTACACTGTGTGTCTGGTATTTGAATCATTTCTCTGCAACAGTGGACTAACGTACTGCACTAACATCACTGATGTTCACTATAATGCAATTGGACTCATTTTTGTAGATCCCTAGACACCAGTAATCTACCTATTTCTAGCCCATAGAAAAAAGTACAGGCATTTAACATTAAATCTTGGGGACAGAAGTCATAGACGGATTAATTTATTTTTCCAACCCACCAACGCTTTAGATTTATATTTATGCCCCTGTATATATGGTGCTGGAACGTGCCTCTTGTTATTGTGTAAGTATGACTAAGCACTGTCTCATGCACAGCATCAAGCATCATTTGTCTTGGGTTCTCCAGGCTGGCTGAGTACATGGCAGCACACAGTGACAGTAATTTGCACTGATCTACCTCCACTCGTAGTCTTCCTGCTACAAATAACAACTGATTATTATGTTGCCATGTTATTGACTGTCACTATGAACACAAGCTTTATTTCATTTTTTAAAGGAACACAATGCAGATTTCTTTGTATGAAAGCAAAATGGGAAAATATTAATTTCTAAGAATTAACTGCAGTTACAAATACAGCTAAATTTTGGTCATAAAACATTTACTTTACTTTGAATCATGATGAACAACAACAACAACAACAAAAACTGTGCTGTGGTATTTATTTATAGTGCAATATAAATAAATAATTTCCAAAACTTGTAAGAAAATATATAAAACTGAAACCTTTCCTTGTTCGTAATTGCAGGGGAGAGAGGAATAGCAATGCCTACATATCCTTCCTTCTCTAACATATTCTTCACCCATGCCTTGTTGGAAAAGAACTCAGGAGCTATTTTATTCACATGTATTGGATGTTTTATTTACATTTCATATGTTATCCCCTTACCCCATCACCCACCCACCCAGGAAGCCCCTATCTCCTCACCCCTCATCCTGTTTCTCTGCACAAGTACCCCTACGTACCCGCCCACTACCACCTCCCCACCCTCAAATTCTCTGGGGCATCCAGGCTTTATGAGACCAAGGATCTCTTCTCCCACCTATGCCCAGCAGGGCCCTCCACCCTTACATATACAGCTGAAGCCATGGATCTCTCCCTAAGAGCTCCCAGGCTGGTGGTTTAGACCCTGGGAGCTCTAGTTGGTTGGAATTGTTGCTCTCCTCATGGGGCCACAAACCCTTTCAACTCCAACAGCCTTCACTCTAACTCCTCCATCGGGAACCCCATGATCAGTTCAATGGCTAGCTGTGAGCATCTGCCACTGAATATGTCAGACTCTTGGAGACCTCTGAGGAGACATCTATATCAGGCTCTTATCAGCATGCACTTCCTGACTTCCACATCAGCATCTACCTTTGGTGACTGCACATGGGATGGATACTCAGGTGGAATGGTCTCCAGACGGCCCCTCCTTCAGTTTCTGTCCCTCACTTTGCCCCCATATTTGCTCCCTTGAGGATTTTGTTGCTCCTTCTAAGAAGGACCAGAGCACTCCCACTTGGTCTTCCTTCTTCATGAGCTTCATGTGGCCTGTGAGTTGAATCTTGGGTATCTCCAGGTTCTGGGCTAATATTCAATAATCAGTGGGTGAATACCATGTGTGTGCTTTTGTGATTATTGGCTTACCTCAATCAGGATGATATTTTCTAGTTCCATCCATTTTCCTAAGAATTTCTCAAATTCATTGTTTTTAATAGCTGAGTAATGCTCCATTGTGTAAATGTACCACATTTTTTGTATCCATTCCTCAGTTGAAGTCCTTCATCTGGGTTCTTTCCAGCTTCTGGCTACTATAAATAAGGCTGCTATGAACATAGTTGAGCATATGTCCTTGTTATATGTTTGAGCATCTTCTGGGTATATGCCCAGGAGTGGTATAGCTGGATCCTCAGGTAATGCAATGTCCAAATTTCTGAGGAACCACCAGACTGATTTCCAAAGTGGTTGCACCATCTTGCAGTCCCACCAACAGCTGAGGAGTGTTCCTCTTTCTCCACACCCTCACCAGCATCTACTATCACCTGAGTTTTTCATCTTAGCCATTCTGACTGGTGTGAGATGGAATCTCAGTGTTGTTTTGATTTGCATTTCCCTGATGACTAAGGATACTTACTGAACATTTCTTTAGGTGCTTCTTGGCCATTTGAGTTTCCTCAGTTGAAAATTCTTTGTTAAGCTCTATACCCCATTCTTTAATAGGGTTATTTGGTTGTCTGGAGTCTAATTTCTTGAGTTCTTTGTATATATTGGATATTAGCCCTCTCTCAGATGTAGGATTTGTAAAGATCTTTTCCCAATTTGTTGGTTGTCGTTTTGTCCTATTGACAGTGTCCTTTACCTTACAGAATCTTTGCAATTTTATGAAGTCCCATTTGTCAATTCTTGATCTTAGAACATAAGCCATGGGTGTTCTGTTCAGGAATTTTTCCCCTGTGCCCAAGTATTCGAGGCTCTTCCCCACCTTCTCTTCTATTAGTTTCAGTGTATCTGGTTTTATGTGGAGGTCCTTTATCCACTTACACTTGAGCTTTGTACAAGGAGATAAGAATGGATCAATTCGCATTCTTCTACATGTTGTCCTCCAGTTGAACCAGCACCATTTGTTGAAAATGCTGTCCTTTTTCCACTGGACAGTTTTAGCTCCTTTGTCAAAGATCAAGTGACCATAGGTGTGTGGATTCATTTCTGGGTCTTCAGTTCTATTCCATTGATCTTCCTGACTGTCTCTGTACAAATACCATGCAGTTTTTTTTATCACTATTACTCTGTAGTACAGCTTGAGGTCAGGAATGGTGATTCCTCTAGAAATTTTTTTCTTGTTGAGATTAGTTTTTGCTATCCTGTTTTTTTTTTTTTTTTGCTTTTGTTTTTGTTTTTGTTTTGGTATTCCAAATGAATTTGAGAATTTCCTTTTCTAATTCTGTGAAGAATTGAGTTGGGATTTTAATGGGGATTGTATTGAATCTGTAGATTGCTTTTGGCAAGATGGCCATTTTTATTATATTAATCCTGCCAATCCATGAGCATGGGAGATCTTTTCATATTCTGAGATCTTCTTTGATTTCTTTCTTCAGACACTTGAAGTTCTTATCACACAGGTCTTTCACTTGCTTGGTTAGATCCACACCTAGGTATTTTATATTATTTGTGACTATTGTGAAGGGTGTCATTTCCCTAATTTATTTTCCAGTCTGTTTATCTTTCATGTAGAGGAAAGCTACTGATTTGTTTGAGTTGATTTTATAACCAGCCACTTTGTTGAAGTTGTTTATCAGGTTTAGGAGTTCTCTGGTGGAAGTTTTGGGGTCACTTAAGTATACTATCATATCATCTGCAAATAGTGATATTTTGACTTCTTCCTTTCCTATGTGTATCCCTTTGACTTCTTTTTGTTGTCTAATTGCTCTGGCTAGGACTTCCAGTACTATATTGAATAGGTAGGGGGCGAGTGGGCAGCCTTGTCTAGTCCCTGATCTTAGTGGGATTGCTTCAAGTTTCTCTCCCTTAAGTTTGATGTTGGCTACTGGTTTGCTGCTTATTGCTTTTACTATGTTTAGGAATGGGCCTTGAATTCCTGATCTTTCCAAGCCTTTTATCATGAAGGGATGTTGAATTTTGTCAAATGCTTTCTCAGCATCTAGTGAGATGATCATGTGGTTTTTTTTCTTTGAGTTTGTTTATATAGTGGATTACATTGATGGATTTCCAAATATTGAATCATCCCTGCATTCCTGGGATAAAACCTACTTGATCATGATGGATGATTGTTTTGATGTGTTCTTGAATTTGGTTTGCTAGAATTTTATTGAGTATTTTTGCATCGATATTCATAAGGGAGATTGGTCTGAAGTTCTCTTTCTTTGTTGGGTCTTTGTGAGGTTTGGGTATGGGTGTAATTGTAGCTTCATAGAACGAATCCTTGGCAGCTGAATATTTCCATTTATTCTCCTGGTCCTCTGAGACTCTCTCCTGTATCTCCTCATACCTGATTCTATCCCCCATCCTCTAGCCCTCGCCTTAGCCACCCAGATCCCTCCTTCCCTCTGTCTCCCATGACTATTTTGTTCTCCCTTCTAAGTGACGTTCAGTCATCCTTGGGCTTCCTCCTTGGTTAATTTTTGGGGTGTGCGGGGTGTGTTATGGGTATTCTGAACTCTTTGGCTAATATTAACTTATCAGTAACAACATCCCACTCATGTCCATTTGTGACTGAGTTGTCTCACTCAGGATATTTTCTTGTCCCATCTGTTTGCCTGCAAAACTCGTGGTATCCTTGTTTTTAATAGCTGAATGGTACTCTATTGTGTAAATATATCACATTTTTTATATCAGTTCTTCAGTTGAGGCATATCTGGGTTGTGTTCAGTTTCTGGCTATTACGAATACAGCTGCTATGAACATAGTAGAGCATGTGTTCCTGTGGTATGGTGGAGCATCTTTGGGGCATATGCCCAGGAATGGAATAGTTGAATCTTCAGGAAGTACTATTTCCAGTTTTCTGCAGAACCACCAGATTGATTTGCAGAGTGGTTTTATAAGTTTGCAATCCCACCAGCAATGGTGGAATATTCCCCTTTTACCATATCCTCACAAACAGGTGGTGTTGCTTCAATTTTTGATCTTAGTCAAAGTAGTTTTTAAAGAAGAAACTGAAAAAAACACAAACATATCTTTCTACGTTCAAAAGTCATACCACACTATGCTTTCCATTGGTCAACTAATCCTTAAACATCCTTTATTCACTGCATGGGTTTCATGTTTGCATGTTTATTTGTTTGTTTATTTGAAAAGCCAAGTTTTCCAAATCTAATCATTTGTCTTCTCCATTGACTTAAAGAAAAGTTGACATCAAATCCTTTTGATATATTTTTTTTTGAAAATTGCCAAACGAAAGCTGAGATTTCTGTGTGACTGCAAGATACATGATGTTGGACTTGGAGAATCAAGAAGCTAATAATGATAATAACCGAATGATGTCACCATATTCTCTGGGAAAATATTATTCCAAAGAGACACATTGCCTCTCACTTT
>NW_021621129.1:0-1981 GCF_004785775.1 Grammomys surdaster | reverse complement strand
TGTGAGTCATCCCCCACACACAGAGTTATTAAATTAACAGGCTGGCAAGCCAAGGATGAGTAATATTCTGCACAGAACCTTACCAACCTAAGACAGAAATGCATTACTTTTGATAATGCATATTCCATGATGGATAAGGAGGGCATTCTTGTCAGAATCATCTATGACAGTCTCAGTCTTGTTAATGAGATAAGAAAGGGCAAGAGGCAGAGAGCCTTTGGGGCTGCTTGGCAAGAATTTGACATGGGCCAAGGACAAGGACATGGCCTGCTTGGCAGGAATATGACATGGGCCAAGGACAAGAAAGTACGCTTCAGGCAGAAATCTGATGTTAGGCTCGAACAAAGAAGTAATTTCAGGCAGGAATCTAAATCTTAGGCTAGAACAAAGAAGTAATCAGAGGCAGGAACCTAAATATTAGACCAAAACAAATAAGTAATTTCAGACAGGAATCTAAATTTTAGGCTACAACAAGGAAATTGGCTTCAGATATGAAAACAACCTAGGGTTAGGACAGGAAAGTAGACTTGGATACTTTGATCATTCTGATAAGCCCTTAGAAACAATGATCATCGGAGCATTCACAGAATTTTTTTTATTGCTTTGCTTTTTCTTTGGCTGTTTGTGTTTATTGTATTTCTTGTTCCTTGACTCTTTGCATCTGTTGTATTGCCTGTCAATCATTCACAGAAAACACCGACCCTGTCACTCATCTAAAGGACAAGCCCACTCTCTCTTAATTATCCATAAGAAAGACCTACACACTGCCAGTCATTCACAGGAAATACCCAACGCCTGTCAACTGCACATCTATGACTTTTCAATATGCATAGTAAACATGTAAAGACTTTCAGTCACTCATAGGACACACCCACAGCCTGTCAGTCACCCATAGTAATGAGCACTACCTGCAAAACCTTGTCCTTGCCTCAGGCTCCTGCTTTTACCTCATTCAGAACACAGGCTTCCCATGCAGAGCTGATCCTCTTACCATTCCTACTTGAAATCAAATGGGAAGATGTTTCTGATGATGAACGTCATGAACGTCATAGCTTTATACAAAGCAATGTAGGGAATGGAAGTACAAAGTTTTGTTTCTGTTGACAGCACTTTTTCAGAAGGATTTAGTCCACTGTTTTTCTGCTACTGCTAGCTAATTCTTCAGAGCTCCCGATAAAGCAGAAGATGGTGTAATGTGGAAACAAAGGCAGCAAATGATTGTCCGTTCAAGAGTCCGGCCTCATTATTTCGAATATACTGACAACAGCAACAAGAGACTTCAGGAAAAATATAGGAAAACCTTCATTCTGAATGTGATCACAGGTGACCATGGACACACACACACCAATGTTTTGAACAGTGTGAGCATAGAATTAACATTTAACAAACAAGTCCAAGAGGCAGGTTCTCTACCTGCTGCAATGTTTTACATTCCTGAATGAAACACACACACACAAAGACTTTATTTTTGAGATGTCTTAATCAGTACAATAGCTGGGCCACCCCTAATCTCCACACAGTTGATCCACCTCCTGCCAATAATCCTGAGTTTTCACTTACTAGACTCCATTTTAAATCTTGGCCTCTCTGGATCCAGAGGGCTGCCCAACTGAGCCACTCTGGGCTCTGCTCTCCTGGTTCCTTCACTTGATGGCTATGATTCTCTGCCACGCACAATTCTCAGACATGGCACCTCTCCTCTCTTCCACACCCTCCTGGCATGGTGGATCTCCTTCCCCTTCCCAGTCTCAAGGCTGGGAAATCTAAAGTCTGCCCTCTGTCTGCCCTGCCCAACTATTGGTGTTATCTTTGTTTACCAGTCAGAACCAACTGGGAGCAGGTTCCCAGAAGCTCCATGCAGACACTCTCCTAGGAACAGTTTTGGGAGAATATAGTTAGCATTCATAATACAAGCACCTACATGTGAATGTCTGCATCTCTGTCCACATACCTGAGCTTGGACAATACATGGTACTCTAAG
>NW_021621128.1:0-6202 GCF_004785775.1 Grammomys surdaster | reverse complement strand
CATGTATATCTAATTCATTGATAATATCAAATAAAGGTGTTTATATAATTTTAATTATAAGATGGAGTAATCTCAGAGGCAATGTTAAGGCAGACTCTAGGCTAATATGGAATCATAACACACTTGAAAGAATTGATCATTGGAGAATCAGGGGGCACTTCCCTAGATGCATTTCGTCCAACATGCTTGGTGCGTTTGGGTCTTTGCTGAAATCAGTGCAAAATATGGGAATACAATTTCTTTTCTCTCTTTTCATTTTTCTTTCAATTAGAAGACTCAATTGACTTAGAACAAAGATTCCCAGAAATGATGTGAAATAGGACAGCTCTAGAAACCCAAAATGAAACTCACAAGTATTGGAGCAGGCAGCATTCTGTCCAAGCAAAGAACGGGTGGAAATGTACGAATTAGTTGGTTTTGTGCTGGTGATGGTGGATTTTGAAAAGCTGTTTGCTCGGGTGCAGGAACATTTCCTTGTAATTTCTCTGAATCTAAAAAAGAAGAGAATTCATTATACGTTGTAATTGAACTCACTTAGCCTTTGCATGCCCTTCATATTTTATAGCCTGCATTTCTTCTTTCTTTCTTTTGATTTTTTGTTTTTGCTTGGTTTTTGTTGGATGTTTTATTTACATTTCATATGTTATTCCCTTACCCTATTTCCCACCCCACCCAGGAACCTCTTATCCTATCACCCCTCCTCCTGCTTCTCTGCAGATGTGCCCCTACATATCCGCCCACTCCCACCTTTCTACCCTTATTTCTTATGCATCACCAAAATATACACAGAAAATAACTAATCAGTATTATATCATTTGTAATAATGACATTCTTTCATAAGGCACTGGATATCCAGTTGTATATGGCCCATACTTCTGGTATAAAATGTAAATTCTGAGCTGGTACTTGAAGGAAGGTGGAGGACTCACTTTGCTGCTGGCTTCTAGCTGAGTACAATGAGATGGGCTTTAAGATGAATTGCCCCTGTGCATCCAAGTATATGTCGTTCACAAGCAGCCCAGGCAAGGCTGGAAAAGCAGGGAGCATTCTTGAGTTCGATTTACTGAAGGCATTTTGAAGGTTGGTCAGTATAATATCATGTGGACACTCGTGGCCTACAAGAAGAAATTAAGAATATGAATTAAATCTAGTAATAATGAGTGTGAGAAACTTTCCAATGGGATTTAGCATGCACTGCTGTGTTTTGTGTCTCACTCTTCTTCTGGACAATGTAGACTGTACACCCTAAGCATTAGGAGACTTACAGAGATATTATGATAAAGGAAGGATGTATTAAGCTGAGAACTCTAAAATCGAGGAGATAACTTTCAATTGATCACTCTATTTATATCTAATGGAGCACTTTGTTTTGTTTGTTTGTTTTTGTTTTGCTTTTTAAAATTATTTTATTTATATATTTTATGTATGTGAGTACACTATCACTCTCTTCAGATACACAGAAGAGGGCACCAGATCTTGTTACAGATGGTTGTGAGCCACCATGTGGTTGCTGGGAATTGAACTCAGGTCCTCTGAAAAAGCAGTCAGTGCTCTTGACCACTGAGCCATCTCTCCAGTCCCCTACCAGAGCACGTTTTTTGGCAGATTTTGCTGTGTTCTACTCTGACATAATCAAGATCTGCCTGTTATAGTCTTGACATCAATAAGATTTTTCATCATAGGAAATTTGCTTTACTTTTCTAGCTTTATATTAATCAATTTAAATAATTCCCAGTGCATATATATCTTCACATGGTTTGGAGTGTGAAACTCTATAAATAATTCTATTAGCCATGTCAAGTACTTGTCTGTCTAATATTTTTCTCTCTTGATGACAGCCACATTTATAGGAGTCCATTTCCATTCACAGTATGAGGACAGGATTTCTTGGATTCAGTGAAGTAGAATGCCTCTGATTCCTCCCATTGTTGTTCTTTTTGACAATGGTCAGATTGATGCTGTTTGCTCTAGAAAATATACGAGCCCTTCTGGACACAAAAATTTCTTAGCACTCTAGTTGGGGACATAGACCTGGTAGAATGTAGCCTAAATATATGGTGGGATGAATTTGTATGAAATAGACACCTTTTGTCATCACATCAGATAATTTATGATCTGAAGGTTAATAAGAGTCACTAGAGGAATGTGTACAATTACAATGCTGGACAGACAAATCATGTTTCTCCATAGAGCCTTATAAACAACAACAGATGATGTCAACTCTCTCCTATCTGCTATACCTTGGGAGGTCACACAAGCATAGTTAAAGAACAATTCAGTGTCTTTAAGGAAACTGTGATTCAAGACATTTTTCTTTTGTGTGTGTGAAGATTTCTCACAAGCAGTAAGAATAATGCCTTTCTCACAACACCATTTTTAGACTGTTCCAACAAGCAGTGGCTGTTGGCCAGAACTACAAATACAAAATTGGAATTAAATCCATGAGCTTGATGTGCTCTCCCCTGTTTTAAGTTCCTTCTTTTCTAATGGAATATTAGAGAGCATGTGTTGTGTGATGGATATGAAACATCAGCTTTGTCCATTTCTGATGAATCACCAATATGATTAAAGTCTTGATTTCCCTTTGTTTCTGACACAGATAGAATGTCGGTGCTACACTGAGAACAAGATTTAAAGCAATATTGAGATGAAAGGTCTCCAGGTCCTTCCTAGTGATCAATAGGAAAAAATATAGACATGAGGGATACATAATAGCATATGGCCTGTTGGTTGAAATACATATTTAAAATCATGCTGAGAAACTAAGAAGAGCTTTACATTCTTGGAATTTCTGAAGCATCCATGATGAACATAGCTCTTCCATACCTTAAAATGTTATCAAGTTGACACATTTCACTCCATAAATTTATTTTTGAATGTCTGCATTTATCTTTTCACTGACTGAGTACTGCTATTGTGTCCATCTTATAAAAAGTTAAAACACCAGATGATTTGGGCACATTCCTGTATTTTCAGCACTCCTTTGATTGACATAGTAAGGGTTGAGAGTTCCTTACTTGCTTGGACTCAATACCAATACTCAGTAGCATAAAGGGAAATAAAGTCCAATGTGTGGGTTGAGTTTTCCCTGATTATTATCTAGCTTATTAATACCCTGAAAATAAATATCGAAGAAAACCAAAACTATACAAGTTTCAGTTTCCTTCAATCGATCGAGAATATCCCCACAGATTCTTTTCATGATACATGAGAAAATTTATAATAACTATATTCTCTCATCTCCAAAAGACGTTGTTACTGTCACTTGTCTGAAGGTCACCTTATGTATTTGAACTTCATGTTTCCGTTAGCCTTGCAAGCACACTTGATGATTTCAGAATTTTAAATCTGATCCAAATGCTTCTTTTCATTTTATTACTATTATTTATTTGGCAATAATTTAGTTAGTGAGAAATAAAAAAAAACCCACAATAGAATGACTAGCAGTTGACTCAGTCGGTAAGTTTCCAATAATCTGATCTCTCATTCAGTGGGGGTAATTATTGGTTATAGGGATATGTGAACTGAATATTTCATGTGGACTCAGAGATATATATATACATTTACAATTTTCATTATGAAGCAGAATCTATATAGTTTGTAATGAACAGAATTTTTTTAAAGTTGCCAAATTTCTTACTGCATATGAAAAATTTTCATACAAGCACAAAAGAGAAAAGTCTTATGACTGAAGTTTCCTTAAAGTCAGTGAACTGTTCTTTGAAGTTGTTTTCATTTTAATTTTAGACTTGTTTCTGGTTGGAACTGTTTGGCTCCGATGTATATCTTTGTACCATTCTGAGCCTGGTACCTGAGCAGGTCAGACCAGGGAATTTGATCTCCTGAAACTGGAGTTATGGATGGTTATTAGCTATCATGTGGGTGTTCGGAATCACTGAAACATTTCTTCTGCTAGTAGAATTTTCTGTAATGATTACCAAATGATGTTTTCCCAGTTACTTTCAGAAACAATATATCCAGAGTTTATTTTTTCTCTCTTTAGGAAAATTATGTTTCTCAAATAAAAAACACAGACGTTTCAGGTTTTTTTTTTTTTTTTTGGTCAGACCTATGACTCTTTCATAATGACATGTTATCATGTGCTGGAAGGCTCTATTAACATTATCAATTATGAATATAATGAATGAAAATCTGTTGAGTTATTTTGCCTTAGTGTGTACTTATATTTAAGACTAAATAATGAAAACATTGAGACTTCAGGGTTAGACCACTGAACTCAGATAGTCATTCATTAGATTTTCCTGTTATTTACCTTGGAGTACTCTTGGAGCTTCCCATTGGTCAGGACAGAACCACAGTTGGTAGTCTTCAATGTTCTGGGAGCCAAAAAGAACCAACTGTCACAAATAATCTGACAGTAGAACCTTGAAGAATCTAGTGGTTTCTATTCTTACAATTTCCAGTTGTCTACCAGGGAAATTATTAGGACCAGTATTAATGGCATGCGTTCTGACCACAGTTGTGAATCATTAGGTCTGATTTCAGAGGAATCATGACTTGGTACATGACTTTCTTATCTGAGGAAACCTTGGTGTATTGATCCAAAGTAAAATAAGAAATTGCATTCTGCCATCAACAGTAACCAAGACAATATTATTATAAAATTACTCACAAAGGTCTCTCTAGTCAGTCTGTGGTATACTGACTGTTGATTTGGCATGAGCACACAACCTAGTACTCACAGAGTCATATACTCCCAGTGATTATGATGACTTGATAAAGACATTTGAAAGCTATGGTTACTTTGACAACATGAGAAAAATAGACAAAAACAGAGAGGCTTTGAAGGTGCCTAGGAGTACACACAACCATTGTTTTTCATTCAGAGATAACCAGTCTGTGGAAAGGACCAGGATGTGTCTAACCTGGAAAATAGGCCAGATAGTGGAAACAAGTTTCACAACATAATTATTGCACACTGAGCAATGGATCCATTTGAAACAGTCATATGAAAAGAACATTCTGTTGCAATAGTTAGAAGCTGCTGACCCCTGTGGTTGAACTAGGGATCCGCTCAAAGAAGTTGAGGTGGAGGATGACCCTGTAGGAGGACCAGCAATCTCACTCAATCTGGATCCCTGAGATCTCTCAAACACTGGACTGGATCACCAAAACACAGCGTAGACCAGCTGACATGAGACCCCCCAATACATATTCAGCAGAGGACTGCCGGGTCTGTGTTCAATCAGTGATGATACAGTTAACCCTCAAGAGACTGGAGACCTTAGAATCTTTTCAGGTTAGGTGGGTTGGGGGATGAGGGGTAGGGACATCCTCATGGAGATAGGGGAGTCAGGAAGAGGTATGGGATGTGGAACAGTCTGAGGGTTGGTGGATGGGGGTGAGGCAGTCAATGAAATATGGAGTGTAAAACACTAAATAATAAATAAAAAGAAAGAAATAGATAGCAACCTCCAGGAGTGACTAAAAGGATAATATTATGCTTTAACTGGTTCTAACATTAATTGTACTTTCTTGTTGATTCATGATTAAAACAACCAAGGAATTGTCCCATAGAGTTTTTAAGTATTACACTAAGGGACAAAAATCCACTCAAGCAGACACTCACAACTACACCCACCAAAACACATAAGGAGAGGAAATAGTGTGACAGAGAAAGAGTGATAGAAACAGAGAAACAGACTGACACTCAGAGTCATCATACAAACTCACAGGAAGTGATAGAGAGGACCATACACGCATTCAAAGTGAGAAAGAGAGAGAGAGAGAGAGAGAGACAGAGACAGAGACAGAGAGACAGAGAGAGACAGAGAGACAGAGAGACAGAGAGAACAAAATAGAGATACACATGCAATTTAAAAACAGAAAGATCAAATATACAGACATATATGCAGAAATAAAGAACATAGACAAAATATTTAAAAACAACAGCACCACACTAGAACATGCACACTTACACCTCCACGCACAGAGAAATGAAAACAAGAAGGAATAGGAGAGGAGAGAATTTATATATCATAAAGGAATTCAATAAAATTTTAATGAAGATAAAGAAAGAAAAAAGCCAAGAAAAATAGAAATAAAAAGAAATATTATTGTCTCTTAGATTGGCATCCTTTAAATTAGATGTTTACATATGACTATTTAATCTCACTTTGGTAGGATGCATCTTCATTGTCTAGTGATAGTAAAAGTATACTCAATAACCTCGGGCTATGAG
>NW_021621127.1:0-1601 GCF_004785775.1 Grammomys surdaster | reverse complement strand
GACATCCATATCAGGCTCTTACCAGCATGCACTTCCTGACTTCCACAGTTCATTATATGTTTTGAATACTAGCTCTCCAATAAATATGTAGTTAGCAATAATCTTTTCCTATTTTATAAGCTATCATTTTGTCAAAATAATGGTGTTCTTTGGTATGGAGAAGTGTTTTCAGTTTCATGAAGTCACATTTATTAATTGTTGATAGTAATGTCTGTGGTAACAGTGTTCTGCTCAGAAAGTTTTCTCCTGTGCCAATGACATATATCCCACTTTTTTCTATCAATTTCAGCATTTCTAGTTTTATGTTGATGTCTTTGATCCACGTGGGGTTGAATTTTGGGAAGGGTGATGTGTATGGATCTATTTAGATTCTTCTGTATTCAGAAATCCAGTTTGACCAATGCCATTTCTTGAAGATGTGGTCTTTGTTTTAGTGTGTATTTGTGGCACCTTTATCAAAAATAATAATAAGGTATTCAGAGGTGTGTAGATTCATGCCTTGGTCTTCAATTAAATTTCCTTGAACTAAAAAATATTACTACTTTTAAATATGAGTTGTTGAAGGACGTTGTCATTTTTCTCTCAAAGTATTGTTGATTTAATTTTTAACTGTAATTCAGTAGATTCTATTTGACAAAATGAATTTAATTGTTTATTTCTTTATATTTTCTGGATCCAACATACCATTTGTGACCCTCCCTGTACTCCTAAAATGCACATGGCCTCTTATATCATTAATTATTACTGAATGTATATATATATTTGTATATACATTTGAAATATAAACTGTAGAGACCATGTAAAATTGCATGCATGTATGTTCTGACGGCTCATTATTTTGTAATATATGGTCGATCCTTGTTTTCCTCTCTCAGGATTATGATCTCTTCCATTCCCATATTTACAGTTTCCAGTAAGTGGTTGTGTAGGGTAGAAGCTTTGAAAACATTCTTCCATGTTAGCATGCACGGTGTAGTGATCCTTTCTCAGATTGTAGTTTTTGGAGTCATATTGGTAAGACTTTTTTGTGTGCCTATGCCCTATCTGGAATATTGTTCTTAACAGCCAATGTCCTCACCCTTCGACTCTCACGATCTTCCCCACCAACTTCTTTACTTTTCCCTGTGGCTTGGATATGTGAACATTTCAGGAGAGGACACAGTCATCTTTATTCCCTTTACCTTTTCCTCTGGTAGAGCATGTAGTGTAATTTTTAGCAACATGAATTCTAGTCATTAGAGGTCAAGCTTTTAGTTGGGGACCAACACAACTTTTTCATATTTAATGACATAAGTACGGTTTGTCTTCAGGACTATCTTCTTACTACCACTTTATATAGAATAACACCGTAACTTAAGGCTCTGGACTCTGTGGAGAAAAGAAGGTCAACAAGTATCAGGATTGGTTGACTTCAATGAAGCAGTATCATCAAAACATAAAAGAACTGAAAATCATAAGAACTCAGAGATTTCTCAGCATTCATAAGACTTGCAAAGAATCAAGTAATACAGTGTCCCAGTATTAACAAGGAGACATGGACAACTGCAAACACATTATAAGTTGAGAATATATGGCAATTTCTGTCAAGAAATATTCTTTTG
>NW_021621126.1:0-1887 GCF_004785775.1 Grammomys surdaster | reverse complement strand
CTGGGCACTCCTGGTGAACTTTGGTTGGCAAAGACTGTGTGCCAACAAGAAACTAATCTCATATTCTACTTGGGTGCAAGTCTGCCAGTCTCACCTAGTGACCACAGCCCTGTGTTTTCTGGTGTTTTGCAGTCCTCTGATATGCCCTGTTACAGCCCAGAGGATCATAGATCTCAGGTAAGTGTAATGATCATTGCTACTGCCTTCCCCAACAAACGGACACTGCCTTCTTGTTTTGGTGTCAGCAACCTAATCACTCTCAGGTCTTGATTTTAGATAAGAAATTAACCAAACACCCTAAGGGAAGGTCGAATGTCAGTGTATTCTGCCATGTAAATTTTGACATTTACGTGGGGAAAAGAATTGCCTTTTATCCCACTTACTCTTACTCACAAAATTATCAGCTACCCCTCCTGGTTAGAAGAAGAAACCTCATTCCTGAGAGTGGGGTTCTATCTTGGGTGATCACAGTGACAGGTCGTACAGGATCCTAAAGTGACTTTGAAGACATGGCAGAATTTTTCCTTTTCAATCAATGGGGACCCAGGGAACAGAGACTTGGTTAGTGAGAGAGAAGTTGTCTCCAGATTTCCAGGATGGGAGGCCTCCACATCCTGTCTTTCCAAAAGGCAAATCTACTGTCAAATATTTTAAAAACTCTCACTCCACGGGCTAGCCTTCTGTGTGCCTCAGTTGAGAATTTTTGGGTTGCCATGGTTCCAGCAACTACCATATTTACTTTGAGTGTTTCATGTTGCTCTTACTAATTTTCAAAGCATTCATGAAAGAAGTTTCTCTGCCTTCAGGAAACAAATGACTACCTAAAAGTTGATTCAGGGCACAGGCGATTTTCAGGAACCAAATGGCAATGTCATTCCTGGAAACACTTCCCATACTGAACTCAGAAACATGGTTCACTTTCTCAGTAGAGAGATATGGCAAGGAATTATACCTCACAACAAATGGATCATGAGCACAGCATATGACATGCTCTGCTTTGCCCCTGGTTCAGTGAAGAGTACAAGAAAGAGCATTGCACTCTCAGTGTGCTTAAGAAGGAGATGAATGAACTCTACCTTCCAATTGAATGAGATACACTGTATTCCTTGAAAAAGACTCTAAATCTCTAAGAAGTTGACTTTTTGTGGTACTTTTTATGTGAATTGCTGATCACAATCTGAATGTTGGACCCTTCCCAATTGCTTGGCATAGGGCAAATATGATCTGCCTACTGCTTCGAAGTGAGTAGTCAGCCTGGGTTAGAATGCATTTCTCCTGTGTGATTTCATAGACTTTCCCAAGTCAGAAAAAAGCCTTGTGCATGCTCTTTCCAGAAGGATAAAGAGGCAGCTGCAGATGGGATTCTGCTCAATGGAATACTTCCTGAGGATCTCTTACAAAGATTCTGATCTCTTAAATAGTTTCCTAATGATGGGAAATTTAAGTTCCTTCACAGCTTCCTCTCTCTTCCTTTAGGGAAGACATACTTCTACTTTTCAAGAGAGTACTCCCTTGAATCTCTGGCCGAGCCTTCGACCCAGCTGGTCTCCCCACTCACATGGGAACACTCCTACATGTCAAGCACTTTCTGCACGCCTGGTAAGCGCTGGAGTTGTGTCATAGAAAATCATATGTAGCTGTGTTCTGTCTCTCGTGGGTCAATGATGACAACCCAACATCATGAAGATAGGTGATGACAAACAAAATCACACTCAATGGGAATACACTGAGGCCCTACCAGGAGGACAATGTTACATGTGGTCCTTTAAAACTTTGTTGACCGTTGGGGACTTTCCTGAGGTCCTCTGAAGCCCTTGACCTGTTGCTATTGAGGGGAAACCTGGGCACTCCTGGTGAACTTTGGTTGGCAAAGACTGTGTGCCAACA
>NW_021621125.1:0-2961 GCF_004785775.1 Grammomys surdaster | reverse complement strand
GGAGCACAGGTTTCTGAAGTTATATTTAATTATTATTATTATTTTTAATTTGCTTCGTATCTATTGTTATGACTCCTATTCGTTTCTGATTTTGGTAATTTGGGTAGTGTCTCTCTGGCTTTTATTTAGTTTTGGTAAGGGGTTGTATATCTCATTGATTTTCTCAAAGAATCACCTCTTAGCTTCCATAACTCTTTGTATTATTCTTTTTGATTATTAATTGATTGATTTAATGCCTGATTTATTTCCTGCCATCAAATCGTACCACCCTCTCATTGGGATGAGGCTTTGCCTCACCTATGGAACTGCGGCATGTAATAAATAAAGCTCTTGCTGTTCTTTGTGGTGGGTGATGCACAGGACAGCCTCACTGAAAACCCTCCATAGCCAGGTTGCAGAGTGAATTGAAGAAGCCACTATGTCAGTGTTACCTGCATGATACCATAACACATTAACAGAGGTCTGTCCATACCTCAACAGTAGTTAGTCTTCTGAGTCATATTGGAAAATGGTATAGTGTGTTCATGAATGCACACACACACACACACACACACACACACACACACCAGATGACATCTATGGGAGATATGTTCCTTCTACCATGTGTTTCCCAAGGAAGGAACTCATGTTTCTAGGTTTGGCACCAAGGATGAAGACTAGTTGATCCATCTCATCAGCTGATCATCTCACCCAAGATATTTCATGAGCTTCTTATCTGTATTTATGTTCTCGGTGATGTATGTGTTTGTGTGTGTGTGTGTGTTATTGACATTGTGCACATTCTTTGCACCCCTAGAATTATGTGTGCATTAATAAAAATACAATAAAAATGGAATCCATGGAGAATGCTTGGTGTGTGTGGGAGCCTACAGGTTAGATTGACTTGTAGCACCTATGGGGACTCCCTTTTCATTGTAGGTTACATCTCAAATGTAATTGGGTTCCTTATTTTATTTTTCTTCCCCTCTAGCCCCCAGACTAGGGGGTCAACCTACTACATTGTGAAAGCTATGCAAATACTCCACCTCTAAATCGCATTCCAGATCTGGAACTCAATTCATCTTCTATAACAATTACAGGGTAGGCAGGATGAAGACATTCAGCTGACACTGTTGGATCTCAACACCGCTTCATGAGAATGGCTTACAAAGTGCTTTCAAGATTGGGGATGTTTAGCTAGCTGGGAGAGAAAATAACCAACCTCAGTCCACATTGTACATTAACGACAGTTTAGTCTGATGAAGGCTGACATCAACTATTTTCTCATGTCATGTGTGCCAGTAGAAAAATCCAAGTGAATGCATACATCTGGTAGGATTTACCAAACACACCACTCACTGTTGTGAGGACCCAGATGTGAGTACCAAGTCCCCTCAAGGTACTAAGATATTAAAGGGGACCCCACAAATACAACAGGAACAAGGTAGTGGTCTAAATCTAGTCTCACCTAACTTCTAGTGTGCTACTGATGAACGTTTCGATGATGTCAGGATCAGCTCATAATAAGCCGAAGACCTGTGGTAGAGAGGAACCAAAGCTGCTTCCCTGATGCTCTGGCTGCTGAGCTTTTAAATGTTCTGGTTTGCCAGTGACTGTTTGTATATTACTTCTATGACACTTTGGCTCTCTGACTGATCTCCAGTCTCCAGCAGTCACTTCCATTCCATATTTCGTACAACAGTCACTTGGAAGAAGCACTTCCTCAGTAGACTCCCAGATCTGTCTCTATGACAAAGGGGCATCTTCAGCTGTCCCTCCAGGGCTCCACACTAGCACATGGTGATCTCCACCAGAAACATGCGGTCATAGCTGCACACTCCATTCACTGTGGCTGCTCTTGAGCTTCCTCCCAACATTGCTTAGATTAAGACACTTTTCTTGCTATCAAGGCGGCTTCACTGTCCTAGCACATCCTACAGGAGGCTACTCTCAATGCTGAATTTTATGTATATGCCTAATCTACATCGCCATCCTATATTAGGGGTGAGAGATCTGATCTAAAATTGAAAATGAGGGATCCTGGGGCATTATCCTGAACACATGGAGAGTAGTGGGCACCCCAGAGACCTGCACAGATGCCTGTCAGCCTCCACAATGACCATGAGCAGCTCAAGCACCTGTACCTGCACACCTACCAACATCTCTCCATTGATTGGAAGTGATCCAGTCCACCTAATACACCACATGCCCTAGAAGGACAAGAGTCAACTGCAGGAGGTGTGGGGATGACTCACAGATTAGAGCATCTGCTGTTCTCTCAGAAGTCTCACATGGTGCCTAACAATCATCTACAACATGGGCCATTATTCCTTCTTCTGGTCTCTGGGAGAACTACACTCAGGAGGGACTGCAGACATACAGTAAGAAAAACAACCATTCACATAGATAATAAAAGTACATCTAAACAATACTAACAAAACACAGCAAAAGAATGTTCAAGGACAATAGCATCTATCAAAAGTTATTTCAGAACATGACTTGGAAGGTCATTTTATCTGTTGTGTGGTTATCACTGATGGTGTTTTGCAAGACAAACTGAGGCACATAACTCTGGGATTCCTGATTTATTTTATACTCCTTTGTGAGTGTTGTTATTTCCTTGGCAGCTGTAGAGTAATGACAGTATATGACATAAGATATGGTTCACCGGGTCAGTGAAGAAGGTGTGTTGTAGACAGCTAGATTTTAGGAGTAAGATAATACATCATAAAGTGTGTATCCACGGTGGAAGCTACATTATCCACTGAAAAGACATCATCACCTTGTGTACCCTTGGTGGCTTTGAATTCCCTATGTAGGACAGGCTGCTTGAAACTTACAGAGACCCAACTCTGCTTGTGTGTTCTAAGTCTACAGGAGGGGACAGAACACATGAATAAGGAAGATGATCTTAAGAGTCAAGAGTAGCAAATCAATTTTTATTCATAAATAAATGAAAAATTTTAAAAACATGCTTAAAAA
>NW_021621124.1:0-3727 GCF_004785775.1 Grammomys surdaster | reverse complement strand
ACCCTCACAGACTCAGGGGAAGGAGCATTGAGATAGTGGGTTTCCAGAAGGGAGACATGGAAAGGTAAATAAAGAAAATACCAATAAAAGAAAAAAAGGGCTCACAATAAAAAATCCCCAAGACCAGATGCTTTTAGTGCAGAATTCTATAAGACCTTCAAAGAAGACGTAATGGCAACATTTCTCAAGCTATTTCATAAAATAGAAACAGGCAGAACACTACCCAGTACATTCTATGAAACCACAGTTACTCTGATACCTAAACCACACAAAGACCCAACAAAGAAACAGAACTTTAGACCAATTTTCCTTATGAATATCGATGCAAAAATGCTCAATAAAATTCTCATAAATTGAATCCAAGTACACATCAAAACAATCATCCATTATGATCAAGGAGGCTTTATCCAAGGAATGCAAGGATGGTTCAAAATATGGAAATCCATCAACGTAATCCACAATATAAACAATCTCAAAGAAAAAACCCAGAAGATCATCTCACTAGATGCTGAGAAAGCATTTGACAAAATTCAACACCCTGTCATAATAAAAGTCTTGGAGAGATCAGGAATTAAAGGTCCATATCTAAACATAGTAAAAGCAATATACAGCAAGCAAGTAGCCAACATCAAACTAAATGGAGAGAAAATTGAAGAAATCCCACTAAAATCAGGGACTAGACAAGGCTGCCCACAGTCTCTCCCTATCTATCCAAGATAGTACTCAAAGTCATAGCCAGAGCAATTAGACAAAAAAGGAGGTCAAACAGATAAAAATTGGAATGGAATAAGTCAACATATCACTATTTGCAGATGATATGATAGTATACTTAAGTATCCCAAACCTTCTGCCAGAGAACTCCTACAACTGATAAACAACTTCAGCAACATGGTGGGATAGAAAATTAACTCAAATCAGTAGCCTTCCGTTACTTAAAGAATAAATGGACTGAAAAGAAATCAGAGAAATGATACCCTTTATAATAGTCACAAATAATGTGAAATATCTTGGTGTGACTCTAACCAAGCAAGTGAAAGATCTGTATGACAAGAACTTCAAGTCACTGAAGAAAGACATCACAGAAGACCTCAGTAGATGGAAAAATCTCCCATGCTCATTTATTGGCAGGATTAATATAGTAAAAATGGTCATCTTGCCGAAAGCAATCTGCAGATTCAACGCAATCCCCATCAAAACTAGAACTCCATTTTTCATAGATATAGAAAGAACAATTTTCAAATTCATCTGGAATAACAAAAAACCCAGGTTGCCTAATATCATTCTCAATGATAACAGAACTTCTGATGGAAATCACCATCCCTGACCTCAAGCTGCACTAGTGATAAAAACTGCATGGCTTTGGTACAGAGATAGGCAAGTAGATCAATGGAATAGAATTGAAGACCGAGTAATGAACCTACACACCTATGGTCACTTGATCAAAGAAGCTAAAATCATCCAGTGGAAAAGAGAGCATTTTCAACAAATGGTCCTGGTTCAACTGAAGGTCAGCATGTAAAAGAATGCAAATCAATCCATTCTTGTCTCCTTGTACAAAGGTCAAGTCCAAGTTGATCAAGGGCCTCCACATAAAACCAGGTACACTGAATCAAATACAAGAAAATGTGGGGGAAAACCTAGAATACATGGGCACATGAGAAAAGTTCCAGAACAGGAAACCAATGGCTTTTGCTCTAAGACCAAAAATTAACAAGTAGGACCTCATAAAATTGAAAAGTTTCTGTAAGGCAAAGGACACTGTCATCAGGACAAAACAGCAACTTACAGATTGGGGAAAAATCATTACCAATCCTACATCCAATAGAGGACTAATATCCAATATATACATAGAACTCAAGAAGTTAAACTACGGAGAACCAAATAACCCTATTTAAAACTGAGGAACAGAGCTAAACAAAAGATTGTCAACTGAAGAACCTCAAGTAACAAAGAAACACTTAAAAAATACTCAACATCCTTAGTCATCAGGGAACAAATCAAAACAACCCTGAGATTCCACCTCACACCAGTCAGAATGGCTAAGATCAAAAACTCAGGTGACAACAGATGCTAGCAAGGATGTGGAGAAAGGGGAAAACTCCTCCATTGCTGGTGGCATTGCAAGCTGGTACAACTACTCTCGAAATTAGTCTAGTGATTCCTCAGAAAATTGGGCATAATGCTACCTGAGGACCCTGCTATACCTCTCCTGGGCATATACCCAAATCATGCTCCAACATATAACAAGGATGCATGCTCCACTATGTTCACAGCAGCTTTATTCATAATAGCTAGAACCTGTAAACAACTCAAATGCCCCTCAATAGAGGAATGGATACAGAAAATGTGGTACATTTTCACAATGGAATACTACTCTGCTATTAAAAACAATGACTCCATGAAGTTCCCAGGCACATGGATGGAACCAGAAAATATCATCCTGAGTGAGGTAACCCTGTCACAAAAGAACACAAATGGTATGTACTCACTGAAAAGTGGATATGGGACAAAAAACTCAAAATACCCATGATACAATTCAGAGACCACATGAAGCTCAAGAAGAAGGAAGACCAAAGAGTAGATGCTTCAGTTCTACTTAGAAGTGTGAACAAAATTATCTCAGGAGGTAGAGGAAGGGAAGGAAGAAAGGATGGGGAAGGGGGGAAGGGAGCAAGATAAGGTATGTGAGGAGACGGGGTGATGTACAGAGGGTTAGGAATTTGAACAGAGATGTGTAGCAATGTGGGATGGGAAACTGGGGGTAGCCACCCGAAAGCCCAAGAAGCCAGGAAGCAAGAAACTCCCAGGACCCAACAGGGATGACATTAAATGAAATACCCAACAAAAGGGAGAGAGAACTTGTAGATACCATATCCAGAGATTATGCAATAAAAAAATAACAACAAAAACAACAGAAAATCCATATACCCATGGAAACTGAACATCTCTTTACTCCATGATAATTTGATCAGGTAAGAAATTTTTTAAAAAAAGAAATTAAAGCCTTCATGGAATTCAATGAAAACAAATACACAGCATACCCAAACTTATGGGACACAATGAAAGCAGTGCTAAGAGGAAAATTCATAGCATTAAATGCCCTGGTAAAGAAACTGGAGAGATCCTACACTAGCAGTTTAGCAGCACACCTGAAAATGCTAGAACAAAAAGAATCACACCCAAGAGGACTAGACTACAAGAAATAGTCAAACTCAGAGATGAAATAAACCAAATAGAAACACAGAGAAAGATATAAAGCATCAACAAAACCAAAAGCTATTTTTTAAGTCCCTTTTTTTATTCGACGTTTTATTTACTTACATTTCAGATGTTATCCCCTTTCTTCCCTCACCCCCATTAACAACCTATCCCATTCCCCCTCCTCCTTTTTTTCCTTTTATACCACTTAACTTTCATGCAAGTATTAAGGTCAGTTCTAGGTTGAGGAACTAGCAATACAATAGATGCAGATAGTCAAGGAACAAGCAAGACAATAAACTCAGATAGTCAAAGAACAAGCAGGACAATAAACAGAGTCCTGTGATCACTCCCATGATCACTATTTCTAAGGGCTTTTAGTGTATGTGTTAAGGCTCTTTTAATTCTCAAGTTAAAATTACTTTTGTCTCTTCTACAGTATTTATTGTAAATTGCATTGATTGTACAATTTCCAATTGTGTTAGTGTGTTGAAATCTGACATGTCTGTTACAGGGGTCTATCAACCAG
>NW_021621123.1:0-5063 GCF_004785775.1 Grammomys surdaster | reverse complement strand
GTGGAAAAAGGACAGCATTTTCAACAAATGGTGCTGGTTCAACTGGAAGACAACATGTAGAAGAATGAAAATTGATCCATTCTTATCCCCTTGTACAAAGCTCAAGTCTAAGTGGATAAAGGACCTCCACATAAAACCAGATACACTGAAACTAATAGAAGAGAAGGTGGGGAAGACCCTCGAATACTTGGGCACAGGGGAAAAGTTCCTGAACAGAACACCAATGGCATATACTCTAAGATCAAAAATTGACAAATGGGACTTCATAAAATTGCTAATTTCTTGAGTTCTTTTTATATATTGGATATTAGCCCTCTATCAGATGTATGATTGGTAAAAATCTTTTCCCAATCTCTTGGTTGTCATTTTGTCCTAATGACAGTATCGTTTGCTTTACAGAAGCTTTGCAATTTTAGGAGGTCTCACTTGTCAATTCTTGATCTTAGAGCAAAAGCCATTGGTCTTCTGTTCTAGAACTTGTGCACAAGTATTTAAGGCCCTTCCCCAATTTTTATTGTATTAGTTTCAGTGTGTCTGGTTTTATGTGGAGGTCCTTGATCTACTTTGATTTGAGCTTAGTAAAAGGAGATAAGAATGAATCTATTTTCGTTTTCTACATGCTGACATCGAGTTCAACCAGCACAATTTGTTGAAAAAACTGTCTTTTATCCACTGGATGGTTTTAGGTAATTTGTCAAAGATTAATTAGCCATAGTTGTTTGGGTTCATTTCTGGGTCTTCAATTCTATTCCATTTGTCTTCCTGCCTGTCTCTGTATGAATACCATGGAGTTCTTAATCACTATTCCTCTGTAGTACAACTTGAGATCAGGAATGGTGATTCCCAGCAGTTCTTTTATTGTTGAGAATAGTTTTCACTATGATGGATATTTTTGTTATTCCAAATGAAATTACAAAGTCCTCTTTCTAATTCTATGAAGAATGGAGTTGGAAATTAGATGAGGATTGCATTGAATCTGTAGATTGCTTTTGGCAACATGGCCATTTTTAGTATATTAATCCTGCCAATCCTTGAGCATGGGAGTTATTTCCATCTTCCGGTATCTTCAAATTCTTTCTACAGAGACTTGAAGTTGTTGTCATACAGATCTTTCACTTGCTTGGTTAGATTCACACTAAGGTATTTTATGTTAGTTGTGACTATTGTGAAAGGTGTCATTTCCTTAATTTGTTTCGCAGACTGTTTATTCTTTGAGAAGAGGAAGGCTGCTGGTTTGTTTGAATTAACTTTATGTCCAACGACTTTGCTGAAGTTTTTTTTTTTTTTTTTGATCAGGGTTAGGAGTTCTCTGGCTTATGTTTTGGTGTCACTTAAGTATACTATCATATCATCTGCAAATAGTGATATTTTGATTTCTTCCTTTCCTATTGGTATCCCTTTGACCTCCAATTTTATCTAATTGGTCTAGTCTAGCTAGGGCTTTGAGTACTATATTGAATATGTAAGGAAAGAGTGGGCAGCCTTGTCTAGTCCCTGATTTTAGTGGGATTCATTCAATTATTTCTCCATTTAGTTTGAAGTTAGCTACTGGTTTGCTGTATTGCTTCTACTATATTTAGGTACGGACATTGAATATCTGATCTTTTCAGGACTTTTACCATGAAGTGGTATTGAATTTTATCAAATGATTTTTCAGCATCTAGTGAGATGTTCATTTGCTTTTTTTCCCCATTGAGTTTGTTCATATAGTGGATTGCATTAATGAATTTTTTGTATATTGACCCATCCTTGCATTCCTGTCATAAAGCCTATTGGATCATGATAGATGACCCTTTTAAAGTGTTCTTGGATTCAGTTTGTGCGAATTTTATTGAGTATTTTTGCATCAGTATTTATAAGGGAGATTGATTTGAAGTTCTCTTTCTTTGTTGGGTCTTTTGGGGTTTAGGTATGAGCATAATTGTGGCTTCATACAATGAATTGGGTAGTGTTCTTTCTATTTCTCTTTTGTGGAATAATTTGAAGAGAATCGGTATTGGGGGTTCTTTTAGTGTCTGATAGAATTCTGCACTAAAATCATCTGGTCTAGGTTTTTTGTCTTTGTTTTTTGTGGGGAGACTTTTAATGACTGCTGCTATTTCTTTAGGGGTTATAGGACTGTTGATGGGTTAGCTGCTCCTGATTTAACTTTAGTACCTGGTATCTGTCTAGAAAAGTGTCCATTTCATCCAGATTTTCCAATTCTGTTGAACACAGACTTTTGTAGTAGGATCTGATGATTTTTTGAATAACCTCAGTTTCTCTAGTTATGTCTCCCTTTTCAGTTCTGATTTTATTAATTTGCACACTATCTCTGTGTCCTCTGGTTAGTTTGCTAAGCGTTTATCTATCTTATTTATTTTCTCAAAGAACTAGCTCCTGGTTTTGTTGCTTATTTGTATAGTTCATTTTGTTTCTACTTGGTTGATTTAAGCCTTGAGTTTCATTGTTTCCTGTCACCTACTCCTCTTGGGTGTATTTGCCTCTTTCTGTTCTAAAGCGCTCAGGTGTGCTGACAATTTGTTAGTGTATGCTTTCTCCTGTTTCTTTTTGTAGGCACTCAGTGTTATGAGTTTTCCTCTTAGCACTGCTTTCATTGAATCCCACAATTTTTTGTATGATGTGCCTTCATTTTCATTGAATTCTAAAAAGTCTTTTATTTCTTTATTTCTTCCTTGACAAAGCTGTCATTGAGTAGAATGTTGTTGAGTTTCCATGAGTATGTGGGATTCCCATTCGTTTTGCTGTTATTGACAACTAGCCTTAGTCCTTGGTGATCTGATAGGATACATGGGACTATTTCAGTCTTCTTGTATCTGGTGAGGACTGTTTCATGACCAGTTATATCGTCTATTTTGAGATGGTACAATAAGGTACTGAGAAGAATATATACTCTTATGTTTTAGGATGAAATGTTCTATAGATATATGTTAAATTCATTTGTTTCATAACTTCTGTTAGTTTTACTTTGTCTCTGTTTAGTTTCTGTTCCCATGAGTTGCACCAAGATATTACAATAGACAAAATTTTTCAAATGTTTATCAGGTATGTGTTGTAAAGTATTAAATGGTGATAATAAAATCATGCTTCATGGAAAGTAACATTAAAAATTATAAGAATGAACAAAAATTTTCATGTACTGTACATCAGTTTGAGAGATGAGTAAAGATTTATAAATTGCTCAACCTTGGCCTTTATTATGAGCTTTCTTAAGAGGTGGATTACTAGTAATTATAGTATGTGTGTGTGGACAAGAAAGTACAGTAGAGAGACAGTAATGCAGTTTGAGAATTGGTAGTCATCATTTGCTGTGATCCCACAAAGTTTCTCATGAGTATGTTTCTAAATGTGGCACTGAAGATCTTTAATCTTATGTTAGATCATGTGTAACAAAAATTGTTGACATATTTCTACCTTTATAGGTTATTCTATGAAAAATTGTTAATACAACTATAATAGTACATGTAACTCTCAATATAATTGTTAATAAAACATAGCAGTCACTCACAATGTAACAATTGGTCTTTCAAAGTAAGTATTATGGAACTGAGTATCAAAATATAAAGGATTAATTAATGTTTTCATATTAATTAATTTATAATTATTTTATGATTATATCCACTTCAGTACTATTTTCAGTATCCATTATTGAAAACTGGGAGTTACAATGAAAAATGAAAGAATCACAGCAATCATCAAGTTTTGAAAGTTTAATGGGACACTAAGACAGGAAGTTTAAAGACTGTGAAGGAAGAATGGGAAAAGAATTGACCAATAGTGAGTATAATACACCTTATAGTGTTTTCTGAACTATATTGTACTGCTGTACTGTAAGTGACATGAAGTCTCCATACATGAAGCTAGTATGATGTGAGGTACTTACAAACTTGGGGGGGCAATTTTAAACATAATTCACTGATTATATGAGGCAAGACCAAGGGAATGAATAAGAAAACTCATGAGTAAAAGGACAAAAATGGGCAAATACTATTACAAATAGAGACATATTCTCTAAATGCACCTGTTATACTAAAGACTCATCTCCCTTTTCTCTTCTTGATGTTGTGTCTGTCCATGACCAAATAACATATTGCCATTAAGAGGATAGGAACTATTTCTACCTAAACCAAACCTACTATTGAATAAACTTTGTCCAATGTAGTTCTGAAACTTCTCCTTTATGAAAGTCAGTGTATTATGCTACTTACAAATTGCTATACAGTTTTGAAATGTTAATGTGGATATATTCAAACAGGATGACAGCATCAAAAAATAAATCATGGAAAGAGACATTCCACCAGCCATATTCAATGTAACATTCAGAATAGAGGCAATATTCTTCTGAAACCTCAGACTTGATAGCAGGAGCAGCAAGTCTCCTAACTAAATAGAAACAGCAGACACTAAAAAGTGATGATTCAGGTTTCTGGGTGGGGGAGAAATGGGGAAAGGGGATAACATCTGAAATGTAAATAAAATATCCATAAAAATTAATCTAAAAAAGTGATGATTCATTTATCTGAGGTTTTAAAACTCATCATCTGGAGGGAAGGGAGTAACAATGTGTCTTTGGCTATATGAATTGTTCTATTTAAGCCATTATGGTGAAGAGAGGGTCTATAGTGTGAAAATTTAGATAAATAAGTACATTTGCCTTGCTCTGTAGTTGAGAGAAGCAGGCCGATTCCTTTTTTTTTTTTTCTGTTATTACCTCAGTATTTGTGGAATATTACAGACAACTGGAACTTAGGTTAATTCTGAGTACTCTGCAGATGGTTTCATGTCTTGAGAGTTTATAATGATTCTTCCATTCCCAAGTGCTGTAAGTATTTATAATGATTTACCTGAGTATCTCCTAGTTTAAGTTTGAACACTGACAGACAGGAACAACACAGTCCATTTCTATGCTTTATCTTTATGCCTGACATAAAGGATATCTCACTATTGATTACTAGCAATCAGTATGAAGAGAATCTATTGTCAAATTATCCCATAGGCTGAATTTTCTACATAAAGATAAAAATCCTGTGTATTTGTCATTTCATCAAAAGCTTTGGGTTATA
>NW_021621122.1:0-1474 GCF_004785775.1 Grammomys surdaster | reverse complement strand
CATTTGAGTAAAAAGTCCAACATACATAGTACAAAGATAGACTTTAATGTAACAGGTATATAAAAAGATAAATAGTGAGTTTGAAATTTCACATTCAGATTCTCAACTAACTTTGAGATATTACTACTTACTAAACCTTGATGAACTGTCTACGTCTAGGAAACATTTTAAAAATGACTTTGTAATTTTGTATCTATATAAGGTTTGATTCTTTTTAAATGTATTTCAATTATAATGGTACCAATTATAAGAATCCAACTGACTTTTTGAAGACTGACATTAAGAGGGTATGTGAAAAAACTCTCATTCTAATTTTTTTTAGAGAAAGGGTTTAGTCAAAGCTGGCCTTGAAGCTATTCTTATCCTTCTTGGGTGGTTTGTTTGTTTGTTTGTTTGGTTGGTTTTTTGAGACAGGGTTTCTCTGTGTAGCCCTGGCTGTCCTGGAACTCACTCTGTAGACCAGGCTGGCCTTGAACTCTATTCTGATCCTTCTTACCTGTACCTGTACACAGGGATTATAAGTATATGCCAGCATCTTTGGTTTTATGCAGAGCTGGGGACCAAACCCAGGCAGTCACCCCATAAACTGTGCGACATTTCCAGGCCCTTTTAAACTAAGTTTTATCAGAGTAAGAGTAGAGGACGGGCAAGATGGCTTAGAGGGCAAAGATGCTTGCTGCCGAGCACAGTGATCTTGAGTTCAGACCCCATATGCTAGGAGTGAACTGACTCCCACACACTGCACTCTGACTTCCACAGCTGTATGACAGCTCAGCAGGTGGGTGCAGGTATTTGCACCAAGCCTGATGACCTGAGTTCAGGTTCAGGGACTCACATGATTGATTGTCTCTGTGGTCAGGAGAATGGTCTGCAATAGCCATAGCAAGCATAATAAAAATAGCAAGGAGAAGACGTAACATATTGATAGTAAATTATCATTAAATCAGGAGCTTACAGCCTCAGCTACATAGGAAATTTGAGGCAAACAAACTCAGCATTTGTATGAACTATGTGCTCTCTCAAAGGCTTTCAGGCTCTTTAACCTAGTGTCCTTATGGGCCCTGAAGTGAGTCCTTCCAGTGATTCAATCCAGAGCAGGCTTACCATTCCAGGCCAGTTTCTTGTTTGCTTCTCTCTGTCACCCTCTTTATCTGGGCATGCTCTTAGATACTGAGCTTTTTAAAGTAAAGTACCTTCTGCATATAGGCGTGTTAGAGTCAAGTGATTTTGATAATTATGGTGTTTGTTTTTCCATCTATGAAGAGATACTTTTCATATTAGGTAAATATCAAAAGAAATAAGTGTATATAGGGGAAACTCTATTACACTGTGCGTCATCATGTGGGAGCCGAGAACTGAATCCTTGTCTTCTGTAAAAGCAGTAAGCGCTCTTAGCAGCTAAACCGTCTCTCCAGCCCAGTGTGTTTGCTTTTTGAGGCAGAATTACACTTTGTACCTCAGACTGACCTGGTTG
>NW_021621121.1:0-1875 GCF_004785775.1 Grammomys surdaster | reverse complement strand
TGTATCATTAAAAATCCCAAGACACTGAGAGAGGAGGGTATAGCAGTTTGAGTCACCTAGGGTTACAAAGTAACAGCATATCTTTATAAGAGTGTTGGGTGGGAGACTGCTCAACAGGTAAAGCGCTCACCACCCAAACATGAGAATCTGATGTCAGGTCCCCAGACCCTACTTAAGTCACAGGGTAATGGGCATCTGTCACCACAGCACTCCTGTGGGGAAGCTGACAGACAGGGATGAATGAATGAATTCCCAGACCCTCTAAAGGAGCAAACAATATGAAAACTTGTCTCAAATAAGATGAAAGGTAAGGACCAACACTCTGGGTTCTATCCCGACTCTCATATGTACAACAGGGCACACAAACAGGCAAAGACACACACATCATACACACACACACACACACACAGCTGTGTGAATAGAAGACCACATGGTGACATCATCTTGCTCTCAGGATGTCCTCATACTGTTCATACAACTCTTAAAATACTCTAAGAGACTTTCCTGCATCCTTCCCCATCCTCAGTACATGAACCACAGAGCATGACGGAGCGATGGCTTCCTGGAACCCACTAGGAGAGCTCCTGATTCAGTCCTGTTAACCTCCCAGGATTCTGTCCCATTGTGGGCCTTGTGCTAAGTGATCTCAACACTAACATTACACACAAGGGCAGAGACTCAGTGAGTGGTGATGCTCACAGCCCATCTGAGTCTCTAAAGCCAGAGGCTATGGCTGTCTTCTGTAACCTCATAGCACAGCCAAGGTAGGTATCAGGTGGAATGCCCTGCTGGGAAATTATGTGCTGGTGTCTCCTTTCAAATAAAGTTTTATTGAAACACAAACATGTTCACTCATCCTATGGATGTTTTATGTTATAGTGGTATATGGAGTTGTTCTGAGACTTGTATGGACAGTCTCCAAGTTGGGAGTATTTGCTTACTGTCCTCTTACACAAAAAGTTGGATGACCCTGTTTTATTTTCCTGGTTCAGCTTGGTATAGCCTCAGCTTTCCACCTAGTAACTATCTACTTGGTTTGAGATACACACACACACACACACACACACACACACACACACACACACACACAAACACACACTGAGCATTAGAAACACTATTGTTTTTCTTCTATTTTCTTTCTTATTTTGTTTTCTCGGTGTGCATGTATAAGATTCTTGTTATTCTTGTTGGAGACAGGGTCTTGCTATGTAGCTCTGGCTGGCCTAGAACTCACTATGTAGACCAGGCAGGTCAAGAACTCATTTAGACAAGGTCTCATGTAGCCTAACCAGGCCTAGAATGAACTATGTAGCTAGCTGAATAGTCTAAGATGACTTTGGACCCCTGACCCACCACCTCCCACGTGCTGAGAATATAAGTATGAGCTACCACGGCCAGTGTGAATCTGTTTTTCTTTTTTCTTAACTAGAAAATGGATGAAATATAGACGGGACCCCTGCTTTGAGAACTTAGCATGGGACAGGAAAACACCATCACTGTCAAACACACACAGGATTGTAAAGACTTACAACCAAAGTGAAAAAAAAAAGAAGAAGCTTGACTGTTGGGAGTGGTAGTCTCTAATTTATACCAACTGGGATTTAAAGAGAGCCCATCTTACCATACCTGGGGGCCAGGGATGGTTAGTCAGGCATAGGGCCTGCCAGAGAGTATGAGCGTTCCCAAGCTTGCCGTTGGACTGCAGGTCATCAAGGATGCTGTTGGAGAAGCCCTCCCTCCCTCCCTCAGGACCAGCTACTACCTGGATCACCAGGGGAGGTGATAATTGTTTTCCTGTGGAAGGCTCTGGGTTATCAAGATGAGAACAGGGAGCAAGTGTCCTTATTCTGCCTTTGACTTAGCCATGTAACCCCA
>NW_021621120.1:0-3925 GCF_004785775.1 Grammomys surdaster | reverse complement strand
AAGGGGATTGCATTGAATCTGTAGATTGCGTTTGGTAACATGGCCATGTTTCTATATTAATCATACCAATTCATGAGCATGGGAGATATCTCCATTTTCTGAGGTCCTTTTGATTTCTTTCTTGAGAGATTTG
Source organism: Grammomys surdaster (assembly GCF_004785775.1). NCBI lineage: Eukaryota > Metazoa > Chordata > Mammalia > Rodentia > Muridae > Grammomys > Grammomys surdaster. The sequence goes on along the minus strand of NW_021621120.1, from coordinate 3,792 downwards.
AAGTTATTTTTGTACAGCCCTGTCACTTGTGTGGTTATAGGTAACCTAACATATTTCATATTATTTGTGACTACTGTGAAGGATGTTGTTTTTCTATTTTCTTCTCAGCTTGTTTATAATTTGTATAAAGGAAGGCTACCTATTTGTTTTAGTTAATTTTATATCCTTCCACTTTGCTGAAGTTGTTTATGGCTGTAGAAGTTCTCTGGCAGAATTTGTGAGGTCTGTAGAGAATAAATGTGAGTGGAATGCTAAGTCACAAATGGAATATCCTTCCCCTCAAGACTCAGTGACCCTAAACCAAAGAATGAATAAAGAAAATGTAGTGCATTTACACAGTGGAGTATTAGTCAGCTGTTAGGAAAAATGACATTATGGAATTTTTAGCCAAAATGGTGACACTCTAAAAGAGGCAACTCAGACCCAGAAAGACAAACATGGTATGTAGTCACTTACAAATGGATATTAGCTGAAAGTGAAGGATAATCAGATTACAAACAACAGACCCAGAGAGGGTAAGTAACAAGGAGGACTTAAGGGGTAGACACATGGATGCCTTTGGGGAGGGGAAATAGAATAGATTTTTCAGGTGGGCTTGGGGCAGGTGGGCATGGGAGTAGGAGGGATCAGGTGGAGGAGGAAAGGATGACTGTAATAGGTCAGCATTAGAGGGCAATGTGAAACCTAGAGCAATGAGAACTTCCTGGAACCTGTGAGGGTGACTCTAGCAAGGACCCCTAGTAATGGAGCCTGAACTGGCCATCTTCTGTAAATATGTAATGCTCCCAGTGGGGAAACTGGGAGACCAACACAACCACAAAACATTTGACCATCACATATCCTGCCTGCAAGTTGTGCTGGGGCAATAATTGTTGAGATCTTGATGGGAACAGATTCAGTGATCCACACCCAAATATTAAGTGGAGCTTAGGTAACCCCACAGAAGAGAGGGAGGAAGGATTAGGATCCAGAGGGGTTGAGGGAATTAGAAGAACAAGGTCTACAGAATCAACTAAGGATGATGGGATCTTACAGAAACTGAAATGGCAATCACAGAACCTGCATGGATCTACATTAGGTTGTCTGCATACTGTGGTTGTTTAGCTTGGGGTTTTTGTGCAGTTCCTAACAGTGAGAGTAGGGGTGTTTCTAACTGTTTTGTCTGTTCTCAGGACCCTTTCCACTTACTGAGTTGTCTCTCTAGCTTGATAAGAGGGTTAGAGCCTAGTCTTATTGCATCTTGTTTTGCCATGGTTGGTTGATAACCCTGAGAGCCATGCTCTTTTCTGAAGGGGAATAGAGTTGTAGTGAATCTAGGGAAGAGCAAAGGTAGTGGTGAGGACTGAGAGGAGTGGAGAGAAGGGACCCTTCAGTTGCAATGTATTGTATGAGAGAAGAATAAGTAAAAAGAAAAAAGCAAAAAATTATCACCCTCAAAATTCTCAAACAAAAGCAAACACTACCAACATCACATAAAGAACAATTTTTTGTTTGTGGATGCTCTTGTTTTTCTTGTTATGTGGTTTAAATGTAGGATTCCTTGTTCACAAGTGCATCTGAGATGTGTGGTGTTTATTGCCATAATAACAATCACTAGGGATGCTTAGGCAGGAAAATTGAATATTCAAGACTAGTATGAGTTCTTGAATTTGTGTTTCAAATAGGATAGAAGACCTTCTCTTAGGAGAAAAAAATTAAAACTGAGAACTTTCTTAGAATATTTTTGTTGTTGTTTGCTTGTTTGTTATTTTCCCCATTTATTTTTAATCTTGTATGTATACAGGAGAGACTCATAAGTCCATGAGTGATGAGGAAAGAAGAGAGCACTGAAAACCAAGGAGGTATATTCATAGGCAGTTGTGAGCCTGAAATGTAAAATCCCTTAATTACTAAACTATCTCTCCAGACCCAAACAGAGAATGTTTGAAATTATTCACATTCATTTTAAAGGAACAGAGTCTAAAAATACCAGATGAGATCAAGGACCACAGAGCTGACTATGTTTATGTTTTTGTGACAAAACCTCATAATCCATTCTTGCCTCAGTCTAATTGTTTTGTTCTTAAGACACAGTCCTTGATTTGCATCCAATTTGACAACAAGTTACAATTTGATTTCTGTTGCTGTGCTAAATCAATGACCAAAGCAACATGAAGAATTATGGGGTTCATTTGGTTTCCTGTTTATAGTCTTCCATAGGGGAATCCTAGGGAGGAACTGAAGCAGACCATGGTGGAATACAAATCACTGGCTTGCTCACCCTGCTTTTCTCTACTGTGTAGTCCAGTATAGCTAAGATAGTATTGCCCACATTGTGTTGGGTGCTGTCACACTGATCATTAATAAAGAAAATGCCTTAAAGTCATGTTCATATTCTCTCCTCTCAAATGACTAATTTGTATCAAGGTGAAAAAAAAAAAACGAATGCACAATGGTTAGCATATGCCTTACCAAATTAATCTGTGAGGTACACAATGTGAAATTCATAAAAAAAAGTGAATGTAAAAAATAAATTAAATTAAATGAATAAAAGAACATTATTGAAAAAGATATCTGGTGAAGAAGTGTGTGGATAGAACTCAACAAATGGTGGAAGGATTTTAAAATACTTGTTCCTCCCATAAATGCTCATCAAAAGTTGACCTTGGCAGAGGATTTGCTCAGTAATCAAGTAGATAAGATAACCTGTTTTGTGTACTGTCAATCTCTTTCTCCAGTCATTCCTATCATTGTCCAGTGTGCCCATAAAAGTCTGATCATGATGGAAATGATGGAGATAATGCAAGGTTCCCATGGCTACAGTTGCTGCTGAGTGCTATGTCTACCAACAGAAGAGACCAACATTGAGCCACAGATGTGACATCGTTCTTTAGGGTTGCCTGCCAGTAATGTGGTTGCAGGGAGACTACATTGGACTCTTTCCTCTCTAAAAAGGAAAATACTTTGTTCTTACCTGAATTGATACTCTTCTGCCTGTGGAGTTATCTTTCCTGTATGCAGGCTTCTCCCAAAACCTCAATCTTACTGAATGTCTTACATAGAATTTCAGAATGTTTAATTCTCAAAAAACATACTTGACACAATATTGTACCAAGCTAACAAACTTATTTCATGTTGAGGGAGGTGTGATAATGGGCCCAAAATGGAGATTAAACATCTAATATCTGAAGTACAGGAGATCCTTTAGGATATCTCCTGGTGCTATCAAGTCTTTGATTAAATTAATTTGGAAAAGAAAACAGCCTATTCCAAACAGGATAACAAACATACAGATACATCTGAAGAAACAAAGGTAGGCACCACTACCTGTGGAAAGGATCACAACTTGCTGAGGTGCTGGTAGAGGAAGGTGGAGAAAATATAAAATGGATAGAAGAGGAATTACTTATAAATATCAGCTAAGGCCACCTCACCAATTGTAGAAAAGAGAATTCACTCTTGTGTTTTTGTTTTATTTAATTTATAATGTATTTATGTAGACATTTGCGCTTTCTTGTAGGGTCAAGGAGTGTCCTGTGTCTGCCCCACAATGGTTCTAGAACTGTTTGGGAAGGCAGTATTAGGGAAGTTTGACTTTGCACACTCTAATATGGCTCAGGGTGTGGGGTTGCAATTTCTTATCTTTTCATGGGGAGCTGGCTTGTGTTGTTGGTCTTCCACTGAGAGCACAGAGAGGTCTTCTGCATGAGATTATAGGGTGGCTCTGTAAGCAGAAACCTCCTGCAATGCTCCCCATGGCAGATGGTGATGAAAAGAGACAGTCCATGGTTTTAAAGCATTTATTAAAGTCAT
>NW_021621119.1:4766-10015 GCF_004785775.1 Grammomys surdaster | reverse complement strand
GGGGATGACTCAGTGGGTAATTGTGGAGAGAGAGAGAGAGAGAGAGAGAGAGAGAGAGAGAGAGAGAGAGACAGAGAGACAGAGAGACAGAGAGACAGAGAGAGACAGAGAGACTGCAGGTTCAACCTCAGGGCCTCCAATGGCTTTTTCTGACCTCCAAGCTTGCATGTGATACATAGACACACATGCAGGCAAAATATTCACACACAAAATAATTTTTTTCCTTTTGGGTTTTTTGAGACAGGAATTCAGGATTTCTCTGTGTAGCCCTGGCTATCCTGGATTCACTCTGTAGACCTGGCTGGCCTCAAACTCAAAAGATTCACCTGCCTCTATGACATGCACCACCATGCCCAGCAGAATTTTTTTTTTTTAGAAGCTTTTGTAGGGCCAGGTAGAATATTAACTTCAATCCCAACACTCAGAAGGCAGAGGCAGTCTGAGCTCAGTGAGTTAGACCACCCTAGTCTACATAGTGAGGTCTAGGCCAGCCAGGACTACATCATGAGATTCTGTCTCAAACACATGAGGTAGGGTATGTGTAAAGATTTTCCAAACCCTAAAACCCGCTCTCCAGGACTCACTGGTACGTCAGCGTTATCCTTTTTTGTCAATATCTTTGACATTTTTCTCTCTATTGTTCCTACCCAAATCCATGGATTCAGCAATAATAAACATTTCAAAGACAAGAAGATGTAAAACCACTTAGGAAAACTGTGTGTGTATGTGTGTGCATGTTATATGTATATTTAAGTATGGATACATAGATTACTTACCAGGGCATACATGGAAACCAGAGAAGGATGCCAGGTATCCTGCTATCCTCTTCTCCTGATTTCCTGAGAGAGTCTCTTATTGAACCTAGACTTAGGCTGGCTTGGCTAGCCACTGTCTAGTCCCAGTGACCCTTGTGTTTCCATCCCCTACACTACTGGGGTTACAGGCACCTTTAGCCAAATCTCATTTTGATGTGAGTGTCAGGGATTAGAACTTGGGTCTTCATGCTTGCACAGCAAACACTGCTACCCACTGAACCATCTCTCCCCAGATCCCAGGAAAGAATTTTAAAATGATATTTTTAAGAGAATGGCTTAAAGAAATGTACATGAAGTAAGTCAAAGGCTAAGGGATGGCCATGATTTTGGTATACTGTGATGGAGTCTCAGGGTTTGCAGAGACTCCAAGAGGGTAAATTAAGATTTGACAGTAATGGGACCTCAAATTGGCAGGTGTTTTGTCCTGTGTGACTATTCCAGATTTGGGTGTCACTTACCAAGACAATTGGGCTATCCTTTGTACAGACAGCTTTCAGTGATTGACAGGCAGAGAGCAGCTTGTTAGTAGCCAGAGCATCCCTGTTGTGACAGTCCCACAGTTTGATAGTTTGGTCTATATCTACAGTGACAGCAATCTGCATCTCAGGGAGGGTTCTCAACATCTTGATGTAGGTGGGCTGTTCTGGGCTTACCCAGGTCATAACACCCTGGGGAACAAGAGCATCATCATGTCTGAGCACCTCTAGTTCAACTGGTTTCACACACCAGCTTTATTTGGAAGCCTCGTCCAGACTGGAACCCCTTCTTACTTGCAAGAAAAGAGTATGAAAGTTCTAAGCATCCCTCACTGGATATGGTAGCACATGCCTAGCATCCCAGCCCAGGGAGGCAGAGGCAGAAAGGTCACTAGAACCTTGAGGTCAGTCTGGTCTACAATGTCAAGTTACAGGCCAGTTGGAACTATATTACAAGACTATCTCACGAAAAGAAAAAGTAACAGAGGGCTGGAGAGATGGCTCAGCATTTAAGACCACCAGCTGTTCTTAACCAAAGGACCTGGGTTCAATTCCCAGCACACACATGGCAGCTCACAACTGTCTATAACTCCAGTTCCTGGGGACATGACACCCTCACACAGACATACATGCAGGAAGAATACCTATGTACATAAAAATAAAAAGAACCACAAAGAAGAAAATCTAGCTTATCTGGGGCAGGAGTAGACAGGAAAACAGGATACATACATTGTGCTCAGAGGCAAACACACACTCACTATTCAGACCAGAAAGAACATGGCTGTCAAAATGGCTCACCAGGGAAGGGCCCTTGCCACTAAACCTGATGACAGGAGGTCAATCCTCAGGAACCACATGGAAGGGGAGAACTCACACAAACCTGTATGAAGAACAATCAGCAGCCCTGTGCTCAAAGCCATTTCACCTTTACTAACAGTGCAAGCAGAGATCATGTGCCTATTGTCACTTCTAGTGGGGCTAAATTTGTTGTTGTTGTTTTTGTTTTAGAGACAGAGTCACTCTATATTCCTGGCTTTCCTGGAGCTCACTTTGTAAATTAAGCTGGCTTCAAACTCACTGGCATCTGCCTCCCGAGTGCTGGAGTTAAAGGCCTGGGCCACCACTTCTAGCAGTATTATGTTTTATAACACATGAAAGAAACCTATTTATAATGAATCAATTCCAAAACTGGTTATTGTATCATCAATTCTTATACATTGCAAATGAGAAAAACAAGTTCTTTCCAGGCTTTTCTTTAGCTTAAAAAAAAATATCAAGGGGCTAGAGCGATGGCTCAGTGGTTAAGAGAAACTTCTCCTAGCCAAACAGAACCACCCAACCTTAAGAATGGATTGATGCTCACTCCATTAGACTCTTTTACATTTTAAAATAAAAAAAATCAGAGAGTGGAGGATAATGAAGAAACACATATGGAGGTATCCAGCATTCACTGAGTTCTCTCCTACAATGGCTCAGCAGCTGGCTGTCTCACAAGTAAGAGTACACAAGAGAAAAATACTCTTGCATAAATCAGCAGGGACTGCTCAGTGGGAATCTAGTGTCATAACACTGAGACAAGCCATGAGTAATGTCCTCAAGAACCACAGGCATGGCCAGTCCTGTGTTCTTTCCCACTGGTACTAGGGTCCCCACCATCCCTCTCCCAGGGCATCATCTGGGCCCCTAGCACTCACAACACCATAGAAAACAGAGATGTTCTGCCTACACAGTGTGCTGCTGCCAGATCAAGCAATGCTGCCACAGCTCTAGCCCTGTTTCCTCCCTTAAGACACACTGCCCAGGAAGGTCTCAAGAGAACTATGCTCAGTGCAAGACACACCTTGTTCTGTTTAGCTCCTGAGGTGAGGTACCAAAACTTTAGTAGACACTATCAGGGAAAGAATCACATGGAGAGCAGCTGTGTCAATTGCTCCACACACCCCCCTCCAAGAGAGCACAGCTCCATTGTGCTCCCCAGTAAAAGAGTGGGGGCCCATTCTCCTAGTGCCACAGCCAATGAAAGGGCAGGGCCAGCTCTCCTGACTACCACAGGTAGTGAATTGAGGGAGGGCATCACCCCTACATCCATGCCAGCAGATTGCCACTAAGCATATCTGTAGTGTATTTCTCTAATTAATCATCAGGGTGGAAGAACTCAGCCCACTGTAGGCAGTACCACTGCCAGGCTAGTGGTCCTGGGTGGTATAAGAAAGCTAACTGAGCAAGCCATGGAGAGCAAGACATAAAGAATGACCAATCCTCCATGGCCTCTACTTCAGTTCCTGTCTGAGGCTCCTCTGATGAACTAAACTCTGAGTTCTTTCCTCCAAGTTACTTTTGGTCATGGCCTTTTAACACAGCAAAAGAAAGCACACTAACACACAAGCATTTAGCCAAACTATATTGTGTGGGAAATGTTAGTTCTCAAGACTCTCCAAATATCCAGAAATGAGATCAAACTGGATTATGGGATTTCTGGCAGTTTGATAAAAGCCATTGTTCCTCAGGAACTTCTGAAACAAGTTCCCATCTGGCAAAAGGTATCTTTAGCCTTGTTTTTGCTACTGTTATTAATTTACAATGCACTCTCTTTACTTAGTAGATACATTATAGAACAAATTGAGACAGATTGTCTAACTCCAATATACTTAATAGATACTGGCTCTCATTCCTGTCAGAAATCTGCTGAATGTAATGTTAAATGTTACTATGGTAACTATGTTACTATGCTTTTCTAATGTTAAAGCTTAATTTGGTAGACAGAGACTACCAATTCCTGACAGTGAACCCCCAACTCCCAAGATCTCTGAGTGACATGGGCACAGTGACAGAAGGACTTCCTAGATTGTGATATGATAACCACTGAGAAACACCGCTCCATTGCCTTGCCCGCTGCCAGGGCTTGGTCTAAACTGTGGACAGAGGACACCCAGAGAGTTACATGTCTTCTATTGCCTAAGACAAGTGAGTCATGTCTCATACATTCCTCCTCCACAGGAGAAAGCTTCTCATCTTCTGGACCTGATGGCCACACTACCTCTGCCTGAATCATGATGGAATTGTCCACTGCAGGTCCCACAAGATGGATGGCTCTATTGTCTCCAAAAAAAAACAACTGAGCTTACAAGGTAGCTAGAGCTGTTTCACCCACCACAGGACATTCTTACACTCCTCCAAGGTCCTTACTTCCTTGACATCCCCCTCATAAATAACACTAACCTGTCATTTCACCTTCTGCTTCAGACCCAGACCTTGGCCCACCATCTCCTTAATGTCATGCCACCTGGGTACTTTAAAGATTGCTGAATATGTGTACCCCCTGAACTAACTCACAATTGCCGCTTACAGCTTCTCCAGTGACCCTGCCAAGTAATCTTACTTCACCTTTCACCAGCTCCCCTGACTCTGGTGTTCCCACGACCCCATACCTCTTCTCTGTCACTCTTAACTATAGACTTAAGGTGTTTCTCATACTTATCTATAGATTCAACTATCATATTCACAAGGTCAAATTTTCAAGTTTCCTTTTAAATGTAAACTTAAAAAGTTTCCCATTGTGCTAAATTGATATATATTCAATCTCCCAGATAGAAGGAAAAAACCCTTCTTGCTCCTTCTGCTCCATGAAAGGGTTTTGACTTCCCTAAACTCATCTTAAAGAGTGTTCATGCTGTTAACAGATTTATCTCTTTTGTAAACTTAAAAGCTCCAGGAAACCCACTCAGATCCACCTCTCATAGACCAAACAGACTCCATCTAGATAAGTACACCTGCCAGTCAATAGCCTAAGTTTTTACGTGTACCCTATTCCAGAGAATGGGATTCATCTCCTGTTCCCTGGGATTGGGACTTCTCTCACCCCAACCACCAATACCTAAGGGTTTCAAATGTACACCTAAGAAGATTTTTTCCCCAAACTACTTAACTTTATTCTCTACCTCTCTCTCTCTCTCTCTCT
>NW_021621119.1:0-4666 GCF_004785775.1 Grammomys surdaster | reverse complement strand
CCTGCTCTCACAGACACAGATCTTTCTACTGGACCTGCTTCTTCCTATCCACATATGTTCCCACAGATCCTAGATAGCAAGGAAACAGCCAATTCTTTCAAGACTGGACCAACATCCCCATCCCCATTTTCTTAGGTTTCCCAGAGAAACAACACCATAGAGTAAGCAGGAAATAGCTAAAGATCACGATGACCCTATCCCTGGTTCACCACCACCTCTTTCTAGTTTCTCCTTTTAAAAAATTAAACCAAAATGGAGGAATGTCAGCAGGCCTTCTAGGCTCCAGCCTAGGCAACAGTCAGGTAGGCCTGGCTTTCTATAAAAGGGGCTGTTTGTCCCCTCCTTGCTCTCTGTGCCCCTTCTGTCTGACTCTTTTCTCTCCCTAACCACATTTTCTGTCTTCCCCGTCCCCCTCCCCTTTCCCCCCTCTCTATGTGTTCTGACTGGCCTCTACTCTTTCTCTCTTTATATTTCTCTCCATCTTTCTCTGTCTCTACTTTCTTCTCAACTCCTCTTCTCATACGATAAAATAACTCTATTCTATACTATACTCACTGTATGTTTTGTACCTTGGGAGAAGGGATGCCTCAAGGTGGGCCCAACAAGGCACCCCTCCCACCTCACCATACTTTCCTCTACAAAACATATCCTGGTCTTTTTCAGAAACACAACACAGTCTACTACATTCTCGGTCTGCTCTGGACTCTCCTAGATGCCTCTGGCTGCTCTCTTATATCTACAGTAAAAAACCTTAATCATTATCATGGAGCAGTCATGTCGGCTGTTTCTTTACTGCATCCCCTCAAACCGCTTTAAAAAAAAAAACCCAGCAAAATCAGGAACAAGACAAGTATATCCACACTCTCTGCTCTCCCTCAAAATGGTATTGTTTCAGCAAGAATAATCAAACAAGAGAAACAAACAAAAGGGAAGAGAAGTCAGTCTCCTCATTTGCAGACACCATGAGCCTGTACTTAGAGACCCCAAGACTTCTCCAGAACACTCTTAGAACTGATAAACTGCCCTTCCTATTACAGCAATAAACAAAGTGAGAGAGGATCAGGGAAGCCATTCCATTCACAGGAGCCTTGAAATACTACCCTGAAACAGCCTGGTGGACATGGTACAGGCTTTTGATCCCAGCAGGCAGAGGTTGGCAGATCTCAGAATTTGAGGCCAGCCTAGTCTACAGTGCAAGTTTCCCTCAAGGCTCTTACACAGTGAAACCCTGTTCCAAACCAAAAATACAACAACAAACAAACCCTGGAGTAAGAGGCCAGAGTGATGGTTCAGCAGCTCAGAGCAAGTAATGCTCTTGCCAAGGACTCTAGGTGGTTTCCCAAAGCCTACACAACATCTCAGTCTCTGTCCTCGGCCAGCAGGCACCATCCATAAACTAACACAGGCACACACATATATAAAATAAAAAATATATCTGACACTAACCATAAACTAACACAGGCACATACAAATATAAAATAGAAAAACATATCTTAAAAAAGAATACCTGGGAGTAAACCCAACCTAGTATGTGAACAATCTCTATGATGAAAACTTTGAAACACTGACAGACACTGCAGAGATGGCTTAGCAGAGGACCCGAGTCCAGTGCCCACAGCTCCAGTGCCCACAGCTTACAGCCATCTGCAACTACAGTTTTAAGGGACTTGACACCCTCTTGTGACCTCCACAGGCATCACAGACACATGTGCATCACACTTACATATATGCACAGAAAACACTCATATAAAATAATTAAATCTAAAAAAAAAAGTGTAAGGGGAAAAATAAGGTGTGCTGTGTAAACCTTTGACCAAAGCACATGAGGAGTCAAGGTAGGTGGATCTACATGGGGACTTCTAGGACAGTCAGGTCTATACAGGGAGATCCTTTCTCATTATCACCAACAACAAAAGGATGAAATCAGAATTCACACCCAAGTAAATTTTACTACTCATGGGGCAGACTCACCTCATGAATATCCCACATGGAAATCTTGGCCTCTGAACTCACCAAACAGACAACTGATCTGTCTTGTTGGTTTCTTGTTAAGCCACGACCTGAGAGATAACGTGCATATCCCCAAATTCCTGCAAGGAAACCCCAGCAATATTTGGACAGGACACAGTTGAGGGACAACTCAAACCAAGGAAGTTATGTTTCATTTTGTTCTACCTTGTAGAAGGCTTGGTTAAAAGTTGTGGGAAGGATGAAGCAAAAGGTAGTTAAGCACACTGCAGGTTGGTACAGGTTGGTTTTGTTCAGATATAGTTACTTTTAAATGTGCTTCTATAGAAACAAAGCAGGTACTGGGGGCTGGGGCTGGAACTCAGTAGTGAGAGTGCTGGGTTCTCTTCCTAGAGGCCTATAAACCATAACCCAGTTCTCATTCAAAGTCATTGGTGTTTGCTACAGGAAGAATTTGAGGTCAGCCTGAGGTACATCAGATCCTGTCTTGGAAGAAAGAGAGAGAGAGAGAGAGAGAGAGAGAGAGAGAGAGAGAGAGAGAGAGAAGAAATTAAAAAGCCAAACATAAAGATCTAGCAGTCCCAGTGAACACAAGTGCCAGATCTTGAGTTTGAGGCGAGTCTAATCTACAGATCAAGTCCCAGGCTAGCCACAGAGATATAGTTTGTAAACAATCAGAAAAGATAAGATTTTTCCCATCAGGAGATCCAATTACACAAAGCTGTCTTCACACACACACACACACACATTGTGCCACATAAACACATCACATACACACACACTAAAAATAATAAATGAAAGAAATTTAAAAGTATCTCTCCATCAGAAAACTGTTCTGAGGAAGTTTTTAGAAAAAAGATAAATACTACAACTTGACTGCACAACTAAAAGCTCTAGAACAAAAAGAAGCAAATACACCCAGGAGGCATAGAAGGCAGGAAATAATCAAACACAAGGCTGAAATCAACCAAATAGAAACAGAAAGAACAATACAAAATATCAATAAAAGCAGGAGCTGGTTCTTTGAGAAAATCAACAAGATAGATAAACCGTTAGCCAGATTAATCAGAGGGCACAGAGACAGTATCCAAATTAATAAAATCAGAACTGAAAAGGGAGACATAACAACAGAAACTGAAGAAATTAAAAAAATCATCAGATCCCACTACAAAGGCCTATTCTCAACAAAACTGGAAAACCTGGATGAAATGGACAATTTCCTAGACAGATACCAGGTCCCAAAGTTAAATCAGGAGCAGATAAACCATCTAAATAGTCCCATAACCCCTAGGGAAATAGCAGCAGTCATTAAAAGTCTCCCCACTAAAAAAAGCCCAGGACCAGATGGTTTTAGTGCTGAATTTTATCAGACCTTCAAGGAAGACCTAATACAAATTCTCTTCAAATTATTCCACAAAATAGAAACAGAAGGAACACTACCCAATTCGTTCTATGAAGCTACAATTACACTCATACCCAAACCCCACAAAGACCCAACAAAGAAAGAGAACTTCAGACCAATCTCCCTTATGAACATCGATGCAAAAATACTCAATAAACTTCTAGCAAACCGAATCCAAGAACACATCAAAACAATCATCCATCATAATCAAGTAGGTTTTATCCCAGGAATGCAGGGATGGTTCAATATTCAGAAATCCATCAATGTAATCCACTATATAAACAAACTCAAAGAAAAAACCCACATGATCATCTCACTAGATGCTGAGAAAGCATTTGGCAAAATTCAACATCCCTTCATGATAAAAGTCTTGGATAGATCAGGAATTCAAGGCCTATACCTAAACATAGTAAAAGAAATTTACAGCAAACCAGTAGCCAACATCAAACTAAATGGAGAGAAACTTGAAGCAATCCCACTAAGATCAGGGACTAGACAAGACTGCCCATTCTCCCCCTACCTATTCAATATATTACTGGAAGTCCTAGCCAGAGCAATTAGACAACAAAAAGAAGTCAAAGGGATACAAATAGGAAAGGAAGAAGTCAAAATATCACTCTTTGCAGATGATATGATTGTATACTTAAGTGACCCCCAAACTTCCACCAGAGAACTCCTAAACCTGATAAACAACTTCAGCAAAGTGGCTGGTTATAAAATCAACTCAAACAAATCAGTAGCCTTCCTCTACATGAAAGATAAACAGACTGAAAAAGAAATTACGGAAATGACACCCTTCACAATAGTTGCAAATAATATGAAATACCTTGGTGTGAATCTAACCAAGCAAGTGAAAGGCCTGTACGACAAGAACTTCAAGTCCCTGAAGAAAGAAATCAAAGAAGATCTCAGAAGATGGAAAGGTCTCCCATGCTCATGGATTGGCAGGATTAATATAATAAAAATGGCCATCTTGCCAAAAGCAATCTACAGATTCAATGCAATCCCCATTAAAATCCCAACTCAATTCTTCACAGAGTTAGAAAAGGAAATTCTCAAATTCATATGGAATAACAAAAAACCCAGGACAGCGTAAACTATTCTCAACAATAAAAGAACTTCTGGAGGAATCACCATCCCTGACCTCAAGCAATAGTGATAAAAACTACCTGGTATTGGTACAGAGACAGGCAGGAAGATCAATGGAATAGAATTGAAGACCCAGAAATGAACCCACACTCCTATGGTCACTTGATCTTTGACAAAGGAGCTAAAACTGTCCAGTGGAAAAAGGAC
>NW_021621118.1:0-4321 GCF_004785775.1 Grammomys surdaster | reverse complement strand
GAGAGAGAGAGAGAGAGAGAGAGAGAGAGAGAGAGAGAGAGAGAGAGAGAGGAGAGGTGAGAGGCGAGAGGAGAGGAGAGGAGAGGGGAGAGAGAGGGAGAGAAGGAGAGAGGGAGAGAGGGTGAGAGAGAGAGAGGGAGAGAGGGAGAGAGGAGAGAGAGGAGAGAGATGAGAAAAGAGAGACAAAACCAGGTTGGCAAGGGTTTACACTGAGAAATCAAGTCATAAAAAATGAGGGGTGAGGAGGGAGAGAAATTGTGTATCACTGTATCATCTTTCTTTCATAAGTTCTACTTGGCTATCTTCCTGTATTTTCTCAATAGATGCTAATGCTATTTGTATTATATCATTTTCATGATAGTGTTAGCAAATCTCAATGGACCTTTCTTAGGACTGGGCTGGAAGAGAACAATTTCAATGCCCTTAAGAAGGCAGAGAGAGCCAAAAAATGGCAGCAGCTAACAAGTAATTTTACAAAATGTCCCAGCTGGTAAAGTCCTTACAAGGCACAAAACAGTGTGTAATTATTTTCAAAACATTTTATGCTGATTGTATTTCCAATCTCCAGTTTCAAAAAGCAAAAATAAAACATAGCAGTACATCTCTGAAGCAGTGACAAGGGATCTAAGATGCAGGGGGAAAATAAGGGAGTCCATGCTGGTTTCAGCAGAATCCATCCTACAAGTAAAGTTACCCACCAAAAGCTAAGACCATGTTTGATGGTAAGCTTTTCCCATTCTGAGTTTGATATGAGGATAACATTTTAATAATATAACATTTTAATAATATGAGCATCTAAGAAATAGACCCAGATCAAAAACAGTTTTTAACTGGAAACTAAAATTGCAATCAACATGCATGTGATGGTAGCTCTTTATTTTCTCATTTAAGCTGCCAACATTCTGGAATCTGTTTGTTGCTCATTCACTGCTTCTAACTATACACTAGCATGATGTGGAAGAAGCTTTGTATTGGGAAGACTCACCTCTTATGCCATCACATTTTCTAATGTCTGATTAAAATAATCAATGACATACAGCTTATGCTATCTACAACATTCACAATTCTTCTATGAGCATTGTAGTTCTGAAAATATGATTATTTGTGGTGCCCAAACATGGGGCTCAAAGTAGGTAAGCTTTCTCAATCCTTTTTCTAACAAAAACACATTTCGAGGTAAGGATAGAACTTCTTCAGATTGCTGCAGACTCCTAGATGGAGAATCATCGAGTTAAGACAACAAGAAGTTAAAAACCATGGGGAATTCACACTGCAAGAACAGGGGCTTGTTCCTGGTGGTATTAAATCATATGTTAGAAAGTAGAGGTGCTAAAACTTCAAAGAAGAGTTTGACAGCATTTTATGACTTTGTACTGAGTGTCAACCCATGGTTCCCAGAGGAAGGAAGCATGTCTTTAGAAAATTGGGAAAAGGTAAGACAAGTAATGAGGAGGTTTTATCAATGTCATGGCCCTAGACAGGTCCTGAGTCAAGCATTCTCATTTTGGATACAAATTAGAGACCTCCTTTAAGAAAAACCAGAAGTGGAATTCTTTGCAGAAGAAGCGCCCTCAGAGGATGAGGTAACTCCTCTGAGGACATAAACTAAGTCATATAATACTTCCTCATCTACCACTAATCTCCTCAAGGCACAACTGGGAGATGATTGGTTAAGTGATGAGGAATAACAAGAACTGGATGAAAGAGCAGAGGAGTATGATCTTGGTAAAGGAAGGGATCCTTTACATGATAAAAATCTTTCTAGGACAGAAATAGACGATATTTTTGCCTCAGCTACTGCCCCTTCTACTTTTAAACAACATCAGCCAAGCTTGAAAGAAAAATGCCAATGAATAGGGGATTTTTAGGGGCCAGAAAAGAAGCAAGGCCAAAAGGAGACTTGGACTTTTGATTCCCAGCAACAATTTTTGAAGGAGAGACACCCCAATGGGAACCTCTCCCTTTAAAAACTCTTAAAGAACTACAATGTTCTGTAAAAAGCATTGGGCCGAATGTTTGATACACTCTAGAGATTGTGGAAATGTTGGGTAGCATGTGGATAACTCCTTATGACTGGCATCAGACTAAAGAGTCCACTCTTAGCCCTGCACATTTTATAGTGTGGAGGACTGAATATGAGGATAGAGCATGGGAAGTGGGTCAGAATTTAGCCTTCAAGAAGAAGGAGGATATACTTACAATATCAATGCTCTTGGGTAGAAAAGACTATAACGTCTCCCAGAAATAAGTTGGTTTAGAAAGGGAAGAACTAGAAGAAGTTTCCAAGATAGCAGTAGATACTTGGAGAAGGCTTTCTCTTGTTGATGAAAAGACAACTCTATTAGCAGGAATCAAACAAAAACAAGATGAGCCATATGAAGACTTTGTTACTAAAATGGAGGAAGAGTTACACAGGATGCTTCCTACCTCTGAGAACTCTTACACATTATAAAAACAACTTGCATGGGAAAATGCCAATATTCTCTGCCAGGAACTAATTAGACATATCAGAAAAACATTTTATAATGTAAAAAAATACATTAAAGTACCTATACACGATTTAATTATACATAATTAAAGCATGATTATGGTAGTTTGGATGATATAACTAGAGGTTAACATGCTGAAATATTAGCAGCAGGATAGAGAGTGGTGCTAAGTGTGATTTTAAATAAGGTGTGTTGACACAGTAGATTTCAGAGGAGAGGAATATTCATATGAGGCTTAGAAAATTTGTTTTGGAATTTTGGTGAGGAATAGGGCTTCCTTGTGTGCTTAAGAGTTTTCGGGAGGATAATTTAAAGAGATGTATATTAATAACATTAATTAAGGAAGCCTCAAGGAGACCTACATTAGACTTTGTTCAGCGGTTCTCTCTGATGGGGAATATTTTGAAAAAGTAAAGTGTGAAAGGAAAAGCCCAAAATGTAGGGGTTCAAATACAGTGTTCAGAACAGGGTATCAGGAAGTAGAAGGGAGTTAAATCATGAATCCAAAGATACAAAATGGAAGTAACTGAGAAATCACCACGGGAAATATCCTCACCAGCTATGGAGTATTATACTCGAGAGGAGTATTAATATGATGCTTAGAAAATATCTTTTTATATTTTGGTGCAGAATAGGGCTTCCTTGTGCGTTTGTCTTAAGAGTTTTCTGGGGGGTAATATAAAGACATGTAAATTAATACCATTAATAAAGGGAGCCTCAAAGAGACCTAGATTAGACTTTGTTCTGTTGTTCACTCTTATGGGAAACATTTCAATAAGTAGAGTAAAATGGGAAACCAAAAGCCCAAAATGGAGGGGTTCTAATATAGTGTTCACAGAAGGGTATCAGGAAGTAGAATAGTGTTAAGTCATGTTTCCAAAGATACTAAATGGAAGGAACTAAGAATTGACCACAGGGAACTATCCTCCCCAGCTAGGGATTCTCTTTGTAGATTTTCAGTTGAGAAAGTGATGGTATATATTATATAGTCCTTTTAATGCTGAATTTATATTTTTTCCTTTGGACAAAAGAAGATATGATTCTGATTCAAATGGCCAAGAGATGGACGGGGGTGGCTGCTGTCAGTTGTCAACATGACTACATATATTGTGAACTAATATCCATAAATGGGAGAAAAATCAGAGATCCAGATAAAGGGCTAGAAAACAGAGGGTTTTGGTCCAAATCATGCCATGGTATTACAGTAACTTTGGATTCAGATCTTGAGAATATTGGCACTGAAAAGCTTTGTGTTTATGCATGATAGTATATATCTTTAATCCCAAGAGAGAGATGCAAGGTAATTTCTGAGTTCAAGGCCAACCTAGAACAAAGAAAGTAAAGAAAAGTTTTCTTTATTTGGTAAAGGTAAAGAAAAGATTAATTCCAAGCACGGTTGTGCACAAATCAAGTCTGAGTCAAGCAGATCTCTGGGTTCAAGGTTAGTCTACAGATCATGTTTCATGACAGCAATTCTTAGGCAGTGAGCAAAGCATTGAGGCTAGGTTGCTGGGGTAAATGCTATTGAACAAGTGGCTAAGTTCCAGGACCAGCAACTGATAGAACTTGGAAGTTTTGGGCATGTTGCTATGGCTTTAGAATCCAAAATAGTAGAGTTTACTTGGACAGCTAAATCAAGTTAGTTAGAGCTAAGAAATTGCCAGTGACTTAGAAACTGTCATCGTTGAGGTATAATATATTGGAAGTATTTTATGAGAGCACCAAGAAGCTGTGTTCCAGAGATAGTCCTCTTGCAGGCAGCCAGATAATTTGTAAGAGTCTTCCAGGTGGTACTGAAGGAATGAAGGGATCCTGAAGAGCAGTTGAGGCCT
>NW_021621117.1:109964-115768 GCF_004785775.1 Grammomys surdaster | reverse complement strand
TGAACCCTGAACCCTAACCCCAAACTCCGAACCCGAACCCCGAACCCAAACCCGAACCCTGCACCTTAACCCTAAGGAGTACCCTAACTCTAACCCTGACCCTGACTGTGACCCTGACACTAATCCCTGACCCTGACCCTAACCCTAGCCATAGCCCTTAGCCCTAGCCCTAATCCTGAAACCCTAACCATAATTCATATCCGTTAACCCCTAACACTAACCCCAATCAACCATAACCTTAAATTAAAATTCTCGTATATGTGTTTAACAGATTGAAATTTGTTTAGAATTTAGTAATCATATTCATTTATTAGTATAAATAATTTAAAATATGTCCTAATATTTTAAACATAGTTTCTTGTCTTTGAAGAATGGCTGCACCCACTCCTATTTTCAAATTTTCAAAACACTTATGTATTGACATTAAGTATGAAGGAGAGAACAACTGACAGATTGTAATTATAGCCACAGGTGTCAGCACGTTTTTTTCAGTTTTTCATAAGAAATCTTACGACTTACAGGACTTGGACGAAGAAAACAATAGAGTAGGGAAGGTAGGCTTATCTGTAAAAAGTACATGGATTCAAGAATATGAACATTTGTAAAACATACTTTTAATGCACACATAAACAGAATTCTGAAATATTTAATTTTAAACACCAGAAGCAGAAGACACATGGATCCGGTTATCCAGTACTATAGAGCTTTCAAGTAGGATCACAAGCTGTTTTATAGTCACATGATTCATTAATTTGTTTAATGGGAACCACTGCCTTTATAATTTACTACACCTTGGCACATGTCTTTTTTTTTTTTTTTTTTGCGGGGGCGGGTAGTTTCGATACAGGGTTTCTCTGTATAGCTCTGGCTGTCCTGGAACTCACTCTGTAGACCAGGCTGGCCTTGAACTCAGAAATCCGCCTGCCTCTGCCTCCCAAGTGCTGGGATTAAAGGCGTGCACCACCACCCAGCGGCACATGTCTAATATCAAATGTATAGTTAATTGTTTTGTTTTACGTTATACTCATTTGCATAACAAGCATGTTAATTCCTTTCATCTCAACTGTAATTAGTGTTTTTTATCTTCATCCTATATTATAATTGTTATTTATTTTATGTGAATTTTCATATGTTTACAAGGCTTATTAAGTTGTGGGTTGTTATATTCATAGTGTAATTTATTTTCACTTACAGCTTTAACAATCACTTGAGAAGGATGCAGTTGGGACTGAGGTTGTGTATGAGGTCCACAACATGTACAAAGCTGTGATCCTCGTATCTGGACGCTTTACAGCACTGCAGACATGGGCTAGCACATAATTGCTCTCAAACAAAATATACTATTTTTAAAAATGGAATTACCTTTAATCTTTCTTTTTGCTTAGAAATATGATACGGGGTAGTCATTCTTCCTTGGGATTAACATTATGTTCATATTTTCTAAGACCTATACAAATCTTCACTTTGAAATCTTTAGTGATTTAGTTAAGATAGCATGTTCTGTGATCCACTGTGTTCATGCTCTATTTCCTTCACTGTATTGGCAGCAGGTTGCTCTGAATATTGGAACTTATGTCATAGTTTTTCTTTAGTTTTGTTCTTTATATATTTTCTGAAGATGAGAAGGTAGAATGTTTCATGTTTGGAATGCTTGTTTGCAAAATGACTCTGTCCTTACATATTATGGCATATGGATGAAGAAAAAAGAGCAACTACTTAATATTTATCAATTAAATACCTTCTTATATACTCTGTTTTCTCACCCCATCATTAGCTATAGATAAGAAATGAAAAGATCCTACTTTTGTCTAGTGTAGAAGAATGTGAACCAACATCCTTAACTTAGTATGGGTTACAGTGCTGATTACAACCAACACATATTTTTTAAACTTTCCAAAAAAATGAATTACATAACTTTTAATATTACAAAGCATGCCTCATATAAAAGAAATTACCTTAGCTTACTTAAAAATTTTGAGCCCTAACAGTACATTTAAGCCATTTTTTTCTGTTTGTCAGTAATCAGCTAGTAAGAAAACCTAAGATATTGAAAACCTGAATTACTAAACCCCATCAAATAGAAAAAAATTGCTTAATTTTACTTCACATTACATATTGGGCAGTTTATAGTAATATAATATATAATGACATTAACAAATCATAAATTATAAAAATGATTCCATTTCTCCTAAAAGAAGAAACAAACATCAGTAATCTTTGGGGAAATGATTGCGGGCAAAAGTCACTGGAAATGACCACATAGAAAGCTGTAAGTTAGATGACCATGGAGACAGAACTGGAAAGAAGAAAGCCTAAGAAGCAGCTCAGGGTAGGAGCAAATCACTTTTAAATGGTTATAAAAGAGAAACAACAAGACCATCTTTTTCAAGAGACACCAACTGACAGGCACAACAAAGTCTAAATTGAACTTTGGGTTATACATCACGACAGTGTCCTTCACACACGTAGGCTATCTACACCAAGTCACATTATAACATGGTCTAATATCCACATGAGATAATGACCTTAACTGGTTTTCCACAGTATAAAAAAAAAGTAAAATGCTATTGTATGAATATTACCATCATTAAATGAATCCATTCTGTCAAGAAAGAGACAAATGTAAAAGACAGCACTTAGTGGCAGGTTGGTGCTTTGGAAGAAGGCTGGAGTCTTTCCCTACATGAGTGTCTCAATGCAGCTCACCACCTGCTATTTACTGGCTTATGATGTTATTTACATAGAAAGCATATTAGCTCCTTTCACTCAACTATAGATCCATAGGGGTCTTTATCATTACTTTTCTATATTGTTATTATATAAGGAGTCTCTTCATTCATCTTAAAGGTACATTTGTTATACTTGTTATACACTATTTTAAACAACAGCAGATAGGACAATGGTCAGCAATAGGGAACGGTGAAGGATATTTTCAGCTTGTAATATGAAATTTAGGTACCCAGAGGCCTCAGAAGACACAACCTCATGAATAGTTGAGGAGTACATGGTCTTGTGAAAAAATAAGTTCAAGAAGATAAAAATTTGTAAATACAATTTACACTTAAAAATTCAAGCTTATACATAAGCTTGAAAAATTTCAATAAGAAGATCAAAGACAGAAAAGTCAGAGGAGCCACTCAGCTGGTGATGTAAGACTTTACATTAGAATCATATACTGTTTTTAAAGTAACATGATTTTTATCTTGAAATTATAGGAACCACAGCCCTTTTGGTGTACAAGGCTTAGGTACATGTCTAAGATCCAATTTGCAGGTAATTATATTTGGCTTATGATGTTATTTACATAGAAAGCATATTAGCTCCTTTCACTCAACTATAGATCCATAGAGGTCTTTATCATTACTTTTCTATATTGTTATTATATAAGAAGTCTCTTCATTCATCTTAAAGGTACATTTGTTATACTTGTTATACACTATTTTTTTCACTTAAGCTTGAGAAGGTCAGTTGGCTGGGACTGGGGCAGTTCAGAGTGTGTGCAAGCCTGGAGTCCTGTTGGCTAGATGTTCTATGTGACACAGGGACTCACAGATGTATCTCCCCCAACACATGAAATATATTGCTTTTAAAAGCAGAGGAAATAACCCTTAACTCATGACTATCTTAATTATACATATAAATGATGTCTTAAAAGTATCTCCTGTAGGATTTTTGCAACATTTACATAAATTAAACTTTTTTTTTTAAAAAAAATAGCATGTTTACAGGATTTTACTCTCATGAATCACTCTCAAAGGGAAAAGCCATACATTATTTTTAATAGCATATCTTAGATTGGCTTAAGATCACAAACAGTAGAACAGAGTTCTATTCGATGTGTCGAACAGCTAAAGACACATGATTATATGAATTCAACTGCTTCTCAAAAATAGAAGTAGTAGATAATAAAGATTTGGGGACAATAATCAAATAAAGCCATATATGCCTATTACACAGAGAAACATAACCTAATTAACCAACAGTAGAGACAGAAACTGTCAGAAAGACCAAATCTGTTCTGCAAAAACAGTTCAGCATTGGTGTACAGCATTTTAAAAAGGCAGGAGGAAAGACAGACAAATAAAACTCTCTGTCTGACAGACACCAAGCAACAGGCACAACAATCACACAATTTTATTTCAAACTACACACTGGGACCATGTTGTGCATGCGCATGAGCTGTCTATATTACATGAAGTTCTACTGTCCTCTATGACAATGAAATAAGTAACTAGAGTGAGACCCTAACCTCAAATGTTACACTCAGGAAGATGAGGTTCTCTTTCTAAGCATTGAGGTTGATTCAGAACCCTGTTTTTTGTTCACCAGGGAAAGATTAAATAACAGAACTTCATTATCAGTTTGGTACTTTGGTACTTGGTACTCTAAGGGAGGACTGGAGCCCAGAACTTCCCAAACATTACTGCTTCTGTGCTGTTGACTGGGTTGGAGAAAACCACAAATGACAGAGCAGAACGATTGTAGACAAGTTTCAAAATGTGGTAAGGAAAGACGTTACCAGAAATTAAGACACTGAGAGGGATTAATACACAGTACTCTATCAATTCATTAGAAGAGGAGGTGGCCTTACTTCGGAAACACAAATGATTTAAGAAGATAAGCATGTGGAAAGTATGTTAAATCTATAATAAATGCAAATATCCATGAAAGTCTGAAATATTTAATATGAAACAAGAGAGAAGAAATATCTTAGAATTATTTCATGCACCTCTATGGTCTCTGTCTGCTTACAGTGTGGTTTTGTTTTTGTCATGTGATTTGTTTCTTTGAAATAAGTAAAACAATCTCTTGTTTTCTTAGACTTCAAACACTCAGAAAAAATTTTAACTGGAAGAAAAGGAATCAAGAAAAGGAAAATAGTACTGGTTGTAGGAAATCAGAACCATTCACTGATCAGGCTGTTGGAGGTGTCTGGGATCTGTTAGTCATGAGAATAGTATTTTTAAGAAATCTCTTCCTTATGGTAGCTTAAAATTTGCCAGGAAAAGACAAAGATAGGTGACCAGTTTGACCCTGGAGACACCCCAAAGGCGGTGGTTGTGACCCTTTTGTGGGTCCAATGATTCCTTCACAGGGATTCCCTAAGATCATTGGAAAACACAGATTTTATATTACGATTCATAACAGTAGCAAAATTATACCTATAAAGTAGCAACAAAATATATTGTATGGTTCAGGGTCACTGCACATGAAGAACTGTATTGAAGGGTCACAAAGTTAGGAAGATTGAGAACCATTGCCTAAAGGGGTCATGATCTACAGGTTGAGAACCACTGCTCTAGAGGCACCCGCTGGCCAGTTTCCAGTATGAAGTGACTTCATACTTGCTCCTATCTCTTCATGAAGCATTTGGCATGTTGGGGTAGTTAGGAGGAAGAAAGCAAGAGAGAGCAATTGAAGATTCTGTGTGTGTGTGTGTGTGTGTGTGTGTGTGTGTGTGTGTCAGAGAGAGAGAGAGAGAGCAGGGAGAGAGGGAGAGAGGGAGAGAGGGAGAGAAGAGACAGAGACAGACAGAGACAGAGAGACAGAGCACCATTGATATAGCAGCGGTATTTTAAATAAGACATTTTGCTAATGCTCAAACACCAAGAGGAGAGGTCCCAGCATCTCACTTACCGTATCACTGCTGCATGCATTTTTGGCCTCCTCCCTCTTATACCTTATTTCTCTTAAAATGTCTATTTGATGATAGTATACTGCTGCTTTTCTGTGGCTCTCCATCTTTGCCAGGGTCTGTCTATCTATCTATCTATCTATCTATCTATCTATCTATCTATCTATCT
>NW_021621117.1:73516-109954 GCF_004785775.1 Grammomys surdaster | reverse complement strand
TCTATCTATCTATCTATCTATCTATCTATCTATCTATCTATCTATCTATCTATCTATTCATTTATCTATCTCTTTTCTGAGAAACCTCCCCAGGCCCACAGCCACTCTGGAACCAACTGTTCTTTTTTTTTTTTTAAACACAATTCTATTTTTGCAAACTTTCCTATTTTACTTTAGTATTAAATATGCCTAGACATCTCCCATCTCTTTTGATTACTGTTATCTAAAATTTCCCAATTTATTTCTTAGAAATTCTAGCAGACTTTGCTTGTATATCATGTATCATCTTTGGAATAACTGGTCTCTATTTTTTGATGAATAAATTCAACTGAGTAATAATTTCTTATTATTTTGGATTGTGTTACCCACAAAGGAAATTGAAATTATGGAATTTAAATCTGTCTTTTACTGAGATTCATGGCTTTACACTAATAAGTAAATAAGAGTACAAAATTGTCCTCTAATTTCAGTAGTCTGATATTTCAACAAAATTATGAAAAGTGACAGCCACAAAACCTGTACTTCAGGTTTTGGGTGAAGATGTTTTCTGGGATTATTGCTATGCACAAGGAAATTCTCTCTTAATACTGGGCAAGAACATATAGCCGCAGTGCCCAGCTAGCCCAGCCTCTCAAGGGGAACAGCTAGCTTGGTGTGTAACAAACTAGGATGACAGGAAGCTTGGGTAGATTCTGTATATTCTCATGTGCAAAGTTCAAGGAACAGCTGTACCTACATATGAAAAACTCTTCTTCATTCACATCAGCTTAACAGTGTGATGCTTACTTCTGACAGTGGAGTAACTGCCTCATGCAAGTTTTCTCACTGTAAGTAACTAGAGATACCAGACAATAGTAAAATAAATAAGTAAATAGCTACAAGAATTGGGAAACTCAAGAGTGTGCCCACCATTTGATCTTATTTTCTTCAGAAGATGTTTGCCAATGAGACCACAGATCCTAAGAAGCACAAGTCAGAGCGAACAGTGGCAGGTGAAAAACAAAAATGCAGAACAAGAGTTCAGGGGACTGGAAGGAAATAACCTAAGCCATTTTCTTTCATCAAAAATCTAGAAAATAGTCACATTTCCAGTTTAGACCTCAGAGGGGTTACAACTCAGCAGTGCCAGAAATGGAAGGTCCCCCATCATGGAAGCAAGCTGTAATCACCTCAGTCTATCACCATACTAAGTGAACCACTGTCTGAAAAAAATCAAATGAGATTTTTTGGGTCTGGAGAAAGATACCATCAAATAGGATTTCAAAGTAACTATGATTACAGAGTAGATGGGATTTATATAAAAACTTATACAGAATATACAAAGGCATAATGAGTGAATATGAAGAGAAATAGACACAGGGGGGCTTCTCAAGAGAGCCAGAGAAAAGGCATCCAGTCACTGGGAATTACAACATAATCTTACATAGAAGAACATAGTATTCTCATCAAAAGCCAGAAGACAGGAAAATGAATCTAGCCCACTGCCATGGCTTAGATATGAAATGTCTCCAAGTTTCTACTTGCTGAAATCTTGGATGCCAGCTTAGGGGCTTTTATGATTGATTCATGAAACTCCTGACTTCATCAATGAGTAATCAATGACAGCACAGCCCACAGGGCTTATTAGGAAGTGAAGCTGGTTGGAGAAAGCAGTTCACTGGGGACAGGCCTTTGGCAAGCATATTCTGTCTCTGGTGCTTGCTGACTTTCTGCTTCCTGACCTTCAGGAGGTAAGCAACTTTATTCTGCCTCAGCCTTTGTCCATGATGCTACACTTCACCACAGGCCAAATCTCTAAAACTATTAGCCAGAATAAAACTTACTTCCTTTTAAATAGTTTCAATAAGGGAATTTGTCCCAGTGAAAAAAGAAGCCTAATACAGTGATATGTATAAATCTTAGAAAAACACAATTTAGCAAAACAGATGCAGGAAGAAATGTGTGGTATGAATACTTGCTGATGAAAAGGAAATCCACTCAATAGGAGGTGAGGCCCCCACACCTGGCCACACTAGTCTGCAAACTTCTCTCATCCTCAAGATCAAACAAAAGAAAAAGAAGGGAAGATAAAATACCACAAACTCACGTTTTCATAGAACTACTAGGCACAAATCATTCTCAGATGCTGAAATATTTCAAATTAATATCATACACAGATGCCACATTAAAGGAAAGCTAAAGAATCAAGAGCAAATTGTAAAGAACACAAAAGAGACACAATACCAGCCCAGGAAAAGATGAAAATTCAACATGCAAAGTGTGTTTCCGCTGAATTTGTACTGTGATCATATCATCGTAAATCCAAAACATTCTAAGACTGTCTTGGGATAAAATTTTAAAAATAATTTTTAGTTTATCTAAATACAAATCTACTTGTGAGTTCCTTCCAGTAGTTTTAGAATGATTAAACCCCCCTCCCCCTCACACACAGCACAGAAGAAGGAACACATCTAACTGCTGTTTCTGGGAGCCAGCAGAGTGCCTCAAACATAATAATGATATGTCATTGCTCAATCTTTGATTAGTGGGTGAACAGGAAATGCTTCCATGAAGGGCAGTACCTCGCATCCCTAGACCCCTCCAGAGCATAGGGACTAGATTGTTAGGCCAACTCATCTTGAAGGGAACACCACATTTCATAAGAAAGGAAACTGACCCTTGGTGTCATTTACCCAAGAGTGAGTCTGATTGGTTTGTCTGAATACTTTTGAGCTGATCTGTTGAACAAAGGCTGTTATGTCCACTCTATTTATTGAACAGCACAGCAAATATGGTGTGAGAAAGGAATGAGGAACTTTTGTCTTAAGTTTTTACAGAGGTCTCATGAAGGGAAAAATTGTTTCTCTGACCCTCTTGACTCAGAATATCTATCACCCAAGGACACAACCAGGTATTATTAATCTATGCCATACATTGCTTTCAACATTGGAGGGAGAAAGTTCAAACCTTACTGTTTCCAGCAAATGGTCATAGTTCTAGCCCCTACATCTTTTGCACAAATACATTGCTCTGAGCTAGGAATCACTGAATCATTAAGGAGAAATAGAGCGAATGATACGTTAGGGAGGCCAAAACATAGTAAGATTGTTTTTCTTAAAGATCAATTAATTCTGAACAGGTTATACACACTGTAAGTAAGCAGAGCAATCATAAAGATCTCAAAGCACATTACTAACTTGGTTGTAGGTTGGGTGAAAGTTTGATATGTAATGACAAGCTGCAAACAACATTTCTTAGAAAAATCATTCACAGTTTCTTCTCCTGAATTCACTAACCTGGATTTGCAGAGCTCTTGCTTTACACTGAGGAGGTATGTCAACATGCCTAAGTTTCAAACTGGAAAAACCATGTATGTCTTTCAAGATAATCTGAGCCACCATATAAAGAAAACGGGCATTCATCCAGTGTTCCTGAATGTAGGAGGAATGGCAGGCCTCACTAACAAGGCTGTGGCCACTTCCGCATGAACAGCTAGTGGGGCCGCGCAGCCACAGAGGTAACTTCCGCATGAGGACCAAAACTGAAGCCTGCCTGAGAGCCTAGAGATTGGTGACGCAGACAATGACAGCCAATAGGGGACTGCCACTTGAGGACACGCCTGCTTGGGATCAGTGGAACACAAGTATGCTGCCCCATTCTCACCTGCTCTAGGAGTCTGAGCTCCATGCCTTCTTATCCACTGCACCCAAGGGAGATGTAGGGCAAAACAGAGGACTCGGGCAACACCTGAAGAGGTTTCTCTGTCTCATATACTGTGCTAAGAGTCAGGACAGAGACAAGGAGCTATGCCCTTCATTTGCAATCTAAAAGTAAGAGAAAATACAACAAACATAGGGTGTGGGAGTTGGAGGGTGTAAATGTTGCTGTAAGGGAACTGGGGCCTGGAGAGTATTGCAAGTTAGTTCAGAAAAGAATACTTTTCTTTATTCAGATTAGGGAGAGTCCTCCTCAGCATATGTCAGCTTTAGAGTACGAATTCTTTCCCAGTGGTGATGCCAGGCAGGTCAACTCAGCTACTTTAGCTAAACCTCAAGCAAGCCGTGGAATCAACTTTTCTTGGATTAAACAGATGGTAAAATCATCTTTTGAACCAGGATTCTTTCTCAGGATTTATCAAATCAGAAGCAATTCACTATTTTTACATACTTCATAAATCAGTTTGTAATTTCCAAAAATAGTTATCCTAGGATTTCTATCAACACTTTTAATGATGGTAGAACATCCCAAAAGTGGGAGGAAAAGGACTTCAGAAATCAGAGTAACTGATGAACAGTCCTTCCCATGGTATCCACCTGCTCAGAGAATCAGGAGACTTCTGTAAAAAAGTAACTGGGGTTATGTCTGGCCATTAGCGTGGTGTCAATGCATGAGACCAAGTCAGTAAATTT
This sequence comes from Grammomys surdaster, assembly GCF_004785775.1. NCBI lineage: Eukaryota > Metazoa > Chordata > Mammalia > Rodentia > Muridae > Grammomys > Grammomys surdaster. Next base: position 105,566 of record NW_021621117.1, on the reverse strand, counting down.
CTGGCTGAAAGTTGAGTTCCTTCAGGGAAGCCATCCACTGAGGAATGTAAGCTCCAGGGATGTGGCAAACAGGAGCTGGTGTGCTCCTACTTACCTTGGTACAGCAAAAGATGTTGCAGATATGCTGATCTTAGGGTCTTTCCTGGGAGATTATTCCTCTTCCCTCTGCCAGGGGAAGATCTGATTAGTCACCTCCTGGGAAAGAGCAAAGGTTTGTGGGGCTAAGATATGTGAAGTTGCAAATATTTTAAATTCAATTACACAAGACAAACATGTAAAAAGGAGAAATAAGAAACTGTAGCCACCAGCGGCCACAGTCAACCGGGTTCACTTGAAAGAGAGGCTGGGAATGGAAGAAAGGACAGGAGGGTGGGAAGAGATGAAGCCAGGACAAAGTTCTCTGATCAAGGCTTGATTTTTTATTGTTTGGCTTTCAAATAAAAAGAAACCCCACCCCCACCAGAGTTCCTTCTCACTTCAGCTGGTGTTGGTGGGTGTCTCTAGACAAGCTCAGCAGGCCGTCTATTCTTCTCACCTCCTGTAGCAGACTACAGGACATCAAGACAGGTAATGTCCTATTGTTTGGTGTATTGTGGTAAACAACTTGTTCAGGCCTGCTCAAGGCTGGAGGAAGGGCACAAGAAACTGTTTCTATAATACTTTTCATGAATGTCTTTCCTGAATGTTCTTTTTTTGAAACAAAAAAATTGGATCTAAAAGGGGTAGGGGGTTATATAATCTGACAATCATTTGATCAAAGCTGACATGTAGGCAAAATGCGGTTTCTTGGGGTGAATGTGTTAAACTCGTTAGTTACCATCAAGGTGAGAAGTTTCATAGTTCTTAGCTTCTCTGTTTTCATGTGTTGATTCTTAACTACATTCCCTCATTTCCCAGAGAATGCCACCTAACATGAATAGTATTACAAATTCATTTTGACTCAACTTAGTGTTAAAGGCAAGTTAATAACTACAAATGTCCTCAGGTATGTTCAACTCTGTAGGCTGAGTATACCAAAATCTGGGAACATTATGAGTGTGTGTGTGTGTGTGTGTGTGCTTCTTGAGCACAAATTTAGTATATGGCAATAAGTTACACTGTCAAAGATCAGACTAGTTTGCAGGCTAACATTTCAGAAATGAAAGGATGACATTATGTGACAGACTATTTCTGCATCCATAGGACATGGCTTATTTGCTGTTCAGTTGAGCATGTGGAAGGCACTCAGTGCCTCAACCAGAAGTGCAGAGTTTTCCCAGAACAGACCTGGACCATCTGTTCCACCTTCTTCTTGGTTTCCAGAACACTAGGGTCTACACTTCCAAAGCAACTTCCCTGACCCAGAGATAGCCTCAACAGAGTAGGATAAGCATAAACCTACTGGGGACTTTAATCTTTAGTATATGTGAGGCTATCTATAGTCAGTAGTTCATAGATATCTTAGTGTCAGCCCCCTTTCTCCTTAAAAATTATTGAAAATTCTGAAGAGCTTTATAAATGGAATATATCTACCAGCAGCTTCCTTATTATAAATTAAAATGTAGACATTTAAAAGCATGTACTATTAAGTTTAAAGGCAATAAGCCTGCTACATTGATACATAATTGTACAGTCCCAGATTCTACATCTCAGTGAGCTTCTGCAGACGTTTTCCTGTGACTGGCTACCTTGATCTAGCTGTGTGATGTCTTTGTGAGTTCATAAGAATAAAAAAGTAAAGAAAATAAAATGTTTATTTGCATAAACTTTTTTAATTAAAAAAATAAAATTTATATCTACAAACACAACTTTTTTTTCAAAAAGAAATAATGTAGTAAGAAAAATATAATGGTCTTACACTTTGTGAATCTATTCAATGGCTGGATTCCCATATCTGCTTTGATATATTTTTTTTTTTCAATTTTGTTTTCTAGAACTCCATACCTGAGCACTGCTTCTACATCCCTGCCTTGCTGATTCCATCCTAAGTTCATGATTTCTTTAATCTCTCTCATACACACGCGCGCGCGCACACACACACACACACACACAACACCTGCTTAGTTCATTAAGCACTGCTCACATTGTTTGTATCTACATGTGTCCAGGGCTGACCACTTGAGGTAGGATAACCTGTGTGGGAGCTCATCCCCCTCCCAATGGTCATTGACCACTTGTAGCTCTTTATTGAGGAACGATACCTTGTGAGATTTCCACCGTCCATGTTGGCTTATTAACTGCTGTTCTTATGGCAACCTTATTCAGGCATCCATAGGTACATTTCCCTGTCAAGTCTATGGGGCACCATCTAGAAGCAGGAACTCCGGTCCTCTGGCTCCTAAAATACTTTCTTCCCTCTCCATGATCTTTCTTGAGCCATAGGCACAAGGGTTGAGTTGTAGATGTGTCATCTGGAATTGACACCCATAGAACCATATTCTTTGTACTTAGACCAGTTTGGGATTTCTGTACTTGCCTCCATCTGTTGTCAAAGAAATTGCTTAGGTAAGGAATAAGAGGTATACTTCCTGGTGGATATAAGGGTATTGAAAATACAGTTATAAATTACATTATTTTAGAAAATGGCAGTAGTTAAGTTTTCTTCTAGGTCTATGACCTCTCAACCCATGGGGAGTTGGCTAGATTTACAATATTTTGATTAATGTTGATGAACTCAGTCCAAGCCTGCAAGCTTATAAGATTTGTTATTAGACACTGGAGTAATATTTTCCTACCTTATTAAAACATATGTGAATATTGATAGTGCAATGAACTCCTGTGAGAAATGACTTTTATATTATGACATGAAATTTCCTCCATCTGTCTTATGTATTATCAGACTCTTCATCCATACAAGATTCTGTGACATTAGGCATTGGTCGTGTGGAAAATCCACTTTACTGAGTTATTCAGGTCTCCCACGTCACCACTGATCTCATCATAAAAATGTGCAAGTACAGGAGAGCCATTCAAGTTTTCCAAGTTTCCTGTTATTAGTTACGACTTTGGATACTGTTGGCAATAATTATAACTGCTTGTTTTCCTTGAAGTAACATGCTCTGTTTATTTTTGAGAAAATATCTGCAAAATAGTCAATTTTAAGTAGCCATGGTTTGCCATTTCTAATAAAAGTGGTGTTTAATACAGAAAATCAGAGTTTGACAAATCAATCATGTAGGGGTTCTTCCCAGGGACGTGTGACTATGGAGTGCTGATGCTGTGACTTGTACTAAGTTATCAGTAGTGTTGCCTACCAGTGCTGATTAAATGTGGTATGTTCTTGCTGAAATTGATTTTGAAGGTACCCAATGTAGCAACTGAAGATCCCCACACACGGGAGACCCTCACTCAAGTCTCGGAAGGTTGCAACCACCCAGTAATCTGCTCGAGACACCGTGAACTGGACCAATAGCGAGGTTTATTCGGGCATGTGACAGCTAGCTGCCGGTCAATTCGTTTGCTCACGCAGGAGCTGAATCGACCCCGACAGCCAGTTTGAGAGGGGTTTTTAAAGGGAAGAACCACAAACCAAGGAATGGGGAGGGGGATGATGGGTTGCTAAGGTGGCATAACGTAAAAATATCGAAACATTCCAAAGGAACCCAACCTACGTGAGTCAGGGTCATGTGAAAACTCTCTGTACGTTATTCTTTCTCAAGAATGTGGTCCTGCCCTGTCACTGAGGCCTTGCCCTGTCACTGCGGTTCCCAGCTTGGTTCCCAGCTTGGTTCCACCTAGCTCACTTGCATTCTTTCCTTTCTCTTTGCGGTTGACCAGTTCCAGTAATGGTGACTGGTCTTTCCACATTCTTGGCTTGCTTCATGGCTCGTTTCACACAGAAATTTTCCATGCCCTTTTAAAGAAAAACCTAAGAATCTATAGATCATTTTATAAAATGATCTTCATAATTTTCACTCTACAGCAACATCCAGAGGTAGTGATATATTTATGATCATGGGTCATGTGGGCTCTGTTATTACAAAGAAGTGAGTGTTATTCTCTTAAAACTAAGCTAATATGGCAACAATAGGTTGCTGTAAAAAAAAAAATTAAGCTTCCTTAACTTCTGGCTTCCTCTATCACCCTGTGACCTTGTCCACACATTGCTTTTCTTCTCTACTGCTCACAGAACATTCATGACTCTCACCAAAGGCAGAGTACAAGCTGGCTCCTTGCTTTGAGATTTCAAAACCCACAGGGAAAAGAAAGCTCTTTACAAACTACGCATTCTCAGGTATATCTTATAGCATTGTAAAATGATCAAGAAGAGCCACTGTTACTTTGCAATAATGACATTACTGTAAAATTACTTTTTGTCCTTCAGATTTGCTGAAAGGCATACATAGTTCCACTTAATAAATGACCAGACCACCATGCAGGGGAAAGAGCCGGAGCCCAGAACATTTGAATTTGATTTTACAGCTCCTTCCCACTTTGCTTTTTGGGAAAAATCTTTCTGCACAGCAGCTGCTATAAGAAAATTCTGTTTGCCAGTTAGGGCTAAGAGTCTGTTTCTAGCTGGGCATGATGGTGCACATCTTTAATCCTAGCACTTGGGAGACATAGACAGGTATATTTCTGAGTTTGAGGCCAACCTGGTCTGGAAAGTGAATTCCAGGGCAGCTAAAGATAGACAAAGAAACCCTCTCTCAAGTAAAAACAAAACAACAACAACGACAAAAAAAAAAAAAACCCACTACCACCAACAAGAATAATATGTTCCTTTGGCACATATTTGACTTGTATTGAATAAAATTTCCTTTGGTATGCTTATGGTAAAAAAGAAAGCCTGTCCCCACATCACCCATATTTAATGTTTCTTGTTGCAGCACAAGTGTAAGATCATAACATAAGATAAAGCCCAGTTCCATTCTGTACTGCCTGCTGCTAAGAATAAAACTGACAACAAGGGAAGAAAGTAATGAAACATGGTGGATGCTTCCTATCAAATGCTACAATTCTTTAGGGAAAGGAGTTACATGTTCACTTGGATTTCTAAAATGTGCTGGACACAGTCACTTGTCTTAGGTAAGGGAGATTTGAGAAAATGAGGTAAGAGCCTTACATCATGGATTTTGCCTCTGGGGAAAATGTACTGAAAGCCAGTAAACATGTAGATGTGTTTTTGAATGACAGGTGGTGATGGTTTGAATGAGAATGGCCCACATGGGCTCTTAGGCTCTTATGTTTGAAATCTTGAGAAGGAATAGGTGGTATGGCTTTGTTGGAGGAGGTATGTATATGTCACTTGGAGTCAACATTGAGGTTTCCAAAGACTCTTGACATTCTCAGTGTGCTTTCTGCTTCATGCTTTTAGTCCATGTGAGCCCTCAGCTGTTCCGGTCACCACGCCTTTACTCAGGCATCATGGACCCTCAAGAACCAAAAACCCAATTAAACTTTTTCATTTATAAGTTGCCGTGCCAAGATGTGGTTGGTATCAGAGTAACAATAAAGAAAACTGAGACAAGATGGAGCTGGATTTCAGGAGAGTGATGTTTCAGGCACTGAAATCACATGTTAAAAGTGGAGTCAAGGACACCTTAAAAAGAGATACAATTTGAATTTATTAAAAAAATGATACTAGGTTTCTATGATAATTGAGACAGCAAGTTTCCAAAAAGAAAAATAAAACAAAACAAAACAACAACAACAAAAAAAGTGAGTTACTGAACAGTGTATGTCCTGTCCAGAACAACAGCAGCCCTGGAGAGACGTGCCAGATAGATAATGAGGGAAATGTGGCTGAGTGAGAGGTTCCACTTTGATATAAAGTTCTTTAAAGGGCTTAAGTTCAAAAGGCATTCAGACTAACTCAGCTTTGTGAGTAAGCTTGAAGGACAGAAGAGAGTCGGCATCCACAGCTGCTTCCTGTAGCTCACAAGCTTCATTACATGTCCTGAGACCTGGTCTCACCCAGTGCCAAGTCACAGAACCATGTACCACTTGTAATTCTCAGAGCAAATGGTGCTGTCTCTGTCCTGTGGAATTCTACCTTTCCTCTGCACACTTCCTGCAGAGCCATGTAGACATTGTTAATGTACTCGTGTGTACTAACATTTACTCTTTACACCGTCTTGGTTCTGAGTATTGTTCAAAGAGAGCCTCACACTTTTAGTGTTCTGTAAATATTCTCCCATGCTTATAGTTATTTCACACTTAAGTTCTAAGTTGTAGGCATGAGAGATGACTCTGAGGTTATGAGCAGAGGACCCAGGTCCACTTCCCAGCACCAAAATGCCTGCTCACAAGCATCTGTAGTTCCAGTTTTAGGGGAACTACACAGTCTTATGACCTAAAAGGGCTCCTGCTCATACATGTGGTAAACATATATATACCCAGGCACACACATACACATGACTTTTTTTAAAGTTCTAATATATTTGGGGTAGATTTAGTGTCAAGAGAGTTCTGATTTTTTTCATTTGTCTTAATCATTTTTAAATAGCCCACTCTTCTCCAATGGTTTTGACATTATTGCAATATAAATTCCCTTGAGCATTTGGCGCTTTTAGGGCTTTCTATGCTATTCTAATAATGCTGTTGTAGTAATTAATTAAAAATCAGCCTCTGGCTCATGCCAACTATCTAAGCTGCAGTGGCTCTGCCTAGCCCAGTCACCAATGTTTCTCAGCCTGAGGCCATGTGCACACTTCAGCTCGAACCGGCCTGTCAGAAACACCAGCCCTGCCACCCACTAGATGCCAGCGTGAGAGATGGCTCTGCCAATCTTTCACGCTGTCGCCGCAAGGCAGGGCATTGCCCAGACCATCCCGTCATCCATGCAGGCCCAGTAAGAGAATGAGACTCTAATTCTTATAGATTAATCAAAGGCTTTATATGTTTGATAATGATTAATAACAAGATGCCCATACAAAGAGAGTTGTATCCCAATTAGCAAACCTAATTATAAGTTTATAAGTTGTTCCCCATGAGTGCTCTCCATACCTGTGTGGTTCTCCATCCTCCTACATCTCTGCCTTCTCTAGATCCTTCTCTTTCTCTCCCAACTCCTCCTCTTTCTCTCCTTACTCCTCCCACCTTAGCTCCTCCTACATAATGCATTTGTTCTTTTGCCAGCATTGAACTATTCTAATAATTTAAAGCTAAAATTTAAGCTTTATGACTTAGTGTCAGGATTTAGACTAATCATTTAATCAATAGCAATCATATACATTTTCTTGCTTTATGGAAGAGATACAAAACAGCTTGGCCCCTTCCCTAGTCTGAAGAAAACAAAGGCAGGGAGTATTGTTCTGGTACGCACTGCTAATTTCCTCAAGTCCCCATCTCCAGAATGTCCTTACTGCTGCTTAGTGGCCCTAGCACCTCGTGAGGAGATAGTAAAGTTGGAAGAAGAGGATAAGCTAAAGGCCTCAGGGAAATCCAGAGCACCCACAAACTTTTTCCTTGCCAGTAAGGATTACTTCTCTACACAGACTATAGTACATTTATTCTTCTGCTCTGAGGGAAAAATATGTTTCTGAAAAAACAACCATAGCCTGACATTTCTTGCTCTGGGTCTGGCAACAATGCTGCCCTGACCTGCACTTCTTTTCCCAAGGCTTGATCCCTAGATGTGAGCAATGTGCCAGCTGTATTATCTGAGTAGCCGAGTCACCAAATAACCTGATTGTATCATTTGTTCAAATATAGGGGGAAATTAAACATTTTGTTCTCTCCTTTAAATAGCTTAATATCAATCTACTCCCCCAGGATAATTGCCTTGAATCATGCCTTAAAGAGACAGTAAGATTAAAGTCTTTAGCTCCTGCTCCCCTCTGAGGAAACCTAGGAGGGAAAATCACAGAAGTTGAACAGGATTTAGTTTCCTGTTATTTCTCCCCTAGAACCAGCTTATAACTTACTCTAGGCATAAGGTGAGAAAAGAGTAGAAAGAAAGCACCCTCAGTGGGTGTCAGGTGGAGGAATCATAGAGGAGCCTAACTGAGTTCTTTCTGGAAAAAAAAAAATCAGTAAGTAGCAAACAACAGCATGAAGCTAACAGTTGGTGATTCCCCCTCAATAATTGAATGCGATCACTTGCATCTGCCTGTCAGCCACTCTGTCCAGAACAGAACTCAAAGGCTTAGCAGACCTGGAGAATTTGCTCTAACTAGTGCTGAGTCTCTCTGAAAGTTCAAGGCAGAGAGTGGAGGAGTGCATCCCCCTCCCTTATTTTTTGAGAGGTTTTCCAAGAAAAGCATATTGAAAGTAGTTCCATCAGAGAGACTTCAAGGGATTCAAGTTAAACCTGAGGTCAGTAGAGTAACTCAAAGTATTTTATCACACACATGTGAACGCAGCCCCCCACCCACACACACAACCAGAAAGAGAGAGAGAGAGAGAGAGAGAGAGAGAGAGAGAGAGAGAGAGAGAGAGAGAAAATACACATACTTAAACACACACAGTGGAATCTGCAATCTTTTGTCACCTGCAATATTTACACTCTAGAACTGTACAATTGAGTTTTTAAAAAATAGCACAAAAATCTCATACTGCTTTAAGTACATCTATGAATCTGTGTTGGGTCACACTCATTTGTATTGTTACCATGGTATGCACATGACCTATGGGCCAAAGTTTGGACATACCTAATTGAGAATACATTGTTAGGTAGATGAGAGAAATAGAATGATAGACAGATGAACAAATAATTAGCTAAAGAAAGAAATTACAGGGACATTTAGAAAAATGGATGAATTGATAAAAAGGTAGAAAGGAAAATAAATCAATCAGCTGGATGAATTGATGATAGAAGATGGATGGATGCATGGATAAATAGATAAATGAGAAGACAAATGGATGGATAGATAGATGATAGATTAGATTGGCAGATGATAGATAGCATGCTCCTGACTTTTTAATGAATTATTAGGCAAGAGAGAAAGATGGAGGGCTTTCAGTTTTTTCTAAATGCAATCCTCTGTTTCCCCAAGCTCCTTCCCAGAACCTACATTTTAGATGTTTATCATTGTGTGTCTTCACCCCTTATTTGCACTTCTTTGTATCCATATACAATGTTCAGCATCTCTTTGAAACTTGTCTTCCACGTAACTGAAATGTGTCCATATTTTATGTGTCTAATTCTGGTTCATTATTTTCACTAATTTGTAGTGTTACATTATAAAATTAAACTACAATTTACTATCCATTCTCCTGCTAAGATACTTGGTTGTTTCCACATTTTTTTATATATAATTTATTTTTTTTTTCAAATTGTAATTTATACTAATTCACACAGGGGTTATAAACACAAAAAGACAGGACGTGGGGAAGGGGATGACACTGGATCATGGGTGTTCAGGGGGAATACAGATATCTTTTAGAACAGGGTGTCAGTTGGGTGAGGGTTCAGGGAACAGGTTGCTATGACTCTGCCTATGATTCACTTGTCCTTATCTGAGTTGGTATTATCTGCCAAGGCTACCTATTTACAAGGTCTATGACTACTCAGGCTGGTAAATTGTCACAAAAACTGCCTGTTTACAATAGCTTATAGCCATCTGTTTCAGTGTTTATCCACAGAGACCCAAGACTTGGTGTTAGTATACATGTATGACAGGCCTATTGCTGATTTTAGGCCTTCAGCATGTAAGCAGGAATGCCCCTGACATCTCCTCCCTTCTCTAAGTATAGAAGGGCTGTGGCAATTCTAAACTTGTGAAGGCGGGGATAGAGGCCTGACCTCCAGTAATTGAAAGGGACCTTGTAATGGCTCTGGTACCCCTGCTGTTGTCCAGTGAGGCATGAAGGCCATACCCATCCCAATGTCTTTTTCCTGGAGAGGGGATACTTTTGACATCAACCCCTATGCAGTCAGGCTTGTCCCTCAAGGAACCCAGAGAGATATTTTTAACTTTTATTGGTATTCCCTTGCAGTGCTTAGCCTCACAGCCTAAGCAAGAATTCAGGTCGCCCGTCAGAGGGGGTTCTGGGTGACCCCTCTCTGCTTGGTCTAGAGGCAGAAGTCCCCTCTTTTAGGTTGGGTGGAGATGGGTTTTGGGAACACCCTGGATAAAGTAACAACCTCATCTTGAGTCTCTTGGTCCTTCATAGCTAACTTATGATAATGTATCTGAATAGGTTTTGCTACCAAATTATTTATCTGTTGTTTCACAGAGTTAGTCAGCCGATTTGAGGCCCAGGGACCAGAAGATAAGCAAAAAGAACCCAAATAATGGTCCCAAGATGAGAGGAGGTAGGGTTGAGAACCCTGGAGAGGCCACATTTTAAGGTCATTTAAGCGATTGTGGAATAAGTTTCTAGTGTGCAGACACATGTGTGTATGTGTCTGTATGCATGCATGTGTGTGTCTGTGTAGTGTTCTCTCTCTCTCTCTCTCTCTCTCTCTCTCTCTCTCTCTGTGTGTGTGTGTGTGTGTGTGTGTGAGAGAGAGAGAGAGAGAGAGAGAGAGAGAGAGAGAGAGAGAGAGAGAATTTACTTTAGTCATGCTTATGTTATAGAGTAGCTCATTCCTGATCTTCACTGTGCTCCGACTTCTCTCTCAGGTGCAGGATAAATTACTCTAATCTATTTTGGTCTGCATTCAGCTGAGTTGGTGAAGAGATGTAAAAACTTCTCAGAACTCTCAAGATCTACAGGGAGAATGAAGGGAACATTTCTAGATTAAGGTGAGCCTGGGAGACTTACAGAATTGACCTCATGGAGGTAATAGCAACAGTTCTAAATTGTAAGACAGGGACACTGGAAGGAGATAAACAATCAGACCAGGAGATACTTTCTTAGTAACAACAATATTTTCCTGACTAAACTATAAATGGCCAGGAGGATGTATGCATAGGAACCAGTCTCGTTACTGCCCTGCTCTACACTTGGAAAGGTATTTCCTAATGTTAGTTTCTCCCTCCTGTTACAAAAAAGTATGACGATGTTTAATCAACAAAATATCCCGACAAGAATAAATGAAAAGTGCTTTGTGGGAGAGTTAGACATCAGCTCTCAATTCTTCCATTTCCACAATAATAAACTTGAGAACCCAGTGGTTTGAATCTGTAGCACCAATGGTATTCTTATGCTACCAGTGTTTATTTAAAGCCTTATGATTCTCTTGGCTATCCCTCTAAATAACTATGTGGATTCAGTTTGGCAAATACTGAAGTGCCGGTGGCCAAGCTTGATAAGATTGTTTCAGAACCAGTCTGTGGCTCTTGTTCCTGTTTCTTCACTATTCTTAAATTCAGAGTTGGTGTGGTTAATAGTTAAATTGGTGCTTTGTGTTTTTAAGCTGACAGGGGACTGTAGTGCCAGGGAAGTATTAGAAATCCCCCCCCAAACAGACAGGAACCAATCAGATGCAACTCACAGCAGGGTCTTTAGTCTATTAGAGCTACCTTGAGCCCCTAAGCTCACCACCCACAGGCAAGATGGTTTTTTGGTGGAGAGAGGAGCCCTGAACATCTATCAGGATAAGGCTTTATAGAAAGCAATAAGCCGGGGGGGGGGGGGCGGGGGTTGTTTCTAGCCAGGCAAACATCTAATTGGAAAGCTGTTATGGCCTTTATCATAATAGGCTGGTGTTGGGAGTCAAACCATATACTTAATTTCTGCTTCCCTCTGCATTGGTGGTTGTTAGGGAGCAGGCTTGTTGACAATTAACTTGGAAACACTAGATTTGTTGGAGTTAGCCTAGAAACTGGAACTAGGCACAGGTTTTGTTGAGGGAAATTAACCTGGAGACACTGGCCTTGTTGGGGGTAACTTAGAAACCAATTCTGGGTACTGACCTGTTAATTACCTGAGTTCAAGTTCTCTAAAATGGAGTCTTAATTTAAAAGATTTAGTCTCTCAGAACCAATATGTCCAAATTGATTACAGATAACCGCTCTTTACTCTGTGTTCCAGTTATGTTAAAATGCATATTCTTTAATCCAGGCAGCAGTATTATAAGGAAGAAAAATGATAAAACTTGGCAGTGTTGATTTACTTAGGAACACACAACTATCAAGTGGGAAATTTAAATCTACATACAAAACTTTATGCCCTGGAAATGTAAGCTTTTATCTTGCCTGCAGGTTACTGTTGGGCAGTGGTCATGTATTCACTCCTGCATTACTTTTAAGTTACAAATAAAACATTAGTGGCAGAGGACCAGAAACCTGACTACTACATGTTCCTTGATAAGAAAAAAATGTATTAAACAATGTGATACATTTTTCCAGTAGCTAACTATCATGCCTCACTCAAAAGAAATTGGACCCTGACCTTGGCTAGGAACACAGTCTATATGATTTCTTTCTGGCCATATCATAGTTTTTTATCCAAAAGAAAATCCTTAAGCTAGATGGTTTAGTGGTTAAAACTGTTTATTACCCTTCCAGAGGAGCTCAGTTTAGTTCTCAGTACCCAAGTCCAGAGGCTTACAGCCTATGTAACTTCAGCTCCAGAGTATCCAATGCCTTCTTCTGGCCTCCAGGGAAACTGTGTGGTCCACATGCAAAGAGACTCATACACAAATAAAAATTAAATACAAAGACTCTCACCTATGTGTTTCTATGTAGATGTATCACTTGCCATCAAAGTCCTCCATGTGATAGTTTCTTTCATTTATTCTTATCTCTAATCATTGGTTATTTCTCTTATCTTTGTTGTATTTAATCTGAGTTTCAATCTAATAGCTATTTAATGATTAATCATAATCAATAACTAGTAAAGAAGGTGAGATGTTAAAGATTTCCATGTTGAGGACCATTTCAAACTTATATACCTATTTGTATACTCTTGGTTTTGCATGCCATTGATGTCTGTATCAAAATGTTACCAAGAAAAGACCTTTAACAACGGGTGAATTGTTTTAGATTAAAAAAAATTTGCCAGGCTTTTATATCTGGTGTTCATATTATGCTGTGCTTTAAAAAGAATCATATGCCCATCTTTTCTGTTTCAGCTTAAAATAGAGGAATTGAGATAAATAAACCAAGCTAGAAATATAATATGACCCATGTGACAATCTCCCCATATGATCCTTTGTGGGCTACTGATGTCTATCAGCTGGGGAAAAGATGAACTCATCTAAGCTCTGTTCAACATGTTTATATTTATTTCATGACTGTGCTGAGTCCAGTGTGAATAATGTCACAGTCTCTGTTGAAAGCCATTCCTCCAAAGAACCAAAAGTGCTTTATGAATGTTCTTAGGGGTTTTGATGGTTTTGTTGTGTGTTTAAAAAGCAACAGATACAAGTGATGTAATCAAGATGATTTTAAGGACTGTGGAGAGAATCATTTACCTCTCATTGCTTAAGTTTGGTTTGTCTTTGTCTGTTATCTTGCTCTTCCTGGTTTCTTCCTCCTGGAGACAAACAGCCTTAGCAAATACGGATCTGAAATTCTTTACACAATGCAGGATTTTCACATGCCTTTCTCTGTTCATTTATGATACAAATTGGTTGTTTCTTCCTTTGATTAGTTATTCTGATTAAAGATTATCTGGAAATGATCTGCCATTCAGTCTACTTTCCTTCTTCATCTCCATACACAAATGTGAAACTACATGAGCCATTTTCAAAAAGGGAAATTAAGGAAGTTTTGTAGCCAGCCCAAAGGAAAATATTTGAATCCCAAATGCTTCACACACACACACACACACACACACACACACACACACACACAGACCCCTTTAGAAGAAACCCAAAACTGTTGAAGAAATTTTCCTGCCACATTGTATTTGTAGTAGAGCTAAGTGGTTGGGCAGTAGAAGAGGAGGTGGAGCTGGGACAAGGAAAGAGGAAGGGGAGGAGAGAACAAGGGAGAGGAGAAAGGAGAAGGAAAGAGAAGAAAATGGAGGCGGACGATGGGTCTATAGCAGTCTAGAGTAATTATTCATGTCAAAAGGTTAGATATTGGGTAACAATTTTAATTGTGTGGTCATCTTGTGTATTGAGTATTTGCTGATATATAAATCCATTGAATAATCTTTAAGTATTGAGAGTCTACATTCTATCGGGTACTGTGAGCATGGTGGACACTGTCTGGGGCTTAGCCAAGCATTATGAGGGTGGCAGAGTTGGCATGGACACCACAAAGTTGATCCACAGAGGCAGCCACCATGCTAACGTCTCAGTGGGTTTAGAGCCAGTGCTCCTGGTGCCTCTGGCCACTTCTTGTGTGGAAACATGGTGGCAGTCTAGGTAGCTAGCCAGACCTCGCCATGGCCTTAATAAATATCTCACACTACACAAAACAGTTAAGTTTTAATGAAAAGCAAGCATAGAATAATTCTGGTGAGGCTTGCATTAGAAAAAGAACTAGAAAGGCCATGCTTCACACTCAGCTCTTGTTCAGTTATGTCCTATTTTTTTTTCTTTTCTCAAGAGGCTGTGTCTAATCTGACCCAAAAGTTCTGTGCAATCTCTGAGAAAAACACAGTCTTCCATCATTCTATGTCCTGCACCAGTATCTCAGTAGCAGCACTATGGTCATTGTGAACCAAGCGATTCTTTACTGGGTGGGGCCAGGGATGGAAGAGCAGAACATAATTCACTTCTAGGGCTCCAGCCACTGGAGGCAGCAACATCCTCTCCTGTGCCATACAATCAAAAAATGTCTCTTGGGTTAGAGGTTGACGACTCTTGCCATACACAGAAGCATAAGAACCATAGTTCGGATCCCCAGAATCCACATAAATGCCAGGTAGGTGTGGCAGCCTACCTATATTTCTAATGAGGGGAAGGCAGACATGGTTTTCCTGGGCAAGCTGGCTAGTTAGACTAGCCATACCTGAGAGCTATGAATTCAACTGAAAGACTCTGAGTCAACAAATAAGATAAGAAAAAACTCACAACATCGACCTTGAGCCTCCAATACACATGAGAGAAAGTAAAAATCTTCTCTAGATACTGCCAAAATGTCCCCTGCAGGGTGAAATTCTCCCTGGTAGGGAAGCACTGCCCTGTATCTGTGCCTCTGAAAGGGCTTAAAATGAAAACTTTCTTTCAAGAATTGATTGTTACTAAGTAGTACCAAGAACTCTACCATTAACACTGATGAGAATGTTTTTAAAGATACCACAACCCTTAAGAGGCCACCACTTCTAAAAGTTTCATCTACCAAAAAAACCAAAACTGTACAGACACTTAAAAAAAAAAAACTGCCTTGAACTTGTTTTCCAGAGAAAGAAACTGACTACCTTTTAAGCTTCACCAAGTAAAGATTTAATCTATGGGAGTTGGTGTTGATTCACTGAAACTGGGCCTGTGAAATGGCTCAAAGGGTAGAAATTGTTGTTGTCAGAAGATACAAGCCTGATGGTCAGGATTCAATCCTAGAACCCACATAAAAGGGGAAGAAAAGAACTTATTCATCTTGCACCATAGCATGCACACTATACCCCTACTGTTTAAAATAATAATAAATAAAAGAAAAGTAGGTCATGAAACTTTATACTAGTAACACATTACATTCAGACTATAGAATAACTTAGATATTAACCAAAGAGATTGACACACAGTATGATCAAATTATCACTACTAAGGATTCCCAGTTGATAAAGATTTCTGGCTAAAGAATGAGCCTAAGTGTATGTTAGAAGCCAACTAGGAGAGTCTATAGCAGGTGACTTTGCTGAAGGTAGCCCACCTTTTTGCATGGCCTAAGATGAGTGAGCTCTAAGATGCCAGGTCCCAAGAGACTTCATCCCAGGACTGCTTCTTGCTGCTGATTTGCCTTTCCTGTCACTATTACATCGCCTAAGGATTCCTGGACATTAGCCCATCCTGTTGAGCAGATTTCCTGCAGATTAACATAAAGATGAACTTCCATGAATTAATACTGCTCAGATGAATTTATTATCTTATAGAATTCATGACTTGATTCGGATAATTTTAGGAAGAAAGTTTTAAGAAATGGTTTTAGTTGCTTTGCCAGAAAGATATAATGAAGTTAGAATCAAGAATAGATGTGCCCATTCCTCATAAAATAGTAGTAAAGGCTGCATTATGAGGAATACAATATGCTTTCACAGTTACACTAAAAAGAGAAATAGGCTTGGGACAAATTTTTGATCAAGGAAAAACATTCATTCTAGGTCAGATCTAAGGATGAAGCCACAAGTGTGCACTATGATAAAGTGAAACTTTTGAACTTATAATGAGCTTACAGAATGAATGCTGATTTGAACTTAATATCAACATTCTTTTGTAACTCCCCCTTTGGGTAACATTTTATCTATGAGGTAATTTTCTAAGAATTTTTGTCTATAAAAAGGCCAGAGAATAGAAATAGGGTGGTAGGCTGGGCGGTGGTGGCGCACGCCTTTAATCCCAGCATCTGGGAGGCAGAGGCAGGCGGATTTCTGAGTTCGAGGCCAGCCTGGTCTACGGTGAGTTCCAGGGCTACACAGAGAAACCCTGTCTCGAAAAACTAAAAACCAAAACCAAACAAACAAACAAAAAAGAAATAGAGTGGTAGCTTTCAGGGGAGCTCTGCCCCATCCATCCAATCAAATGTATGTGTATGGCATTTGGGGCTCAGCTCCATCCATCGAATGATTATGTGTCTGTTGTCTATGTGTAGGCATGTATGAACACTTGTGGAGTAGATGAAACAAGTGGTCAGACCCAAGCAGAATGTGTGTGTGTATGAATGTGTATCTGTGTACATTTGCCTGTGTAAAGGATTTTAATTCTTTTCCTTTCTTTGTAACATTTTATCTATGAGATAATTCTTACACAAAGAACATTTTGCCTAAAAGCTAGAAAAGGCTCAAAGTAATTAAAAAATGGTGATGTAGCCATTTCCAGCTTTATCTGGTGTGTGAGTTGTCTGTGAAAGTGACTTCTTTCTTTCCTTTTCTTTTCTCTCTGGTTCAATAAGAGTTAACAAACTCAGCCTTTTGCCTGGCCAGTGAGGGGCTTCTGGCTGGGCTTGCCAGAGAAAGGAACATTAGCAATTAATCCTTTACTTAATTCTCACTGCTAAATAGCACATACTATTCACAAGGAATTAGAATTTATATTTAAGCACAAATAATAAGAAACCAGAACTTACTAAAGCACAAATAATAGAGAGTTACAGAATGAAGAATCAGCACTTGTTTAAGGACAAACAATAAGAAACTAGTGCTCTCTAAAGCACAAATAATAAGAAAGCTAGAGAATAAGAGAGCAGAGCGTATTAAAGCACAACTGATAAGATTATAAACCAAAGATCATTCAGTTGTTTAGCCTTCATACAATTCTGTGTTCCACCCCAAAACTCTTCCCCTAAAGCTGGGACAGGCTTCTGTCAAGTGTCTGTGCACTTTATTTAAAATGTCAATGTTTAAGAAATTATTTTTAGCCGGGCAGTGGTGGCGCACGCCTTTAATCCCAGCACTTGGGAGGCAGAGGCAGGCGGATTTCTGAGTTCGAGGCCAGCCTGGTCTACAGAGTGAGTTCCAGGACAGCCAGGGCTATACAGAGAAACCCTGTCTCGAAAAACCAAAAAAAAAAAAAAAGAAAGAAATTATTTTTAAAAATGTGTCATGTATCATCTAGGCTTTTCTCAAGGAATGGTTCTTTTTTTTCTGTTAAAGACACAACTAATCACATTGCCTGTATTATGAACGTAGATTTAAAAAAAATAAACAATTTAAAGCAATATGGTGATTATAGATTAATATAATATACAGACATTCTTAAGAACATTGATCAAGTTACAATCCCAAATCATGACCTTCAATTTTAATTAGCTGCCACATCTCAAGTCACTGGTACATGGTCAAGAATTATCTAAGCCAATTCTCAATAAGTGCATTCCCTAGTTTTAGAATATAGAAAATGGTGGAAGTACACTTGAGTTCACTGAAAGTGCCACATAAAGTATTAATTACGAGTGACAAACTGAGTTGTGAAAAATTTTCATCCAATTTATTTTCTCTCAGACTTTTAATGTAATAGTTTATGAATTTAAACACTACCATGTGTTTAAAATGTTCCACGTTTCAGGATTAATGGCATCGAGATAGGAAATAATTGATCTTTACAGGAACTTTCAACTACACTGGTGGCTTTTCAAGTAATGACAGACCTGTATTGCTGCATACCTAGTCCTTAGTATGATTTTGTATACTTGCTACTCAGTCACTAGAGTTTGTTAACATGTAAGTCACCAGGCCCCAAACTAAAGACCAACTGTAAAATAGGGCAGTGTTTTATTTTCCTTTACACCTTAATAAATACTTTTTGATGACTGTACATGGGGTAAGGCTGCTTGGTAGTTCAGAAAGTCACAGAGATGGTGTTTTCCTGATAGTGTGTAGTCTTCAGTAGTGAGTGGAATGACTTGTATGATGTTACTGTCAAATCAGCAAGACTGCATTTATGCACCCATCATGTTCAGGATTGTTAGTAACTTGGGCATACTTTCCCCAAATAACCTTGCCTCCTTGTGTCACAAGGCTCAACTCGATCACATTCACTTCAATAACACCCAGGGTTGTATGTAATGGGGATGATGGATTCTTTTTCACACCAAGTATAGGCAGGCAAAAAGTAGCTTTCAGCTCAGGGTGTGTGGCATGGGCTTTTTAGAAATATAGACCCACTGGCCTAATGAACCTTTCATAGTTAAGTGGTTTTCTTGTAAAACCATCAACAACAAAGCAGACTTTAGTAGCCATCCTCTTCCATGCCTTCTTTTTTCTTTTTCCCATTCGAATAACCTTCAATACTTCTGTTCCTTCTTGGGCATGAACTTTGGGTAGAGAGATCTCCTATTTTCCCACTTTTTCTTTTTGTTTCTGCTAAATCATGTTGGAAAGTACTTTTGCTTTTGATTGCCTCTCTCTGTCCAGCAGATAAGCAGGTACAGCTCCTTGTGGAGTCTTCTCATCATCCTTCTGCTTGGTGTTTCTCTTTTCACGCATTACACAATCTTGATCTGTTGTTATCATAATTTTCTTATCCATTGTTCCTCTAGTAAGTAGTGTGATGTCATTTATATATATTATAAATGAGGTATTGCATATCAAGTAATGGATAGAGACAAAATTTCTACTGCTATAATCCATTACTAGCTTGAGTCCATTCTCAATGGATTTAAATGAAATATCTATCTATCTATCTATCTATCTATCTATCTATCTATCTGGTATTAAGTGCTAACTATATTATATATATGATATATTTTATATATATGATCTATATATAGTTATTAAGCTCTTATCATATTAAACAGACAAGATGATTTCTATTTGAATAAATCGACATATTTTATTTGGAAAACACTAGATTTTCACATATTTGTAAGATTCTACACTAACAGTCTAGTTCAATAATACATATATGAATCCTTCTGTTTAGGAAAAAAAAATAAGACCAGGCTGATTTATTAAGGCAGCCTATTTTGGTAAATTCAACTTCTCATTCCTACAATGCTCTGTGACCCGAGTTGAGGCCTAGTTCTCTCAACAATAACACTTGTTGACTTTCCAAATCTAGCAAAAATGTTTTAAACACCTATGACTTACAAACCAACAATGGGGGATGGAAGTAGGGGGCACTGCCCTTTAGGAAGAAATAACAATTCTTTGAGGAAGGTAGAAGAAAGAACATCTAGAATTTGAGACGAACAGTATCGCTGGAATTTCCAACCCCAATAAGCCCATCTAAGAAGCACACAATCCAGTTATTATAATTATAAGCCATATGACTAGATTGGGCAGATACAACACTATACTAACTTATTCCCCAGCTATAAGACCCCCCTTCTTATTTACGGTTTATCCTGGCCACATGGTTCTGGTTCATCATGCTTCCTCCTCCTGTGTCCTCTCTCCTTTCCCTCTTGTTCTCTCCTCCTGCTACCTGCCCCCACTTTTGAACCTCCAGTCCCACCTTTCCCCTCCACTGCCCAATCACAGACTCTAGCCTTTATTGACCAGCTAAAATGGGGAGAAGGTTCACCTGAGTACTTGACAGACTGTTTGCCTGGGGCAGCCCTCCAGAGGAAGCAGAATTAGCATCAGAATACAAACAGCATCAGGACAACCCACAACAGGACTGAACAAAATAAGGAGTGTTGGAAAGGAGAGTGCAGTGGATGGGCAAGTACTGAATGCAAGAGAGGATGCGAGACTTCACAGGACATCCTGGGGCCTAGAGGAGGGAGAGTCCACATGGAGAAGAAAGAAGGAATGAGCAAGTGAAGAATGTCAGCGCCTGTAGGCTCCTTGTGGGCACTTGGTAGACAAAGGAAGCAGCACCATGTGGGTGGAAAATGTGGACAGAAAGCAGAAAAGCCCCTTCCAGAGGACTTGAAGGGCCTTGAACACCACAGCAAACACTTGGGATTTCTATCTGTAAGTCATGCTGAGCCTGGGAGTACCATGATTTGTTCTGTCTTTCCTAGGAGTGGTCCTAGGAATAGAAGGAAATCATTTCCAGCACAGAAACTCTAGAAATTCTAAGTCAGGATGCCAGGTTAGGTGTCTGCTGAGGTCTACAGATGTCCATTCTCTGACTACAATCTTCTTACTGTGTTCCCATGGCAGAAGGAATGCTGGAGAACTCAGGGTCTCTTTTATAAGGATAAAACCACCCTCATGAATACTCCATGAGGGATACATACTTGTGACTTGATAATCTGCCAAAGGTTCATAATCACATTACTCTGTAGTCCTAGTTACCATATACATATTTCAAGAGGACATAAATATTCACTCTACAGCATAGAGTATCTAGTATTTCAGTGGCTCAATCTCAAAATTGAGAAGAAACTTGAGTGTCTAGGTCTGTGGAGAAGGCTGGCTTAGGGGCTAATGCTGATAATGTAAAAGTTGCCTGATCAAGAATTAGGCTGGGCAGATTGTTTCATGTTTATTCCTAAAAAATACACTTCTAGAAAGCTATGCTGGCAGCATGGCTCTGAGAGAGAAAAAAGAACTTACCATAAGGACCTGAGTGTGAATCTCAGAGCTCATACAAAGGTAAAAAGAAGCAATTCCACAAAGTTGTCCTGATCTTCACACCTGTGCCAGAATATGTATGTGACCACACATTCATCATACACTATACACACAATAAAAATTAATAATTTTTGTCAAAAATTTTAAAAATAAATGTTATATGAACACCATATTTTAGTACATTGGATCTTATACAAATTGCACTATAGATAACTAACATTAGTGTAGCAGTCTCTTTGCATATTATTTAGCATAATGCACATATGATGTGAGTAGTATAATCCCTATTATTCATTTGAGAAAAATGAAGATCTCAGAAGATGAATGGAGAAGTGACATACTAGCATCAGAGGAGTCTACAGAAGAGCCTAAGTACCACCTGTTTGTGGTCCAGAGAAGAAGGGGCTATCAACATGAGAGATGAGTAACAGAGCTGGTTGACACCCAATGGACAGGAAGTGAGGACTGCAGAAGCTCAGAGAAGAGACGTGGGACCAAGGTAGATGTGGAGGGCAACTTGAGCAATGTAGGTGTTTCCTGAAAAGCTGTATGAGATCTGTGCCATGACTAGCTTAGGAACAGAAAAGCCCTCAGCAGTTTTGTGCTGCCTTTCTTGGTCAAACCTAAGATGTGAACCATCCCTTTGTCTTGTATCCAGTCTGTATATGTCACCCACCCATGTGTTGCTCCATCACTGTCCCTGTCTCAACTCTACTGTCACTGCAGCTCTGTGTTCAGATAACCCTTCCATAGAAGCTCATTGCTACCACAGTGCTGTGTTTTCTGGCTACTTTTATCTTACTGTAGAGTGGCATTGCCACATCACATCATCACAGGAAGAACAGAGCATGTACTATTTTAAGAGTAAAACAGCCGGTTTGCATTGCCTTAACCGTAGCATACAGTTAAACATTGCTGTTAACCTGTTACTGTGTTTAATTTATTGGCTAAAGTTTATCATCAACATTCATGTACAAAAAAACAGCATGCGTAAGGCTTGGCGCTATTCCACTGGAGCCTTGTCATGCATTTCCCATGGATAAGTGATTACTAATACTACTAAAGGACAGAGCACAGTACAAAAATGCATACTGCACACACTTACCAGACTTAATATGTTTATGCACACACACAGTCCAAAAGGAGAGCATGGAAGCCATCATTTAATCACAGCCTCCTTAGTAAACGTGTTTTCCATATATGTACAATTTTTGGCCAACTAAAGCTTAAGTACCAAAATATTTTTAGTTAAAGTTGTTTTATATGGGAATATTTCTACAATGAGATAATCTCTATAAAGCATGGAACAGAAGTTCTGGCACATAGAGTTCAATAAGTGTTAATAATTTTAATTGTTAATTTTACTGTTAATTAAATTTTAATGTTAATTAAGTGTATTATGCAAGTGCCTGACTCAGGAATCAGAATAAACAGAGTATAATTACTTCTCTTGATGGCACAAGGTTATCATAAATATTAATTACTTAATGAAGCTATGAGCACAAGGACATCTTGGAAGTGACCAGGAATTCTAGGGTTGTTGGCTCCTGCACAAAACAGCTCCAATATGAGGGATGGCTAATGGTGGGACTGGCAGTCAGCTAACTAATACTCACTGCCGGCCGTTATGGCTGTCAGTGTGCCTGCACTGGTTACTTCTCACCCCACAATTACCACTAAGCATTTTTGAGCTGAGATATTGAGCTAATAAAATATGGGACATATATACAAACAAGTACTGGTCTATTTAACCTACCTCAACCCATTTCCTGATGGTTCAGAAACTCTGAAGTTTCCAGAGTGAAATCTGTGAGTCTATCTAGGTGCGATGCTGCATACCTATAATAACATCAATCAAGAGGCTGAGGCAGGATTGCAAGCTTGAGGCCAACATGAGCTACATAGTGATACTCTGTCTCAACAAGTAAAATAAATGAACAGGTAAGAGGCCTACCTGCCCTCAGAGCTTTCCCATGCCTTCAGCTTCGATCCCAGGAAAACCTAACTAAGAAGGTCCCCAAAATCAAACATATAGTGTCTTAGTTGGGGTTTCTACTGTCGTGAAGACACAACATGGCCATAGCAACTCTTATGAAAAAAATATTTAGTTAGGGCTGGCTTACAGTTTATAGGTTTAGTCCATTATCATGGTGGGAAACACAGTAGCATGCAGGCAGACACAGTGCTGGAGAGGTAGCTGAGACTTCTACATCTGTATTAGCAGGCATCAAGAAAAGAAAGGGAGCAACCAGGCCTGGCTTGAGCATCTGAAATCTCAAAATCTACCCCACAGTGACAAACTTCTTCCAAAAAGGCCACACCTTCTAATAGTGCCACTGCTTATGGGCTTATGGGGCCATTTTCATTCAGACTGTCACAGATAGGAAGAAACTGCACAGCTTAAAATATGTATGTGATTGTTAGTCACTGTCCAGGTTGGGTGAGTGGAGGGAGGTGCGGAATGGAGAATGTGCAGTGTGAATGTTTCTGGGCAGGTATGACTTCAAGACTAGAAATACTTTTTTTCTTTTTTAAAAATTTCTTTTCTAAAAATGATTTATTTATTTATTTATTTAATAGATATGAGTATACCATTGCTCTCTTCAGACACATCAGAAGAGGGCATCAGACTCCATTGCAGATGGTTGTGAGCCACCATGTGGTTGCTGGGAATTGAACTCAGGACCTCTGGAAGAACAGTCAGTGCTCTTAACCACTGAGCCATCTCTCCAGCCCTTAGAAATATTTTCTTAAGTAGTTTGTTCAAATGTCCACAAGTCTCTTCCTTTGTCCCTATCCTTTAGAATGCAGAGTTGACATTTAATCAAGAGTCCAGAGAAATTAAAGCCCCCATACTGCTGTGATGGACTTGTGGTAAATGCTTGCCTAGACTATTCTTTTCTCTTATTCTTTCAATCACATCCTTTAATTAGATCTTCTGAGAAAAGACTTATGCATTTGATTCTTCTGATATCACACAGGCACAGGCAGAAAGGAGGAAGGGCCATGGTGACTGCCAGTGGAGAACAGGCCCACTACAGATCTGTAGTTTAGGTTCTAATTAAACCATCTAGGTAACACACCATCTTATTCACGTAGCCATAGAGCCTTTTGCCACCTCAAATAAATTTCACCTACCTTCTTAGGAAGGGGAGACCAGAATTCTTCTCCCCTTTTTGGCAAGGATTTTGTATTTATACTCTCAGTACAATTTCCAAGTATCACTATATACATAATTTAGTTAATCTACTTAAATTTAAGTTTCTGATAATGAACAAGTTTATAGTAGATCAAGATGACTAGATGGAAGAAATACGCATTGCACTTGACAACAGTTTTCAAAAGCAGACTCTGTTAACTGTGAATGTATGCATCTGAAAGCTGCTCTCCTAATTTGTTGATACAAAATTAATTGCTGAGCACGCTCCAGTGAAATAACACTTTTTAATTTAATGTTTGCAAGTGAAATTTTAATGAAATAACAAATTAAAAGGTGGTTTTTCAATAATGTGCTTCCTGTGAGTTAGATGGTCAAGAAGCGATACTGAGCAGCCACAGCAACACAGTTGAGTTAAACTACACTCGATGCATGCAGAATTGTGTAGTAATAACATAGAACCCAGACACATCCTCCCTACACTGTAAATCAGCTTATATGTTTTACAATATTCAATATAATAAAAACACATTGAATTATTAGGAAATCATGATCTCTGCATGTACATTAAAGACCAGAATTCATTACCTGTTCATCAAACAACATTAATAAGGAGAAATGGTGCAAGACCTCAGAGACCAACCACAGCTCATGCTTTGCATGATGTAGAAGAACACAGGAGAGAAATCTTTAAGGAAAACCCGTAGGACTTTTCTTTCCCTGCCCATCACTAGCATAGCCAAAGGCACTCTGGTCATTGTGTGTTCTTCCTATGAACCTTCCAAATTCTGAAGAAGCTTGGAATTAAACATTTTGAAAATTAATAGTCACATAACAGTGATCATTCTGGAACTGCTTCAGTGTCTCAGCAGGCCAGGCAGTGGTGGCGCATGCCTTTAATCACAGCACTTGGGAGGCAGAGGCAGATGGATTTCTGAGTTCGAGGCCAGCCTGGTCTACAGAGTGAGTTCCAGGACAGCCAGGGCTACACAGAGAAACCATGTCTGGAAGAACCAAAAAAAAAAAAAAAAAAAAAACCACCAATGTCTCAGCAGCATATCCCATATTCTGATGATCTGTTGAATGGCAAGGAGGTGGACATGGAGGATGGTCTAGAAAGACTGCCATGTGAATCTTAAAGATACTCATATCTACCCTACCCAATAGGTGTTTGTGTTTAAATAAGCACTAGTGTTTAAATAAAATAAACACTATCAGAAGCTAGAGGGAAGCACCTTGGATCCCTCTCTTACACCTCGTAACACAATGGGGTTGGTCCTCTTTAGCCAAGGATCATTAAAACTGTTAGAGCATCTCCTGGAGTCCTTGTCTGGCTTGAGAGGGCTTTTACTGTGCTTTAAGCTCTAGTTCCTCTGGGTCATTTTGGTGCCTCTTATTGTCTCAAGTGAAACAGACTGCTTTAGAACTAATGACCAGGCTTACTCCATATCCCCATAGTAATAGGCTTCCAGGAGCTAACAGAAGTGGAGGCATGGCTGTGCAATCTGAGTCTACTCCTCAATATTGTCATCACCTTAGCAATTTCCCAAAAATTAGACAGCTAATTTGTAGCTCAGGGTTCAACATCTAAGGATTTGGCTTGAAAAACCTGGGCATGATACACACACCTATAATCTCAGCCTTCAAGAGGTAGAGGTAGGAGGATTTCCAATTCAAGACTGCCCTGGGTTACATGTGAGATTCCATTTTAATACATCACTGTCCTCATGGGATAAAAAAGAAATGGAAAGGAAAAGATGTTGAAGGATATAGATGAGAAAAAATGGAAGGAAAGAGGTGAAGAAAGAAGAGAC
Organism: Grammomys surdaster; assembly: GCF_004785775.1. Lineage (NCBI taxonomy): Eukaryota > Metazoa > Chordata > Mammalia > Rodentia > Muridae > Grammomys > Grammomys surdaster. The sequence goes on along the minus strand of NW_021621117.1, from coordinate 79,712 downwards.
TATTTAAAAGATGTTATTTCTGTATCAAACATGCAGAGATCTATCTGCTTGTCATGATTTCCTAATAATTCAATGTGTTTTCTTAAAATCAACATTGTATTGAATATTGTAAAACATCTAAGTTGATTTACAGTGTAAGGAGGACATGTCCAGATTTTATGCTATTACTATACAATTTTAATAGGAGATTTGGCCATCCCTAGATGTGATATTGATGATGGGGCCTGGAACCAAAGTCCCATGTATACAGAGAACTGACTATATGCTGACTGTGTAACTATACCTTTTGAAAATTGTCAAGGTGATAATCAGAATCTAGGGGAAGATTCATTAATACAGATGAGTCTGGTTCGTGTAGGTTATACAGGGTCAGTGTGGGGGAGGTGGCTCAGAGTCAGTGATCACCCAGAGCCCTCCCATCTTGTTCTGTGATAAGAGCTGTCCAGACAAAAAAGAAGGCAACCCCCAGAAATAGTAACCTTCATTGCTCTCTGCTTTTTAATTTCTTTCTGAAGATATCTGTTGGAAGGCCATCTACAGGAAGTACATTAAACAGCATATAACGTAAACCTGACCAGTCTCTCCCCTTCTGTGCACAGCAAGTACACTTTCTGTTAAAAAAAAAAAAAACACTGTACCCCTGAACTTTAAAAGAAAAAAACCTGCAATAAAACTTTGCCATTGGCAAAGTGGCACCCACATTGGAAGGTTCACTGAGTTGACATACAGCAAGGCAGGGTAGAATATGATAGGGGTGAATGGAATTTCTTCTTTGCCCTCTGAAGGTTTGCTGGAATAAAATGTCTAAGATAAATTAAATGGGAGAAGAGTGTGTAAACGTGTTATTTTCTTTAAGTACAGCCCAACATAATTTAGAAGCTTTTGGGCCCCACTCTTTCTAGGGTAAGTGGAATACAGGAAATGTCAGAAAAAAGCATGCTGCTTTTTTCTCTTGTTGTTGTTGATTTTTTTGTTTTGTTTTTTATTGTTAATCTTATACAAGTAAGGCTCATCTTCAAAGAGGACTTCTTAATTGAGAAAAGGCCTCCATCAGACAGACTGGCCTGTGGGCAAATCTGTTGAGCATCTTCTTGATTAATGACAGATGTGAGAAAGCTCAATGAATTGTGGGTAATGTGACCCCTGCATAGGTAGTCCTTGGTCATATGAAAAAACAAGCTGAGCCAACCATGGGGGCAAGCAAGTAAACAGCATTCCTCCGTGGTCTCTGCTATAATTCCTGCTTGCAGGTCCCTGCTTGCCAGGGTTACTGCCCTGATCTCGCTTCATGATAGACTGACTATAAGTGAGACAGAATAAATAAAACCCTTAAGTTGGTGTTGATCATGATGTTTATCACAGCATAGAAAACAAATGAGAACAAACAGTAAAAATAATTTAGGGAAAGTCACAGGCTTAAAGGATATACAATAGTTAGGGACAATATGTATTTGCTCTGCAAACTTGGTGGGCAATATTGTGCCCAATCTTTGAGAATATCTCACCTGAGGGCTGGCTCCATTACTACATCTGATGAAAATCTGACAGAAGGCTAAGGACAGTTAGAGGGACAACTGTTGCACTGTGCAAGTCTTCTAGCTCTTAATTGCTAAATCACAACCTGTATTTTTTTTAACAGCATCTGTTGTTTGTGACAGTCCTTACTAGGTAATGTGATATACTTTTTAAATAGGTATTTCTTTTTTCACTAAGAGAAGCAGTTATGGGGCTGGAGAGATGACTCAGTGGTTAAGAGCACAGACTGCCTTTGAAGAGGATCAAGGCCTGGTTCCCAGCACCCACATTAGAAGGTTTACAATTGCTTCTAACTCCAGTTCCAGGGGACCAGATACTTCTAGTCTCTGAGGGTGCCCCCACACTTCCATACACATACTAAGAATAAATAAAATAATTAAAAAAGAAAAAGCAGTTGTCAGCTTGCCTTAATATTGCACTTTATATGATATTTTTTGTTTTTAAAAACAGATAAAAATGTGGGTTGAATATGAGCAAAGTTCAGAGTTAGCAAGACCAAGTGAAAAGGGTGTCCTTGAAATCAACCCAAAATGCTAATTAGTAGAGTTGTCTTAGTCTCAATCTCTCATTATTCCTAATGATGTGAAAAAAAAAAAACAGTTTACCAGTGTACACTTACTATTGTCACCTATGCTGCATAAGCTCCTCAATAACACTAACACCAGTGACAGAAACAGTAACTAATGTTTGTTTATTTAGTATCTGTTAGGTGACATGGCCTACACAGTGTTACATATTTCACCCTTAATTTTGCAGTAATCCTGAAAGGTATGTGCTATTTAGTCAGTTTTACAGATGAAGGTTCTAGGATGCTATCTAGCACCCCATTGATCTGGGACTCAGAGCTGGAATCTGACTCACTCAATTTTGAATGCTAACTGTTGTGTTGTTTACTGCCTATCCTGTCTTGGGGTGGCTTGCCATTCTAGGAGTAATAAACTGATGTTTGTTACATGAAACTTTAGTCTAAATATCTAAAGAAGCCCTGAGCATATTTTCTTATGCCAGCATGAATTTAAACATCCCTCCACAGCCAAAGATGACACACATATTTAGTGAAGAAAATAATCCTTGCATGTTATAGGCCACCACCAGTTCAGCCAGGGATTTCACATACCCTAGCCTCAGTGACATACCTTTTTAAAAAACAGACATTTGAGGACAAAGGAAGCATCTAATGCTGGACTTCTTGTGAAAGTACATGTGATTAATCAATCCAAACAGATAGGCATAAAATTTCATTCTGTAAAGTTTTATAAAGGAAAGTAAACTAATTAAGTACTGCCTGGGAGTTAGTGCTGTAAACTAAGTACTGCCTAGGAGTTAGTGCTGTAAACTAAGTACTGGCTGGGAGTTAGTGCTGTGCAGAGCACTCAGGCTTCACTATGATTCCGCCTTCTTCTCAGCGCTTCAGAGCCAACAGCTGCCTCCATTACACTAAGTCACTCAAAGGAGTGACATTTGAGATTTAAACAGATAACTTAGAAAAGTCCTTGGTAGGCTTTTTAATGTCACTTTATTTTTAAGTAACACGTATATAAATGCAGTAAAACAGTTAAGAAACTGATCAAAGTAAATTAATATTGCTGTTACTGAGTTGCAGCAATACAGGGACCAGCCTTTCTATCACTTCATGATAAGGGAGGACCTTTTACTTATTCTTGTAAAATATACATAATATAAAAGCTATCATTTTTATCTTTTTAAGTTGATAGTTGAGTGACATTAAGTACATTCACAGTCCCATCCATCACCAGAATTCTTTTACCATTTCAAATTGAAATTCTATACCCAATAAATATTAATTCTTCATTTTCCCTCTCTTAGCCTTTGGCAACCACCATGCTACTTTCCGTTGCTAAAATTGGATGTCTCTAGGCTCCTTGCACAAATATTTGTCTCTTGGCAACTGAGTTATTTGTGTAAAATCCTTGGGGCATCTATGTTGTGGCATGTGCTACAGCTTTTAGTCTGAATTATGTTCCATTTGTATATAATATGTGTTCATGAATGTTTGCATGCACCTCTTGACCAAATACTGACCTTGGATATTGTTCCTCAGGTAATATCCACCTTGTTTTTGAAGCTGGGTCTCTCACTTGAGATCAATAATTTAGGCTAGGCTGTCTTGACTACTGTAGGGCTCCACCTGTCTCCACCTCACCAGAGCTGGGATTACTGGCAGAACATCATATGCCTGATTGTGTTTTGGAGTTTTGTCATATGCGTGTGTGTGTGTGTGTGTGTGTGTGTGTGTGTGTGATTGTGTGTGTGTTTCTAAAACCAGCTTGGATCTATAGTAAAGTTTTCAAAAGTGTTTTAATAAATATTTATTATACAAAATAATTGGATTTATTATAGTGTTTTCACACATGTATGTAATGTATTTTGACAACATTCCCCAACCCCCTTAATTTCTCTTGGGGTTGCATTGAATTTGTAGATTTATCTTGGAAGTATGGCCATCCCATGAGCATGTATTTAGGTTTTCTGGTGGAGTCTTTAGAGTTTTTGATGTATAGAACTATATTATCTGCAAATAGAGATACTTTGACTTCTCCCTTTCCGTATTATATTAATTTTATTTGCTTTATGTTGTTCTAAGATTTTTCAGGACCATCTTGAATAAGAGACAGGAAAGTGGGAACCCTTGTTTTTTCCATTTAATATAATATCAGCTATAGACTTGCCATATATATTATTATGGTGAGGTATGTTTCTTTTTTTAAAGGAACGCTTCACGAATTTGCATGTCATCCTTGAGCAGGGGCCATACTAATCTTCTTTGTATCGTTCCAATTTTAGTATATGTGCTGCTGAAGCAAGCACATGAGGTATGTTTCATATATTCTGAGTATTTTGGGGATGTTTGACATGATTGATGCTGGTCTTGTCAAAAGCCTTCCATGTCTATCAAAGTGTGATATGATTTCTATTCTATCAAAAACAACAGATCATTTATGAAATTTATAAAATTTATTGATTGGCATATTAAACCAGCACTACATCTCTGGAATAAACCAGATTGATCATGGTGAGTGATTTTTGATATGTTATTGAAACGAGTTTGCAAGTATTTTAAAAGAAATTTTGCACATATATATTTACACTGGAGATTGGTCAATAACTTTTTTTTTTAATATGGTTTTAGCATCAGGCTAATACTAGCTTCATAAAGAGTTTGGTAATGTACCCTTACTTTGCTATTTAATAAAATAGTTTCAGAAGAATTTGTGTTAGTATTTCATTAAAGGTGAGATAATTTTTTTAATTCATAGATATTTGATTATTGATTCAATTTTATTGCTTTCTATAAAGCTGCTCTTTTTTTTATATCTTCATGATTTACTTTTGGTAGATAATATGTATCTAGAATTCTATATATTTTATTTTAGAGCTTTCCAATTCATTAGATTATATGATTTTTAAGGTAAGACATAACAATTATTCTGAATTTCATTAATGTGTGTGGTAATAGCACCCCTTACCCTACATTTTGTTTAAAATGAGACTTTTCACTTTGATTTCTTTGTATTTGAAAATTTTATATGTGAATACTGTATTTATATCATTTTCATCCTTCCCTTTCGCCAATTAACCTCCACCCATTTCCAAGCTCAAATTCATGCATTTTCTTCTTTTTTCTTTCTTTCTTTCTTTCTTTCTTTCTTTCTTTCTTTCTTTCTTTCTTTCTTTCTTTTTTCATTTCTAACCCTAACCCCTAACCCTAACCTAATCATAACCCTCCAGCCCTAACCCTAACAATAACCCTATCCCTAACCCTAACAGCCCTAACCCTAATCCTAACAGCCCTTTCCCTACCACTAACCCTCAAACCTTAGCCCAACTATTTTATTGTCTCTACTTGTGCTTGCTATTTCTTCCTAAGAGTCAAGGTGCTAAGGTCATAGAATGCTGATTCATTGGATTGTCAAGAGGGAACCTGGAATAAATATCTGAACTGATATGTAAATTAAAAACTGGGATTTTGGTATCCATGAGATGAGCTAGCAGAAAGTGATCACAATTCTTGTTTATAATTTTCTGCTGAGGTGTCTGGATATCTCTGAAAAGTGAACACAACTCTTCCAGAATTTTTTCTAACAGGATTTCTGATTTCGTTCAGAAAATCCATGGAGAACAAACATATCTCTTTTAGAATTGTTTTCTAACAGGATGACAGAAATCTCATGAATTACTTAGAGAGATAACAAGCTCTTTTAGAATTTTTATTTATCTATTTTTTTTTTATTTTTGGTAACAATCTAGAAAAGGCTGTCTGAAGATTCAAGACAGCACTTTTAATTTTTTTCCGGCTTTCTGATTTTAATTGGAAAACCCAAAAGTTACTTTTAGAATCTTTATAACAGGATTTCTGACTTTGTTGGAAGATCTAAGAATTTTTTTATAGCAGATTTTCTGACTTTGGTCAGAAAACCCATGAGCTATCAAGAGAGCTTTTAGAATTTTTACTAATGGAGAGAGCTGTCTCAGAGACCTGTCTTGGGTAGAAAGCTAGCTGTCTCAATCAGAAAGATTTTTTTTTTTAACAGTAGCAAGAAAATGATGTCCAAAGCAGGGCAAAACACACACACAGAGAGAGAGAGAGAGAGAGAGAGAGAGAGAGAGAGAGAGAGAGAGAGAGAGAGAGAGAGAGAGA
>NW_021621117.1:23937-73506 GCF_004785775.1 Grammomys surdaster | reverse complement strand
AGAGAGAGAGAGAGAGAGAGAGAGAGAGAGAGAGAGAGAGAGAGAGAACGAGTACAATTTGAAAAGCTGTCTCTAGCAGACTATAGAGCCAAGAGCTATCTACAAGGAGCCATCTCAAACAAAACACAGGCTGCCATCTTAAACTCATGATTTGACTTCAAGTTGTTTGGTTTTGGTGCTTCCAGATACCCCTTCTCTCAGGAACTCAAACCCAGCAGAGGCTGGTCGTTGGCAGATCGCAGATCGCATGCATTCAGTTCTGGCTAATGTTCAAAGAGTAGCCAGCTGAGAACAGATTTTGCATTCCACATATGCTGTTATCCTTAAGTCTCTTTTAGGTTCAGGCTCCAGGGAAAGTTTAAATAGGGACAGGAGACTGCAAGTCTACCCACCAAGGCAGATGGAGACTTGCCAGAGCAAATTTATCTTCTAGATCACAATGTATGATTGAAAAGGTAGATTTAAAAGATGTATCAGTGCCACAGTTCTCACACATAAAAAGTACAGAGAACACAAATACAGGAAACATCAAGGAAAAATAATCTAACAGCACTGGGGTTGTGTCGTGTCTAGCCTCGACCAGCAAGAAAGACGCAACACACGAGCTCTTCTCCAAGCAGTTTATTCAGGAACCTTGAATAAGCTTCTGACCCCGGGGGAAGCGCCTCCCAGGCTTAAGTAGTCTAGGGCTAGCCTACCCCAGCAAGCCACATGGCAACAGCAGATAGGTCTACATACACAGAAGCAAGCCAGATCACCAGCCACAGCCAAATAAGGACTTGTTTACTCCTGAGAGCACTCGCCATAAAGGTGCGGCACTATGCAGCTCTCCACAGGGTTGCAGTTCTTAAATCAATGGCTATATTGAGCTAATCTAACCTCAGAATAAAGCTGTTTTTGCTTCTGGGCAAGCTGGCTCAGAGGAAGGTCACAGCTACCTTCATGCAGAACTAAAAGGAGTTCATTTAAACTAGTCCTGACTGCTGTCTGTCTCAGGGCTATCACTTTAGAGAAATCCATTAAATCTTCATTTTTATGCTAAGTATATGGGTGTTTTGTCTGCATGTCAGTGTGCAGTACCTGTAGATGCCAGAAAAAGCATCAGATCCCTTGGGCCTGGAATTACAGGAGATGATTAGCTATCAGGTGGTTTCTGGGAATGGAACCTGTATCCTAACACCCACTGCTCTTAAATGCTGTTCTATCTCTCTAGCCACTTTTTAATTTAAAATGTATTTTTATACACTTTAAATAAAATATATTACATCACTTTTCCCCTTTCCTTGTCTTTTCTCCATCCCTTCCCAAATTCATCCCTTCCAATTTCGTCCTTTTAAGTATGTGTAGGTATGTGAAATATATGAGTAAAACCTGTTGAGTCCATTTCTGTTGGTTGTGTGTATATGGTTTCAGGTATGTACATTTTGCACTGGATATGAGCAATAGAGAGCTCATTCCTGGCTGAGGCTAATTCCTCTTTGAAATGAGCAACAAAAATCTGATCCTGAAGTGACTTGGGCTGCCTTGGATAGTAAACAGTATCCAGAATACAGACCATGGGGTGGTAAATACCTCAGCTTACACTTGCTGATGCCATGGCCATGGAGTTCTGGAGATGCATGGAATTCTATGGACATTGGCCTTCCTTGGTTCCATGAACCTTCCATCACACCCCACTGACCATTCTCATCTTGGATGACTTTGAAATCCTGAGACTCCTGCCCCTACTTTCTAACCACCATGATTACAGGCCTGTGCTGCTGTGTCTGGCTTAGGTGGATTCAACTTCATTTAGTGAGTCATGACAATGATGGGATGAGTAAGATGAGAAGTTACACTTAACTATATTGCAAAACCACTTATCTCTGTGAGCCTGTGTTTCACCATCTGTAGAATATGAGCAGAACTCTGCCTTAGTCCTTTGATGAATTGTATTAGACTCAATGGAAGACAGTGGAGTTTAAGGCAGGAGGGCTGGATTTGATGGAAGTCTTTTTCTGTTACTGGAGTTAGTACCAGGGCCTTTATCCTGGTTACCCTAACAAGCCAGACTCAGTTACTCATCCTAAATAAGACAATTAAAAGAACTGAATTTTCTAGCTGTGACATGCCTACCTATAATGCAGGCATTCTGGAGGCAAGGTGGGCAGAGCTCTCTGATATCCAAGGATAGCCTAGTCTATATACTGAGTTCCAGACCAGCCAGAGATTCATAGTAAGACTATTCTTTAAAATAAAAAAGAAAACAACAGAAAAGAATAAAAAAGCAAATTGTTAATGAAAACTAAAAACATATTAACATACTTATTCAGTATGACTAATTTGGAACAGTGATAAAGATATAAGATAACTAACTCATCCTTGGGGTCCTAATGGATTTAGATAGAACCCAAAAGATATACATAACAAAGTAATCTAACCAAGTCATATAATGAATTTCTTTTCCATGCACAAATACTTCCTTTCTTTGAATCAAGGTATTCAGATAGTGAGTGTTTATTCATCAGCAAAATTTTCATATGGGAGAATCAGTCTTTTTCTCAGAATGAGATTCCAGAGGAAATTAAAATTTTATGGGGTCCACTGTTTCACTAGGTGTTAGTCTAAGGGAGAGATATAAATGTCTCTTTGGGATATCCTTATTTCTACCAGGCATGCTGGTTACAGGATGACAGAGTGAGGACTAAGTTAGTTTCTGATGCTACCAATTTTATATTTCTTCTGGGTTGTTAGGGCTGAGGTACAAATGAACTTAGGACCAACCATTCACACATTACTGTTATTAAAGAGATATTCATGGGGCTGAATAGATGGCTCAGCCCCTAAAAGCACTGGCTACTCATCCACAGGCCCTAGCTTTGATTTCTAGCACCCAAGAGACAGCTCACAAATGTCTGTAACTATAATTACAGGGGATCAGACACTCTCTTCTGGCCTTCTATGATACCTGGCATGCACTTGGTGTATACAGTGGCAAAAAAATATGGGCACAAATTAAATCAATTTTAATTAAAAAGTAATGTATATATGAAGAAAGCCATTTTTACAATAGGAAATCAGATATGCATGTATCTTTTCACCATTTTCACACCTGGTGCTCTAGGAGGCCATAAGAATGTTTCACCTAATCTTATTTGAGCATCAGTGAGATGTGGCAACCTGACCTTGATCATCATATGAAGATGGCCAAAGTAAACCACACAAAGTTGTCTTCCAGTCACAACATATATGTCATGGCCTAAAAACTCATATATATATAACAATTAACTAAGCCACATTGTGAGAGATACAATTGATTGCTGATTATCCTGCTTCATTACATCTCTACCAGATAGATGAAAATTCTGCTTTGGATACACATATGAGGTATTTAATGTTTCTTATATTCTCTTCTATTAAGCATTTTAACATTAACGTTAAAATGTGTTGACAAAACAGGACACATTGCATAGAACAACTTCTACACTTAGATTTGTACTCAGGAGGCTGACACATGAGTATCAAGAGTTAAAATGTAGTCTAGGCTAGATAAACCAGGCTAGATAACAAACAAGAGAATCTGAAGGGAATTTGTGAAAATATGAAAACAAAACCAGGAACTATCCACTGTGGGGCAAGTGGACTATGAAGACAGACAGAAGAACTGGTCACATACTTGAGTTCAGCAGGAGTCAAGCCATTCCCTACCCATTTCTGTACTTTCCCTGGAACATGTAACCATGACACCCCATTGAGATGACCATGGCAGTTAGTCACATAGGGCAAAGACCTGGAGTCCTCCCCCATGCAAACAGCATCACTAATATCTCAAACTGAGTCTTATTTATAGCCTCTAAACATCATGTGTCCTCCACGTGCTTTGCCTCAGCATGTGTATCCAATCAGCCCAAGTCCTTGAAAGCAGCAACAAACTGTTGTATACCACTAGAAGTTTTTTGGGTGCATTTTTCTCTGTGGTGACATGACAAATACAGCTCAACAGCACAATGTAAGGTGGACCAATATATGCATGTTGTTAGCAAAGAATCTTTTATCATGTGTCCTTTTGTGTGTTTGCTTCAGCAGAACATCCTCTCTCCTGTCTGCTTCACCAAAATGTTCCTTCATGAACCCACCTTAGCCTTTCACACCTGTGTCTACTTTAAATGAAGCATTCCTTTATGTATTTGCCCTAGCAAAATACCATCTAACCAACTTTCTAAAGAATCCTTAAGTTTCCACTTCAGTCCCTGTCCTCATGGAATAAAGCACACAAATTATTTCACCAAGGATTGTCTGAGAGTGGCTGTTTGACCGAATTCTAACACTTGAAGAAGAGTTTGCTCCTGAAGCATTCATTGCTGGACTTTGAATCCACTTGGCTGGCCAGTTTCATGTCCCTACCTCGGTAGTGGGACCTCAGCTACCTGCCCTGCACAGGCAGCTCAAATGTTCTCTATTCTCTTCTGAGATCTGTAACACTTCTGGCACTCCTGGCCAGACCCAAGCCCTGTGGAAAAACTCCACTTCACCCTTCGAGTGGTCAGCCGATGACAACCCACCAGCCTGTCACAGGCACCCTTACTTGAAAAGTATGATCATCACTACCTGATATTTAAATAAACAATGAGCCACTTAGATGATGGGCATCCCATTTTATGCATTGTCGCAGAAAAATACCTATCATCTAGTGAAAGCTCAAGGGAATATGAACAGAAACTACAGAAGTGTCACGCCCACCTCGCCAGCAAGGATGACGCAACAACAGGATCCTTCCTCACACACTTTATTGGGGAACACACCATTGATTGTAAAGCGAAAGACCCCCAGCCCAAGATGGGTGCTGCTTAAATAGTTATCACAACTGTGTATAAGTGTCTAATTGGTGCTTCTTGCAGAACTTCATTTACATACTGCTTGGGAGGGTGAGGAGCTCTGAAAGATAAGCAGGCTCACAGCAGGTGTTTACGACCCTGAATGCAGTTGTTTTCCACCTCAAACAGAGGGAACAAGCGCCATCTTCTAATGGTGGCTCCTTACACAGAAGGAGTATGAGAATGGCCTAATAAACTTCTGTGAATGGATTTACCATATATACAGTGTCTTAGGGTTTCTATTGTTGTGAATAGACATTATGACCAAGGCAACACTTATAAAGGACAATATTTAATTGGGGCTGGGCTGGCTTATAGTTTCAGAGGTTGAATCCATTATCATCATGGCAAGAAAAATGGCAGCGTGTAGGCAGACATAGGATTGGAGTAGCTGAGAGTTCTATATCTTGATCTGAAGGTCAGTCAGGAAGAGACTGACTTCCAGGCAGGTAGGAAGAGAGTACCTTCCATACTGGATGGAGCTTCAAAGCCTGTGCCACAACAATGCACTTCTTCCAACAAGGTCACATTTCCTATTAGTGCCACTTCTCATGAGCCACACACATTCAAATCACCACTCCCTGGCCCCCATAGGCTTGTTCAAACACATGAGGCTCTAGGAAGCCATACCTAAATATAGCATAATGCTAAATACATTTAGTCTAATTTCAAAAGTCCCCATAGTCTACAGTGGTCTCAATAATGTTAAAAAAAAATCCAAACTTCAAAGTCTTTTCTGAGACTCATGCAATCTCCTAACTATAATCCCTCATAAAACCAAAAATGCAGATCCAATATACTTCCAATATATCATGGCATGGGATATATATTACCATTCCAAAGTGTCATAGTGAGGAAATACTGGACCAAAGCAAGACAGAAAACTATCTGGGCAAACTATGAACTGTACCTCCATGTCTGATGTCCTTTCAGCTTTGTTGACTGTAACAAACTTCTTTCTCAAGAGCTGGTTCCATTCCCTGCTAGCAACTTTCCATGGAAGGTATCCCATGGCTCTGACATCTTAATCTTGGTGTATCCAAGTCAACTTTAAGTTTATAGATTCTTGTTCCAGTGTCTGGGATCTACACATGATCTTCTGTCTCCTACAAAGGGCTTGGTCATTCCTCCAACTCTGCCTTCTTATAGCACTCTAGGCTCAGGTAGATCTACTCCATTGCTACTGTTCTTGGTTGGAATTCAATGGTACTGGCATCTCCAATATGCTGGGGTCTTCTACTGCAACTAGACTTCACCAATATCCTCTCATAGACTCTCTTCATGGTGCCAAGGCTCAATTTTTTTTGCATGACCCGTTAAGTCCTAGGCTGTCAACCGCACCTTCACCAATGGTTTTCCTTGGCCTCTTGCTGAGGTCCAGCCTCAGCCAGAAAGAGGATCCTGAGGAAGTGGTGGATGGGAGCAGTGAAAGAATGACTCAAAGTTAGTGGTGGATGCAAGCTGATAGCTCTGTAATCTGGTAGAGATGGCTCCCTTGCAGACAAAAGACAACTCTGCAGTCTGCTCAAGGTATCTAGCTCGTGCAGACCAAAGCCAAGTATTTATTGCATAAGCTACTTTCTTAGTAACGGTTTAATCATTTACCCCAGGTTCCCTTTTGATCATTTCATAAATCAGCATTTTGATCTTATCCCCTTGACTCTTTTTTTTAAGATTTATTTATTTATTATTTATGAATACACTGTAGCTGTCTTCAGACACACCAGAAGAGGGCATCAGATCTCATTACAGATGGTTGTGAGCCACCATGTGGTTGCTGGGATTTGAACTCAGGACCTCTGGAAGTGCAGTCAGTGCTCTTAACCACTGAGCCATCTCTCCAGCCCCTATCCCCTTGACTCTTAGAAATAAGGAGCACACTCAAAGCAAATGAACCAGACAGCAAGTACTTTTTTTTTTAAACATAGAAACTCCTATATAATTAACTGGACAAAGCACTTGTGGTCACCAAATCTAGACATAGAGGCTGTTTTTATGTGAGAAAGTTAGCTGTATCATGCCCTTGTTTTTTTTAAGCTCCCCCTTTTAAACAACTCTTAGCTACCTCAATATATTCTTTTAATCTTTGGATTTTTTTTCTTTTTTAACTCAGTAACTCCAAGGCTTATTATTAAATGATCCCAGAAAGTAGGATTATCATTAAACCATCATTTTTTCTTGACAGCAGACTTTTGTCTTTCTCTCATACAATTTATATTGCAACCTTATATTTTGCATAGTTGAGAAACCCTGTAAAGATTTCCTGAAAAACTGTAAAGAATAGTTCTTACACTGATTTATGCATTTTTGAAATTCTGTTGAACTCATATTTTCAGAGTTCCTTCTCACAGCCTTAAGGGCTCCTGAAGTTCACAAAGTCACCATATTGCTGAGCATCATCATTTTTGCTTCTTGGAATCGTGCTATTTCTGATTATCTTGGAGTCACTGACCTTGGCAAAGAGAATACTCTCCTGAAGAAGGCACATGAAGTAATGTACATTATTATACAAACAATCTTTATGACTATGGCCACCATCAGCACTCAAGGAGACCCACGTCCTGCTGGCTCTGCTCCATGGGCAGGAATCATGTCATACCTTCCCTCTGCTATCATATTGGACCTGGCAGCCTCTCACTGATACCTTCATGCATTCAAAACCAATACAACCTGGCTGATTCTTATACATTACCAAGTCCAACTGCAACATGAGGTACAACTTTGGCTATTTCTGAAACATAGTTTCTTTGTGCTCTCAGAAAACACTTGCCAGAAGATTTCACCTTAGTGATATTAGTCTCTTTTTTCTATTATATCATTACCAGCTTTTTGTCTTCCAACTCCGTTACTGCCTAACTATGACTGTCCTAGAGCCTCCTCTGTAGATTGACTTTGAACTCAGATATCTGCATGGCTGTCTCCTGAATGATGGGATTAAAGGCATGTACCACCATGCCTGGACCTAAGCTTTTCATGGTGACTATGCATCAAATCTCCTTATCATATCTCCTTATGTCCAAATAAAAGTAATAATCAGGTCATAATAATCCATTAGTTGAACATTATTCCTCTCCGGGGAAGCTCTAAAACCCATGCCCACAGTGATGCACTCCCTCCATCAAGGCCACCACCTACTCCAACAAGGTCACACCTCCTAATAGTGCCACTTCCCATGGGCCAAGCACATTCAAACCAGCACACACAGCAAACTTCAAAACCTACTCCAAATATTTCAAAATACAAAGCACAACCATAATTTGTGATCTTCTCCATTACATTTGAGTAAACATGGTGATTGATAGCCTTTCTTCAAGGCTATGATGAAAAAGAGATGAAACAAGACTTTTTTTTTCTTGAAACCAGAAACAACTATAATATTTAAACTCTTTATCAAATCATTCACATGAATAGTGTTTTTCTATTGTATGTGTTCTTTCTTACTTCCTGACATCAGAATGATATATAAAGGTTTTAAACGATTTACAGGGCTAGACACATGGCTGTGCAGTTAAGACAAGCTCATTTCTAGGATCAAGGCCAGGTTTTGTTTTTGTTTGTTTCTTTTACCACTTCCTGTAATTCCTGCTACAAGATCTAAGTCTCTAATCTTGGAAATAAGCATGCATGTACACACACACACACACACACACACACACCCCACAAAGACACATTGACATCACATAATTAAAACAAATCGTTAAATACATTTTTACTCATGAAAGTTTTTCTCATGTAAACATTCATTTCTGTAACTCAGATGTTGAGCTTACCTATAGAGTTTTTCTTCATCATGAATTGTAATAGAAAGCCAGTATGTAGACTTGAAGTCAGAAAAATCAGTCTTTTTCAGTTAGTAGTATTTGGAAAGATTTAGAAAATGCTGGCCTGCTCAAGAAAATATGTCACTTGGAGTGGACTTGAGCATTTATATCCATGTACCATCTTTAGTTCCCACTTTCTGCTTCGTGCTGTTTAGCTTTCCAGTATGTTGTGTGGCCCCAATCATGCAGCTTGATTACAATAAATTGTTGTAATTTTTGTTGACCTAAGTTTGAGTTGTGTTGGATCTCAGCAGACCCCATAATACAAAGGCTTTGCCACATTGCTTACATTCATAGGATGTCTCTGAAGTATGAATACTTTCATAATGATGACTATAGAAGTGTGCAAAGGCTTCATCATATTAAATGCATTGATAAGGTTTCTCTCCAGTATAAATTCTTTCATGATGACGATGAAGACTATAGAATTGTGCAAAGGCTTCACTACATTCATAGGATTTCTCTTTAGTATGTATTCTTTTATGTACGTGGAGACTACTGTGTTGTGAAAAGGCTTTACCACATTGGTTACATTAATAAGGTTTCTTTCATGTATGAATTCTTTCATGCCTTTGAAAATGACTGTGATATGCACATTGATTATACTCCTATGAGTGTAATCCTATGAGGATTTCTCTTTAGAATGCTTTCCTTAATGTAAATGAAGAAGATTGTGAGATATAAAGGCTTTACCACATAGATTACATCCATAGGGTTTCTCTCCTGTATGGATTCTTTCATGCCTTTGAAGATGACAGTGATATGCAAAGGTTTTACCATGTTGATTACACTCATAGGGTTTTTTCCCAGTATATGTTCTTTTAAGTATTTGAAGAAGATTGTGATTTGGAAAGCCTTTACCACATTGATTACACTCATAGGGTTTCTCTCTAGTATGTTTTCTTTTAAGTACTCAGAGATTACTGTGATGTGTGAAGGCTTCACTATAGCACATAACTTTATAGGGTTTCTTTCCAGTATGAAGTCTTTCATGCCTGTGAAGATAATTGGTGCATGTAAAAGCTTTACCACATTCATTACACTGATCAATCTTTTTATATGTATAAATTAATTTCACACTTTGGTCTAATAGTAAAGAGGAATCAGATCCTAAGGTTTTATCACTTTGTTTATATTCATGGTGTTCCCTTTCGCTATGGGTTGTTTTACATCTTTGAAGATACTGGTGATGGTAAGAGTATTATAAGGCTCACATTTATAACATCCTTTTTCAAATGAGGCTTTTGTTTTTATTTTGTTTTGTTTTGTTTTTTACATATTTGAAGAGAACTGGAAGAACTCAAAGCTTTACCACACTGATTGCACTTATAAATTTTCCTATAGTGTGAGTCATACCACATTTGCAAAGTGAACCAGGACAAACAGAAGAATTTCCACATTCCTAGTACCCATAGGGATTTTCTGCAGTGGACAAGCTAATAATTAGCAGTTGATCATCCTGAAATGCTTGCCTCGGATTATTATCTGCAACAAGTGTGCCACATAAGCAAGGCTATGTTGGACATATTTTAGGAAAGATTCTGCTATTAATATGCTTTTCCTATTATTATTATTATTGTTATTATTATTATTAAACATATATAACAATCACTAAGCAATAGCACTCCCCTTTGGAGCAGATCTCTGCAGACCCACGAAGATGTACTGTCTTGTAGTGTTGCTATATAGACAAATAGACGACTTCTTAAGTCTTAATGATGATCCTATAAGAATTCCTAAAATTATATCAATGATTATTAAGCTCTTTTATAGTGGGACTGCTATTGAGTCCCTTTCTGATAGTCAAAACTGCTATGAGAACTCTGCCAGTCTCCGAAGTGTCATCAGTTAACAGCACTTAGATAGTAACCAGACTCTCTCCTGCTCAGAGCACATTCCAAGGTGGTTATAAAACAATTAACCAAGGGTCACTCAAAAGGAACTCACAATTTATTATAGGTGCTAGGACAGAAGAGAAAATATTGCTTGGGTTTATCTATACAAAACTTCACTAATTTCTTAGTTATAGTTTAAACCTTCGGTGAACCTGTGGAGCTAGACAGGTGATGGATGTTTAGTCAGATAATTACTCCTAATGGATATGCATGTCAACATTCTTGATTGTAAACTTCTATTTCAATTTATGATTTGAATTTTGGTGTGAACTTGTGATGAACTTTGTAATATGTGATCAGGAACTCTGAATGATGTATAAGACAAAAGGATGTTCCTTAGCGACTTCACTTTCTCATTCTCACTTACCCTCCTTTTCTCTCTCCCACTCTTTCTAGCTCTCTAGCGCTCTCTAGCGCTCTCTCTCTCTCTCCTCCCTTCTTCCCTGCTTAGAATTTCCCCACTTAGAATTTTTCCTTTGTTAGAATTTTTTCCTTTTCCTCACTTAGGACCTTCCCACTTTTCCCCTTAGATAGCTTTCATAGGAAATTTCTTACACTTAGTAATAAACTATAATAACTTTTCTAAGTGTCTTTTCTTCCTGCGACCTCAGACTAACAGACCTAAGTTAGAGCCTGGCAGCGCTTGCAGAGACAGATCAAAGGCATTGCTTAATCCTCTGCTGTCCCTGCTGAGGTGTTAGTGGCCAGAAACTGCAGTTTCTGGCCTCAGAGGATCAAACAGATAGCAGGTCAGCTACAGTAGACTAGTAAGTAAACTTTAGTAACAGTAACGTAGAGAAGTAAACCCTATTAGACAGCAACCTTAAATATCTCGTAAAGCCCAAGGCTTTACCCCGAATCTCATAAGACCAAGTCTTACCCCTCGCCAATGCTCTTCCAATTCCTATCCCCCTTGGCTGACTCAAGAAGAACCGACCGACCGAAGAAGAAAGAAGATCACCTTCTCCTTCCACCAAGCCTGGGCTGGCTCCCGGCAGTGAATATTCTCAATAAAGCTAGAAAACTGTTGGGGTCCAGGAGTTGCCTCATAAATCACATGAACACCTATCTCAGTCAGACAGGGATAGTTTATTGAGCATAGGACTCATCAGTCCCTAAGACTGATTGATCAGGGCTACAGTTCAGACTTGGGAGGTGAACCATGATATTGAGTTAATATTCTATAGAACTTTTAAAGCCTGATATCTACAAACATCTGTGCCAAGTTATTCCACCAGTCAAGACTTAGGGATAAGGTATTTCCTTAGGAGCATGTCTTTGTTGTACATTTATCCTGCTCTCATTGGTTGTAGTATTCAACTGCGACAGGAGACTTGCCTTGTCCAACATCCATGTCTTAACTTGTCAACCAGGATGGGTCTTGCCTTGTCTAATATTCATGCCTTAGCATGCCAACCAGGATGTCAGTTACCTACATACATGTATCCTTCTGCCAAGTAGGATCTCAGTTTCTAGAGAGGTCTTGGGAACTTAAACTTTACTCAACATCTACTCAAACGGAAGTCTTATTCTAAATAGATGCAGGTGTTTTTCTTGGGGGTCCATCCCATGGGGTGTCTTATAAAGGCAAATACCATAAATGCTTATTCACAGGTGCAGGAAGTACTACTGGGTGATTGGTTTGGGTCCAACCTTATACAAAGCAGTTCTAACTGACTTCTGTTGTGATTGTTTTCCAAGAGCACAGAATATAACAGAATATGCAATCAACTTGGACATGAAAAAGTTTCCTAGTAACATCAGAAAAAAAACATGTAAAAATTTTCTTAGAACATTAGCAACAGCACAAAATGGCAGGCTAGCCAAGTAACAGTTACTTAGGCCTTAACAAAAACCTATTAATTGCAAACTTGTATCACATTCAGAAAGTCTACCTAAAGTGGATACTACTACTTATCTTCTAACTGTTCTGGGAGAAAGAAAGGTATTTTGCTTCTTTTAATATCCCTATGCTAACATGGCTTGTACCATTTTAACACAAGATAATCCTATTAAAAGAAGAGTAACAAATAAAAGGAATTGTAAAGATTTGGTCTACTGCTCTGTATTGTAATACTAAATTCTATACCTGAAGGTTTAGGCCTATGAGTGACTTCTCATACTTATGTTTTTATTGTGCAAACCTTGTTCCTTGATTTAAAACTATTGGTTAAATAAAATTGGCTACAGCCAATTACTGGACTGGTTAGAGGTAGGTGGGTTTTGGGAGACCTGGTTTGGGGGAGGAGAGATGAAAAAGAAGAAGTATGAGAATAGAGAAGAAAGCAGCCATGAAGGGAGAGAGACCATGAGCACATGGCCAGGAGAAACAGCAATCTGGGGTACACAGCTGGGGAAGTAGCCAGGCCAGCAGTTAAAAGAGTAGATTAGGGGTTACCCCCCTAGTAATTGTCAAAGCCAAATAAAATAACCATGGTCTGAGTATCATTACTTGTAAGCTAGTTGGGGATAGCTTAAATTGGTTATACTATGTTTAATAATTATCACTACAATTAAAGCAGTGCTTTTTCACACTGTTACTTTTCTTTAAAATGTCCAGGACACATTATAATTTTTCAGAAGCATATTTGTATCAGCTCGCACATGAAAATTACCCTCCATGTCTTCTAGAACTTTGTCAGTGTTATTCAATATTATGGTCTTCCCAATTGTAGCCTAAACTATAGTACCAGAAAATGTATGAAATATTATTGGAAATTAGGCAAAATCTAAGTTGTTATATTCAGTGAACCTTAGAACGATGATCGATTTATTCATTCTTCTTCACTCTCAACTGAAATTACAGAAGATCATCAACAACAAAGAAACGTTTGTCCCTTTTTTAAAAAGGGAAAGAAAATTTACCGACTTACTTATACCATTGAGGTTCCTGTAGGTCTCCACTATCACACCTTTGTAGAGATTCCTCTGTGAAGGATCCAGCAGAGCCCATTCTTCTCAAGTGAATCATGCTTGTTTTCCTGGCTCTAAGGTAAAGGGTAGTTTTGAGCAACCTGATGTAGTGCTTCAAACTCATGCTAGTCCCTCTGCAAAAGCAGAGAATGCTTTTAATCACTGACCCATCCCTCCAGCCCACACAGGGTTTTAAAGAATAAATTTCTTTGTGATTTATTATCTGGAAATGTTTAATTTATATACTTACATTATATACCTACATTTCTGGGGTCCTGAAAAAATTTCTCAGGCATTCATGAGTCAAAATGTTCTTTAAAATCTCTAGTCCAGAACATGCTAAGTAAAGAAGACCATAAACTGTAAGTGTGACTTCTTAGTGATTTATATGTACCTAAAACTCTAAAGATTTTAGAACCTGTGACAAGTCTATGGGGATCCATGTACTCTAGGCAACTTAGCTAACATTTTTGTGGAACTATTTTTGAGTTCACCTAGATAAAATAGGAATACTAGCCAAAGCAGAACACAGTGTACACTGACATAGATAACAGAGTAAGTAGTTGAGATTTCAGCATAGCTCCACACGATGTTGAAGCTGATGTTTATTTTAAAATTATATTTATGTGTGAATGTCAGTGTATGTGCTCACGTGTGTAGGTAGCTATGGCATCCAGAAGATCATAACAGATTCCTTGAATCTAGAGTTACATACAGTTTTGAGTATCTCCACATGGGCACTGAAAACTGAACTCCAGTTCTTTAGAGAACTACATGTCCTTAACCACTGAGCTATTTCTCCAGCCCAATACTGTCCTAACAATGCCCAGGCAACAGAGTTTCAACTTTGAACAGAGTAGCCCTAGATTCAAAATGTCTTTTGAAAAAACAATTTAGAAACAAAACTAAGAACAATTAGGTACTATGTGAAAACATGTTACAGCAACTGAACACATTTGTTCTGTGGCACAAATGTGGAGGTCACAACCTTGGCCTTCAATAGTGTGCAGGAAGGCCAACTGGCACAATTCATCTTCGAATCTGGAAGAAAGACAGAAACAAAATTTGGAAGATCAACAAGTTTTAAATGAAGTTGCAAGGACATTCATAATGATGGCATGACAAGAGAACCCTGGCATGGTTCATGAGGAAATATTCAAGTCATTGACTTTGCAAACAGTAAGTTCAGTTTGATCAAGGTCAAGTAGACTCTGTGCTGAGATCAGGATGCGTAATTCTTATATTCTCTGCATGATGAAGAGAAATTTATTTCTGAGAAAGACTTTCTACTAAGATTTACTTGTCTCCAATGTAGAAAAACAAATGATAATTATAGTCTTTCTGCCCTTGCCAAGGTGGGAAGGCAGAGGCTTAGTAGGATCAGCCAGCGACAGCTCAGGAGGCCAATCTCCTGCTAGGCCAAGTAAACACAGCAGACAGCCCAGGCTGATGAAACACTGACTAGCTCAGGCTGAAACACAACAAATTAGAGTAAAACACTCTACCCACTCATTTCTCTTAGTCATTTTAAAAAGTATACATACTTACTATTATTAATTTGTAGATAAATATTCAACACTTGTCAAACAGTCTATTCAAAACGTTGTGAAATCTTACTCAGATACCAGCACTGTGGGCAAAGAATCTAAGAAAATGCATTTCAGTTTTAGGAAAGAAATAAAATAGATTTTTTTCTTCTTGAAGTTCATATTGCTATGTTTTTTTCTTTCAGTACTCAGAAGGATTGGAAACCTGTAGACATTTCCTAGTGTCAGGGACTAGCCTGGTCTCTGGGGAGCAGTCCCTTGGGGAATCTTACCAGTGGTGATACTGGTTGTCTCCATACAGAACCACCCAAACTGAAATCCTGAAATCCTATCAGGCAACTGTGTGCAGTTGAAATATTTATTCTTTACTTGGGCTTTTAAGTACTTTCTAACAAGTGGCCCTGATAAGTGTTTATGCTCTAGGTATCTTCTAAAGCTGTTGCACCTGTCCTTGTTAAGTAGCTCCTCTGGCTGGCTGACTCAGCTCTTTTGGAGAAGTATTCTGTCTGATTGTGAGTAGTACAGCTTCTATGGGACCAAATGTGTTAAACAACAACAACAAAACCCTAATTATTCTATAAAAAAAAGAAAAGGAAAAAAAAGAGTTTACATTCTTTCCACTGCCAATAGAAGACATGTTCTTGGGGGTTACATCTAAGAGGGATTTTAGAGTTTCAAATAGTACTATATAGCCTGGAATAATGACAAGTTGATTTCTGGTTAGGGCCACAGTGGCACAAAAGTTCCTGTTCTCTCTGGAGTTACTGACTATGGATGCCAAAACGGAGAATCTCCTCCTCGTTTTTTTTTTTTTTTTTTTTTTTTTTCCCTCTGAAAGCACCCATGCTTGGCTTTATGGAATGGGAGGCTCTGAAATCACATCACCAATGTCTTTCTAATGGTCTCCAGAATTGAAGATAGTCTGACCCCATTGTCTTTTTACACCTTTATGGCCCATTTTGCCAACTGGCTTTGTCAATGTGTTTTGATGATACTCAGAAACAGTGTTTGTGGTGGTTTCTGGTGTCCCTGTCTCTTGGGAGGTGGTTGAATCCTGTTGCATTGTGGTAGCTCAATAGTGTGCTATGGTTGGTGGCTGTGTTTGGCTGGAGCTGACAGGCTAACTAAATATGTCTGGCAGAATCTCAGGATATTCAGTTAAAGCCAACAGTTTGGCTAAAGACAACTTCACCTTCTCACAGCTGCAACTGCTTTGTACAGTCTGTTTTGAGCCCAGATGGTTGAAAGAAAGCTTAACACCAGACCAGTTTGAAAGCATGTGAACATGGATTGATGTTCATTTGTTTGTTGTTTATTGGATCCAAATTATTCAAGATTTCTGTCCTCTGCTCAATGATTTTGTTACTGGTATTAATTACAATTTTATTGAATTGGGGTGGGGCATGCTTTGTCATGTCATTGTTCACATGAAGAGGTCATAGGATAATTTGCAGGAATCTTTTCTCTTCTTCCACTATATAGGATCTGGAAATCAAACTCAAATAGTCATGCTCAGCAGCAAGCCTTTACTTGCTGAGCCATCTCACCAGCTCATATACAGAGTCTCTTAGTAAAACTTTAGGAATATTATGCTGTTTGGTAGATATATAGGGTGGGTGTGATCTTTGTTATTTTGCAAGTTCAAAATCAGCCTCTCCTCTCTGTCTTTCTGTCTCTCTGTCTCTCTGTCTCTCTGTCTGTCTCTGTCTCTGTCTCTCTGTCTCTCTCTCTCTCTCTCCTCTCTCTCTCTTTCAGGCTTCATGTCCCTATGGGGAAAAAGCCATGTTATAGATAAAAGCTGGCTCTGCGGGTTATTTGATATATATTTCTGATGAGTGACTCAGGAACTAGATTGTTTTTATCTTTCCTTATTTAATAACAGTTTCCATTCATATATTCAAGTATAAAAATGGTCTTTTTTCTGACCACTTTTATCATCTCTTTTTAAAAATCATATTGGAAAGGTAAATTTTCTTCAGAGACTTCTTATTGAAAAGGTCTATTCTTGAGAACCTGTTGCTTTTATGAAAATCTGTAATTCTTCATCAACACTAATCTCAAATTGTCAGAATGTCTTTGACTTCAGATCAATTCCCTGAGTAAATATTTCACAATACTGAAATAAACATCAGCCAGCGTAATAAGAAAGTACTGACGTGGAAAGGAGCTGGGTACAGGAAGATAAGCAGGAAGAGAAATAGGATCTTTAAGAACTTTAAGGACACCCTAATATTTATCCAGGAAATTAAGAAGGCTATTCATGTGACGTAGGTGATACATGTCCATCAGGGTCAAGAAAGGGCAGATGACTGGAATGTGAACAGAGAAAAAGGAAGAACAGAGAGTTGCTTTATGTACTCTAGGGTGTTGTATTAAAAATTTAATCTATATTTGGGGTTTCTACCCCACCTTTGATCATTCAGTTCCCAAATAAAAGACACACAACCTTTATATTTATAGTAAGCCTTAATCAGAACTAGAGCTGGGAAAATATCTATCCTCTATGCTATCAGAATTTTCTATCAACAACTGGGAGCTATATCTTGCAATGTTTTATCTGGGCAGCTCTTAACTCCAATTCGCCAACCCTCATGTCTATGTTTTCATGATTCACCTAACCCATGGTGGCTTCCTCCTCTTGCCACCTTCATCTTCTTTTCCCTGGTGCTTCTCCTATGACCCCAAGCCCAGGAAACACCCCTCCCCTACACACACATACCTATCTCATTCTGCTCAGCTATAGGCTGTAGTAATCTTTATCCACCAATCAGGGATAACTTGGGGGAAGCAAGGTTACATAGCATCACTTGGGGGCTATTTTCAGATTCTCTTGTTCCTAGGAGCAGCCAGGCCTTTGGGGGCCAATATTTAGCATTACAATACATAGCAAAAGACCAAACTTCAACACTAGGGGAAACTTCCAGCATGTTCAGAAGGATTTTTTTTCTCTATGTGTCCCCATGAAAGGCTCATACTCCAGATGTGAAATGTGTATGAATCATGTATGTGCTGCCTTAGCCAACAGATTTATGATGAACCCATGAGGTTTGTGTCAACTTGACATAAACCAGCTAGCACAGGTACTGTGGCAACACAAGGAGATTTTATTCCTTTGAATGTTGACTTCATGAGAGACCATTTGTTATTTTCCCAGGATCTTCTTGTTTTGAGCAATCATTCAAAATTTGTAGAAGTAAAGCTGGGTGACACGAACTGATAGTTCAGACAGAGGATAGAGGGTAGTTTGAGACCACCTAGAGAGTGAGAATTCTGGCTTAAGAAAGCAATGAGCATGCATAAGGTGAAGCAAAAACAGCAAATGAATATAAGACTATGAACTGGATGATGATGATGGATTAAAGAAAGAATGGCAATTAAGAAATAGATGGAAAGTTATTTTCCTTAAGGCTTTTATGTTTTATTTATTATTGGAACACAGTCCAAGAAGGAAATCATATGAGGAAAATTCAGAATCCTTGTGAGAACACTTCAAGAAGACAATATGAGTCTTATGATGCCAGTTTCTTTAAAATACAAAATTGTTCTTCAAATGTGTTTTTTGTGTTCCTTCCAGGTGTGAGCTTATTTCAGATTACTTGCTGTTTTTCAAGTAAATGCTTAAACTATCCCTTATTTGCCTTTATGGAAAAACATGTTTTTGCCATATGTGGCTTATCCTTGTGATTGTATACACCTTGAACTCATGGAAACTTTACTCAGGTGACTGTTCTTAACCCTCAGAATATAAATCAGTTGAGGCCCTGAGTAAAATAGGCTATTGCTTGAAACTTTAATCCACCTCATTTATTGGCTCCATTGTCCCAGGTCCCACAGCCTCTAGAACAGTAACTATTTTTTATTTTTTTTTGTATTTTCAATTCTTTTAATTTATAATTTTGTAATATATTAAAATATAATTATAACTTTTCTTTTTCTCCTCCCAATGTCTCCCATGTTCTAGTCTCTTCCTAATTCCTGACCTCTAGTTTAAATTGTTACTGTTACACACACACAGACACAGACACAGACACACACACACACACACACACACACACACACACAAATACATAAAAACAGCTTGCTGAGCCCATTTATCGTTCCTTGTAAATATCGATTCCATGTTGATTTCCTTGTATTAGATAAGCAATGGAAAGGCTCACCCCTGGGGAAGACTAAGTCTTTGCTCTCAGCATTTCTTAGTTGCTTGTAGTTTATTTGCCCAGGGCTCATGCCCCTTGAGACTTCCACTTTCCATGTTAACATAGCTATTAGTGTTGTCCTTGTTTACATCTTGTTGAGGCAACCAGACTTGAAGCAACAGATTTCCTGGTCCTCTGGCTCTTAAAATCTTTCCAGGCCCTCTTCCTGAGATGTTCACTGAGCCTAAGATGCAGGAGTTTTGTTATAGGTATTTCCATTGGGCTGAACACTCCACAATCAGTTGTTCTTTACATTTTGTCATTTTCTGTAATGGTCTTTGTAAGATTCTGGCGCGGTTTGAACAGACAACACTTGGTCGACCTGGTTATGCGGGAAGGGGTTTATTTAGGGAGGGGAGCGGGAGAGAGTGGGGGGAGAGAAAGGGCGGAAGAAGCAAAGAGAAGAAGAAGAGAGCGAGGTTGGGCCGGTCTCAAATATTTAAGTGGGTAATGACATGTAACTTCCCAGGTGCAGGTGAGCGAGACAGGTGAATTCTGGGAGTGGTTGCCTCAGTAATGATGCAGGAGTCGCCTGGCCCCTGAATATGACATCACTGGGTTCAGACTTATACTAACATACCTCACTTTTTCTTATTATAAAAAAGAAAAAAAAAAGGAGAGGGGAAGCCAATGGTGAAAGAGGGATGGGGCACCGTGTCTCTTGAACCCTAACACTCTTCATCTGTGTCAAATAGAAGCTGCTTAGAAAAAGGCTGAGAGTTACACTTATTTGTGGATATTAAAGTAAATATTTAAAATCCAGTTTGGAAATTTGATTGTTTAGTAAAGTGAAATTAATAGGTTCTCTTCTAAGATAAATGACCACACTAGCCCTTAATAGTCCTAGGCTTCCAAGACAAGGCATGATCCCCCTTTTGTTGAGTGGGCCATAAATTCAATCAGACAACTATTGGTTATCAGCAAAATATGAGTGACACTATTGCACCCTTAGGAATATCTTGTTAGGTTAGTCATTGTTATGGTTTCTAGGCATCACAGTTGGGTAGGAGTATCGGTTACTTCCCTCCCTTGTTAACTTGTATAGCACTTTCTAATATTACAAATCTTTCTAATATTATAGTTCTCAGGAAGGAGGTTTTCAGGTTGGATCCAGATCAGATTATATGAATCCTGTGTTCAAAGTACCCAGTGCCTGAAGAAGTAGAAAATTACCTTTAAGCTCTGGGCAATAGCAATGGCCTAAATTTTAGGGGGACTATTTTGGGCTACCTGATACAGCAAATATTGTTAGGTGGCCCATGGCTCTTGGGAGGAACATCATCAGCCAATATGTTCTATGTCTATTGAGACTTTCTGGATCTTGGATGGGAAGGTTATAGTTGCTAGGTCCCAGCACCACTTCACTCAGAATTAGAGTAATATCTCTTCACAGCTATGGCTGCCTCTGGATATGATTTTTAAATACATAAATATACACACATTTATGTTTATATAAACATATTTAATACATAATGTATAACATACATATATACATACACTTTTGAGCATATGTATGATATATTTGCCCATATATAGGAACAAAGAGAAATTTATTTAACATTTGTTTTTGAAAGTTGTTGATAGTGATTGATAGTATGAAATTTTTGGCAGAGGGGAAAATAACAACATATATGTTCATTTATGTATAGAAAATATTTAAGAAATATTTACCAACAGTAATGGGAAATATCTGAGGCCATTGGTATGTTGTAAATTTTAAATTTTATGTATGCTTTTATTTTATTAAAAAAAAAGATTTATTATGTATACAGCATTCTGCCTGCGTGCATGACTACAGGCCAGAAGAGGGCACCAGATCTCACTATAGACGGTTGTGAGCCACCATGTGGTTGCTGGGAATTCAGAACCTTTAGAAGAGCAGCCAGTGCTTTCTTAACTGGTGAGCCATCTCTCTAGCCCCTTTGATTTTCTTTTCTTTTTTTTTTACAGAAAAATGCACAAATAATAAAATGATGGGAAAGGTCAGTAGTACAAAGTTTTGGGATCTAGGCATGGTGGTGCATGCTTGTAGTTTCAGATATCAAATAAGGAAATGCTATCAAGCAATATCTGTAAGCTGTTTCCAGCATTTATAATGGATATTTTTATGAGATTATTTTTCAGCCTATTTTTGCTTTCTACAGATGACCACCATATCAAGTGCATATACACATGCACTGAGCTCTGGGTCAGGGGCAGGGGAGAGTATATAACTTAAGACTATAGCTATGCATTAGTTTAAGTTGTAAGAGTTGATTACAAGGAAAATCCGAAGCAACTCAGGTTGGTTGTTTCTTTGTTCTCTTAAAGGCAGGTTAAACACACAGGCTCAGGCATAATAGGACAGTAATCTTAAGTCTTAAGTGACCTCAATGTATATTATTAAGTCTGGATGTGAAGTTCTGTAAACATTCTAGACTGTTTGAATGTAAGGAATATTTTCATAATAATGTATCAACTGAAGATGGATAAAAGACATCTTAAACTCTGAAACATCTGGAGAAAACATTTAAAAAGTAAGAGATAGGCATAAACAAGGTTTTTGTTTTTTTGAGCAAGGCTCCATTGCACAGGAAATAATCTCAAGAATGAATAATTGAATTGCAAGGGATTAAAACTCTTTTACACAGCAAAGAAACAATCATCATAGAGAAGAGATAACTTGCAGAATGGGGGTGGGGTGGGGTGATCATTGCTGCTCCAGTATCTCAGTCAGCAACTAATATCCAGGACATAAAAAGAACTGCAAAAGTTAACCACCTGCTCTCTCTCCTGTGGGGGATGTGGAGATAAGCCTGGTAGAGGAAGAAGTGGGATAGAGAGCAAAGTGCCACAGGCTCCTGTGACTCCTTGAGGAGTCCTGATCTACCGTACACGGTGTATGCTCTGACATGGCTCTCGTCACACCAGTGAGACAACACAAAAGACCCGAGGTGTTGTGGTGGTGCTGCCTCCTCTGTCTTTAGTGAAATCTTCCCAGGGAATTGTCCCCTCCACTACAGGCTTATGGATAGGTGAGTCAGATTCTGCTAAACAATGTAGGTTGCACCCTGATTTGCCCTTGAACATCAAAACATACCCAAATTGGCTAAAAAGCTATATATAATATTGTATAATAAACAATAAAGTTAGATCTGCATTCTGATGCTGGTCTCCAGTGTCTGAATCCCAGACATCTTAGTGGGCTCTGCCTCCACTTTCCCCTACTTCCCAGAAGGCTGGCACCGGAACAAGGACCCTGGCCTCCACGTTTCGCAAGCTGGTAAGCAGACCTCTCCAAGCATTATGGGTAACTCCAACTCTTAGAGTAGAGATAATCAGCTGAGAATGTTGAAAGGGATCTTGGAGAGCAGGCAACTTCAGTCTTCTGACAGGCAATTAACAAGTTTTATGACAAAGTCTTGGACCTTTGTCTTTGGCTGCTATCAGGGCAGGTGTGTGATAAAAGCATATGGCAAAGAGTGGCTTGGGAAGCACAGACTAAGGAACAGGAAGACTCTCTGCCACCTTATTTTAACTCTATTGTTGCCTTATTCCCGAGCTGCCTTGGAGGCTCCGATTTGCTGTCCTTCCCAACCGCTGCCCCAATAATGGCACCAGAGACTGAGTAGGCAGAAGGAGAGGAAGATGACTCAGGCTGCCTCTATAAACAAAGCCTCTGTAAACAAAAGCTCGTCTCAGAACAGTGTCTTGCCGCGCCTACAGATAACAGTGCAACTTCAGAAAAGTCTCTGAGTCTGCAAGTAAAGGCGCCGGTTGCACTCAGGGCTTGGAGCAGTCGCTGCGCGCAGCTTGACCTGGTGGGTGGGATCCCGGCTCAAGACTGGGGCGGGAGATAGAATCCTAGGTGGAGATGCACAGGGCTTCCGGAGGCCACTGGCCTCAGCAGCTGCAGGGATATGAGCTAGAACTGTGGCTGTGGCGGGTGGAACCAGAGGGACAGGATTAGTGTAGCAGCGGACCCAGCAGAGAGAGCACCATGGCCACTCAGGGCGAGCCAGGCTATCTTGCAGTCGACACTCTAAAAAGGAAAAAACAAAAAAGAAAAGAAAACTAACTACTGTCACTACCACATTGCAGAAGTCTGGATTGTACAGAGCAGCAGAAAAGATACAAAGACAGGAGCCTTATCTATTTCTAGGTTACACCATCACAGGTGATATTAAACCTCAAAAGCTTCGGTCAATTCACTTTCCCCATACCTACTATTCTAGCATTCCCTTTCTTAGAAATTTGGCCTGGATCTGATCTAGTTTGCCTAATCACATCTGGGCAGTTAGCATCCCCTCTCCCCTTTCAGCTTTTAAGAGGCCCTAGGAAGGTGGAGGATGTTATCACAATCACTTCAAAGGCTAGAGAGGCCCTCAAAATAGTCAAGACTGGTCTTCAACAGGTCTGCCTGATGAATTTGATCCTGCTCTAGAGCTCTGGGGGCTGGTTTTCCCACCAAAGGACTCCCTGCTGAAGCTCTCTTAACCTCCTGAAAGGATTCTCTATTGGATTAATCTTTCTTATTCCTCAGCATCCACAATATCACCATTTATAGATGTTACTTTTCTTAACAGCTCTTAAAGTGCTGAAAATGGCCCTTACAGTAGTCCTTAACAAGATTGTCCCAAAAGATGGTATTGCCATTTTCTCAGGACCTTCTGGCCTGGTGCTTAAGTGCCCAAGTATTTTTAATAAACTATCAGGGAAGATTGGACAATCATTTTCTAAGACAAACTCTTTTCCATTTTGCCCATGACAGATATGTCTGTATTCCACCAATTGTCAGAAAAGCCTGTCCCTAAGGCAGCCACTGGCTTCACAGACTGTCTCTAAGTCTGCATTTGGGTATATTATTTATCCCCTAGGGAACCAGCAAATTCTCATGGGGGTCTGTGGCATTAAACAAATTGCTAGCCATCCTCTCATTGTTTAGAGATTGGACAGATCCTATATTTAGTGATAGTCAATATGCAACTGACCATTATCTTTGGCTTCTGTCAAACCGATGGAAAGGCCCATATGTCTAGCCATGACTCAACTAAAGACCCTGATTGAGATGAGTTTCAAACCATTTTATATACAACATGTTCAGTTCCATCTTAACCTTCCTGGATGCCTCCCTTACCCTAGATCAGGATTGAGCCCCTCATTCTCAATTCCATAATTCTGCCATTTCCCTGAACAAGCTGTTTCCCCAGTTGCCATCAGCCTCATGGAAACATTTGGTATGAACCTGCACAGCTTGTAGACTATTACTGTCCTTGGGACCCTGTAGAAAGAATCTCTTATAAACATCACCTGTCATTAAAAAAGCCAGTGGCCAACGAGCTGAGGCAGGAAATAGGATGTGGAGCACTGGTAGGAGGAGAGAGGATTCTAGGAAATCATAAGAGATAAGGAGAGAGTCAGGGAGACAGACCAAAGAGAGGGACATAAACCAGCCAGTAGATGACCTTGGAGAGATGTTGAGGGAAAGGCTGAAGATACAAGAAGGAAGGAGCACACCGGGACTGAAGGTGAGGTAACTAACCAAGTGGTAGACAGAATAGTTTAAGTGGCTAAGTAAATTAAGACCTAGTCAGGGAATGAGCCAAAGCTTATGGCGTAGGCATTTAATAATAAATAATTAGTCTCAGAGTCATCATTCTGGGAACATTCTGGAAAGGAAAATCAGATATAATTCTTAAAACAGGATCCCTCCAGCCAAGTGGAGTAAACCCCGGTGCCCTGGCCAAATATCCTATGGCAAATGGATGTGACACATGTTCCAGAAATTGGCCACCTCAAATATGTATATACATATATTGATACCTATTCCTCTTATATCTTTACCACAGAACAACCCAAGGAAAATACAAAAATGGTCATTGCATTCGTAATAATGGCAATGTTAGTAATGAGTGTGCCCTTTACTATAAAAAGATAATGGGCCTGCATATTTGACTCTTTCTGCAAAGAATGGGGAATAAGCCACTGCATTGGTCCCTGTCCCAGTTGCTGAATAACTAATTAGGCTAACAAACTGAATTCTCAAAGAAGAAATCAATAGTTAAAAATGTATCCAGCATCTTTATCTGGAAGATAGTTGGAAATTAAAACTTGTTTGAGAGTCCATAGCATCCCAGTTAGAATGGCTAATGGGAAATAAATGACAACAAATGCTAGTGAAGATGTATGGAAAAATCTGATTTCTCTCTGATAGGAATGTGAATCATGCAGTCACTATGGAAATCAATATGGAGGTTCCTCAAAAAGCTGAAAATAGAGCTGCCATGAATTTCAGTAATACCACTGTAGCCATCTAGCAGCCTACAGTCGAACTGGGTTCACCTGAATTGGGGCTGGAAATGAAAAGTGGTGGGGGTGGGGTGGGGCGGCGGGGCAGCAAGAGAAGAATGAAGCTAAGACAAGGTTCTGATCGAGGCTTCAAAGTTTAATAATAAGCACTGCGTTTATAAAGGGAAAAACCACAAAACCCATCCCCTGCTTCAGCTGGACTATGTCGCAGAGTAAGGTCAGCACAACAACCAAAACAGCCAAGTTCCCATGAGAACTTGCCTTGCAGACAAAGCAGATGTCTCTATCTAGGTTAGACATAGACCTGTGGTGGCAAATGTTCAAGGTCTGCTTAGCCTGCTCAAGGCTGGGAAGGTTACAAACCACTGTATATATACTTGTCACTCTAGGACTCTAAGAGACTACAGAATTATTTGTATATCTATATTTATAGCTGCACTATTTACAATGGTGAGAGAATTGAGCCAGTTCTGATGCCTATCAATAGATAAATGTATAAAACAATGTGGTTTATATACAGAATGGAATTTTACACAGTTAAAAATAAAACTGAAATCATGACATTGTCAGGAAAATGGATACAACTGGAAATCATTATAAGTAAAATTTGGAACATAAATTTAAAAAATGATATATTTGCCTTTGGGCTGGGGCAGACACAGAATCGGTCTGCTCCTGTCCTGTGGAGACACTGAATCCTGAGTCATCGAGGAGCCACTGCACTCAGAGCAGCCGGTAAGAACTCCATTTCACTCCCTAAGCCCCAGAGATACATTTGGGAGCCAGGGACATTCAGGACACAGCAGCTACCCAAACCCCGCCCCTCCAGAATTCCACTTCCCTTTCGCCCCTGCCCTGTCCTTTGGGCTGGGGCCGACAAAGAATCGTTCTGTCCCTGTCCTGCGGAGATACTGAATCCTGAGTCATTGAGGAGCCACTGCACTCAGAGCAGAAGGATTTCCAGATCCAAGAGGTAGCCTGAGTCCCAGGAGTTCTTCCACACAGGAGATTAGGAGCATAAGACCACAGAGACATCAGGACTCTGAGGAGCTCTGCAACAAGCAAGATAACTGGAAATACAGACTCCAGTCTTACACAGTGAGGGCAGGTAACACTAGAGTTAACCAGATGGTGAAAGGCAAGCGCAAGAACATAAGCAACAGAAACCAAAGTTTCTTGGCATCATCAGTACCCAGTTCTCCCAATATAGCAAGCCCTGAACACCCCATCACACCTGAAAAGCAGGATGGAGAATTAAAATCACTTCTCATGATGATGATAGAGGATTATAAGAAGGAATTAAGTAACTCCCTTAAAGAAATACAGGAGAGTACAAGTAAACAGGTAGAAGCCCTTAAAGAGGAATCACAGAAATCCCTTAAAGAAATGCAAGAAAACACAGAGAAGGAATTAAACAAAAACATTCAGGATCTGAAACTGGAAATAGAAACAATAAAGAAAGCTCAAAGGGAGACAACCATGGAGATAGAAAACCTAAGAAAGAGATCAGGAGTCATAGACGCAAGCATCACCAACCGAATACAAGAGATAGAAGAGAGAATCTCAAATGCAGAAGATACGGTGGAAAATATTGACAAAGTTGTCAAAGAAAATGCAAAATGCAAACAAACTCCTAACTCAAAACATCCAGGAAATCCAGGACACAATGAGAAGACCAAACCTAAGGATAATAGGTATAGATGAGAATGAAGGTTCCCAACTTAAAGGGCCAGTAAATATCTTCAACAAAATTATTGAGGAAAGCTGTGTTCATAATCCTGCTTTCTTTCATAGATCACAATTTGGGCACAATCTGCCATCTCACTCAGAAGTCCTGTTCTGTTTTTTCACACCCCTACTGTTTTCTGCCCCTCAATGATGCTTTTCCCTTCCTACACAGTCCCCACATATGCTTTCATAACACAAAGATTTCATGGCCCTCTCTTTTCCTCTTTCCCTCCTTCTAGATCATTTCCTCCCCCCATATAGTACTCTCTCTCTCTCCTTTAATGTCATACACATATTTCTGATTGAATTTTTCCTTGATATACACTACATTGGATTTTTATCCTTTTGTTATTTGTTTCTTTATTTTCCAATGAAGTAGGTTTTTTGTATTAGTTTAGTTTGGTTTGATTTTTGAGTTTTTTTCTGTTGTCTGCAGTATGTCTAAATTGAGGTATTTGTGTGCTTGATTTTATACAATTTTTCCAATGTCTATCATAGTGCCTACTCATAATTATAAGTCTGGGTGTGGTGACATCAACCTTTAATCTCAACACTTAAGAGGTAGGTACAATAGGATCAGAAGTTCAAAGCTAGCTTTGACTATGAGGGATACTATGTTAAAGACAAAACAAACAAACAAACAGACAAAACAAAACAAAAAAAGAAAGAAGAGAAAAAAGATAAGAAACAAACAAGAAGAAAATGTTAATGAATGAACTCAGTGGATGCAGTCCTTAAAAATGCTATTTTTCCCTGTCCTTTTACTCTTATATTTTGAATTTTATACAATTGCTGAAATCTTGTGAAGTCATATTTGGTCTTTCCATCAATGTTGGGCTCACACTCCCTGTGTGATAGGTTTGCCTTTACTGAATATACAGTGGAGACACTCCAGAAAACACTTGGATTCAGCAGCTCTACCCCAATTACTCCCTTGAAGGAGACACAAGGCTGAGGAATCTGTACGTTTTTCATTTTTACTATCTTGAAGGGAGAGTGCAGACATTGGGAAGAATGTGCTGACAACTTCCAAGCTTGTTAGAGTTTATAAGTATAGCAGCCCCATGCTTCACACTTAGAAAAACCAGAAGTTATTTATTGGACAAAAGCTGGACTGGACACGTATGTTATCAGAATCAAGGATTTGCCAAACATTTGAAGTCATGACCTTTCTAAATGGCCTCTGGCTGTGTGGTTGATTCTCATTTACCGCACATCCCAACCTTTCCTGTTACTCATTTATCAGGTTGTGGCAGCTTCTGACTACTGGTGTGCTGTACATATATAGTCCCATGATGTGGAACCCTGGAATCAACAGTCTTCCTTTTCTCCTAGTATTGGAGCTTGATCTTATGTGTTTCCTGCTCTTCTACTTGTCACCATGAAGCTCCTGGCACTCCTTGTGTTGCTTGGTGTTTCCTCTATCCTAGTCTCTTGCCGTAAGCAAAGATTTTTACTTTACCTTAAAATGGGAGCCAGTGTAACATGAATTTATGGATGCCTACATTCTGCTATTTCCTGTCCTCCTATTTAGTACCTGATTCTATCTCAATTTTTAAACTTAAATAGTTTTTTTAAATCAATTTATTTAAACACTTGACATCCCCATAGCATTTTTATCAGTGTGTGTGTGTGTGTGTGTATCTCAAATATATTGTGGTACATACAAGGAAGTTAGAGACAGGAGTCAATTCTATCCCTCAACTATGGAATAAACTCATATCACCCAGCTTGTAAGAGAAGAGCTTTTTACCTATTGAGCCATCTTGCTGGTACTCACTTCCATTTGACACATCATTGTAGGTAGGTAGGTTGACTCCTCTGGGGTTCCTAATTCAATTCAGCTCTTCCTCTATTCTAAACATGGCAATGAAATACTTTGTTAGTTTCAATAAGTTACATTTGAGAAGGTTATTAAAGACTTATTTCAGGGTAGCAAAACTGACCACATGTTATATTTCAAAGGTTTTCTTTTATCTGTACATGTGCTTCTCTCAATCTGTCTACTTAGTTGTACATGTCTGTAGTAACGTTCATATTCTCTATCTCACCAAAATGTTACTTAAGTTCTGTCTTATTTTGCTTATTTTTCTTCAGAGGACGCGGGGACAGACAGTGCTGACACTTCTAATACTGGTGAGCCTGAGTCTGAGTACCTTTCATTACCTTCCTACTATAACCATTTTCCCTTAACAGCTTGTCAGTAACCAATGTCATTTGAATATCATGAGGTGTGAAAAATTTTAGTGAAATCCACAGAAATCTGCATTTCTTTTTTTTAAAGATTTATTTATTTTATGTATGTGAGTACATTGTTGCTTTCTTCAGACACACCAGAAGAGGGTATTGGATCCCATTATAGATGGTTGTGAGCCACCATGTGGTTGAACTCAGGATCTTTGGAAGAGCAGTCAGTACTCATAACCTCTGAGCCATCTCTCCAGCCCCTGCATTTATGATTACAAAATTATTATGAATATAAAGATATCATTTTATTCCTCATATAAAGATAATTAAGCCTCTGACATGGACTTAGAAGAACTCTAGACATTTATTGTTCTTATGCAGTAGACACAAGGTCATGAAGTCTGATACTGTAGCTTAACTATTATATGTGTGTGCATGGAAGGTCCTCCGCAAATTAAGAGACTGAATATATAACTCATGTGTATAAAAGACAGCAATTGTCACTGGAACATACAACAAATTCCTGAAGGTGCTATGGACTGAGGGCCTGGGAGCATATGCCAGGGTGGGTTGAGGCAGAAGCAGAGGCCTGTGCTTTGCCTAGGTGTGTTAGTCTCAGAACGATGTTTGTTTTCCTTCTTGGAACTGGTACTGGGGGCTGTTGCCTAGGAAGTTTTTTTGTGGATTTTTGGCAATAGTGCCTGTAACTAGCTTGGATTTTAGTTTTGTGTTCATGCCTGACACAAGATACTTGCTTGTGTCTTGGTTCAGTGTTATTGCCCAAGGAAATTGTAAGGTCATTAAAGATAAAGGTATAATATATATGCTAGACTAACTATTTGGCAGAATTAATAAATTCAGAATAAGGAATGAAAATATAATTCTGGGTGGGACCAATAACATTCCAAAGAAAAGTCAGTATCTCACTTGGTGGTTTTCCTCCTAATTTCCTATTTTTCTGAATCTGCAAATGACTCAGATGATGGAAACACTGGCTCTGAAACTCAGCCAGAAGATGATGATTCAACCAACAAAGATAGTGAGAGCACTGATGATACCAAGAATGAGGTGACAGGTGATGATGATAATAGCAAGGATGATACCACCAACGAGGAAGAAAGGGGTGGCAATGAAGACAAACAAGATGAAGATGTTGAAGGAACGCCCATCCCAAAAGAGAGTAAAAACATTTCATCTAATTTTGTTCTTTATGGGACTCTTAGGTTCCTTAGGTTCCCCATGGCCATAGTGAACTGTACTTTAGTGAGGAAGTAAGGGATGGTAAAAAGAGGGAGAAGAAGAGACCCCTCTTTTATTTCTCTTTTTTAAAATTCATCATATTGTCTATATATAAGTACCAGAAAGATCAGAAGTTGACAAGAGTATGTTATAAATTTAACTGCATCACTCTTGCAATATTAGGGTTCATTAGAGACAATGTACATTCAGCAGGAATCATTGACAGTGTAAAATGTCTCCATGTAGTATGGCTTTTCTTTTTCTTAAATAAAAGTTACGTTTTCTTTGGAGACTATTCTAAAAATATAAATAAAAAATGGCTTTGTGATGGTCTTCCATGAATGACAGTTATAGCACATATCAGGACCTTTCTAAAAAGTTTAAAAATTTATTCAACATGAGGGATTTTTTTCTTGGAATTTTCCTAGCCCTTCATCTTTAAAGTAATACCAATTATATTAATTATACCATATTATATTTATTACATTGTATTGTATGCATATGTCAAGCATCATGTCATAAAATTCACATTTCTGATGTGATTCAGATCTCTAGAAAATTAGTCTAGGTAATATATACTGTAGAATGAAAGAATAGGAGGCTTCAAATGAGTAGTTTTCTCTGAGAGAAAGGGCAGTCATGGAGGATGGTGTTTGCCCTCAAAGGACAAGGTGCTGAGGAATCTTCTCCAGATATTGCTTCTCCTCTTTCATATCTGGACTGTTGTTTGTCATCTTGCTTGGTAATCTGTATTGGGCAGATGCTGAGTGAGTATATGGCCATAATTTCTTTACCAGAGAAGCTGGCTTCCTTGTGCACTAATAGAAGAAAAATTAATGCTAATCATCCCCCTTTTAAATTCTGTAAAATGTCCAGCCTAATGGCTCCAGTGTAGACTACATATCCAAATACTAGAGATAAGAAATGAAAATTGCTTAGTTAATTTATTTTTGAGACAGTGGTTCACTATGTAGCCCAGACTAGCCATGAATTCTTTACCCTCCTGCCACTAATTCCTGAAGGTTAGGATTCCAGGCCTCTGGCACAACATCTGTGACTTTTACCTTTGACGAATGAAAATTTCATATTTTTTTATTTTGTTTGTTTGTGTATTTGTTTGTTGTTGTATTTGCTTCTACCAAACATAGTAGTGTTGTTAGTCCTCCTTCAGGTTAAAACAAACAAAAAAAATGAAATGTCAAAAACCTCCTTATTTTTTCTCTCTCTTACAGAGTTGCCTGAATGGGCTAAAAATATTACAGTTGTAGTTAAATGGATATGAGTTTGCATCATCTACTATTGATCTTTCAGGACCACACTAGAACATCCTCGATTTGATTTCCTCCAAATATTTACCCTGACTATTCTCTCTCCCTCATCTCTCACTCTTATCTTCTATCAAATAAATGATAGTCATGAGCAGCAGCAAAACGCTTTTGTTTTTATGTATAAACTGATGATGAATCTTACCAAAAGCAATCTACAGATTCAATGCAATCCCCATTAAAATCCCAACTCAATTCTTCACAGAGTTAGAAAAAAATCCTCAAATTCATATGAAATAACAAAAAACCCAGAATAGCGAAAACTATTCTCAACAATAAAAGAACTTCTGGAGGAATCACCATCCCTGACCTCAAGCTGTACTACAGAGCAATAGTGATAAAAACTACCTGGTATTGGTACAGAGACAGGCAGGAAGATCAGTGGAATAGAATTGAAGACCCAGAAATGAACCCACACACCTATGGTCACTTGATCTTTGACAAAGGAGCTAAAACTGTCCAGTGGAAAAAGGACAGCATTTTCAACAAATGGTGCTGGTTCAACTGGAGAACAACATGTAGAAGAATGCAAATTGATCCATTCTTATCTCCCTGTACAAAGCTCAAGTCTAAGAGGATAAAGGACCTCCACATAAAACCAGATACACTGAAACTAATAGAAGAGAAGGTGGGGAAGAACCTCGAATACTTGGGCACAGGGGAAAAGTTCCTGAACAGAATACCAATGGCATATGCTCTAAGATCAAGAATTGACAAATGGGACTTCATAAAATTGCAAAGTTTCTGTAAAGCAAAGGACACTGTCAATAG
The DNA here is from genome assembly GCF_004785775.1 of Grammomys surdaster. Lineage (NCBI taxonomy): Eukaryota > Metazoa > Chordata > Mammalia > Rodentia > Muridae > Grammomys > Grammomys surdaster. Next base: position 40,740 of record NW_021621117.1, on the reverse strand, counting down.
GATAAAATGACAACCAACAAATTGGGAAAAGATCTTTACCAATCCTTCATCTGATAGAGGGCTAATATCCAATATATCACAAATAACTCAAGAAATTAGAGTCCAGACAACCAAATAACCCGATTAAAAAAATGGGGTATATAGCTTAACAAAGAATTTTCAATGAAGGAAACCTGAATGGCCGAGAAGCACCTAAAGAAATTTTCAGTATCCTTAGTCGTCAGGGAAATGAAAATCAAATCAACCCTGAGATTCCATCTCACACCAGTCAGAATGGCTAAGATTAAAAACTCAGGTGATAGTAGATGCTGGCGAGGGTGTGGAGAAAGAGGAACACTCCTCCATTGTTGGTGGGAATGCAAGATGGTGCAACCACTTTGGAAATCAGTGTGGCAGTTCCTCAGAAAATTGGACATAGCATTACCTGAGGATCCAGCTATACCACTCCTAGGCATATACCCAGAAGATGCTCGAACATATAACAAGGACATATGTTCAACTATGTTCATAGCAGCCTTATTTATAATAGCCAGGAGCTGGAAAGAACCCAGATGTCCTTCAGCTGAGGAATGGATACAAAAAATGTGGTATATTTACACAATGGAGTATTACTCAGCTATTAAAAACAATGAATTCGAGAGTTTCCTAGGTAAATGGATGGAACTAGAAATTATCATCCTGAGTGAAGTAAGCCAATCACAAAAGAACACACATGGTATTCACTCACTGGTTATTGGATATTAGCCCAGAACCTTGAAATGCCCAAGATGCAACTCAGGCCACATGAAGCTCATAAAGAGGGAAGACCAAGTGGGGGTGATTCGTTCCTTCTTAGAAGGAGCAACAAAATACTCAAGGGAGCAAATATGGAGACAAAGTGAGGGACAGAAACTGAAGGAGGGGCCATCTGAAGACCTTTCCACCTGAGTATCCATCCCATGTGCAATCACCAAAGGTAGATGCTGAAGTGGAAGTCACAAAGTGCATGCTGATAAGAGCCTGATATAGATGTCTCCTCAGAGGTCTTCAAGAGTCTGACATATTCAGAGGCAGATGCTCACAACTAGCCATTGAACTGATCATGGGGTTCCCAATGGAGGAATCAGAGTGAAGACTGTAGGAGCTGAAAGGGTTGGTGGCCCCATGAGGAGAGGAACAATACCAACCAACCACAGCTCCCAAGGTCTAAACCACCAGCCTGGGAGCACTTAGGGAGGGATCCAGGGCTTCAGCTGAATACATAAGAGTGGAGGGCCCTGCTGGGCATAGGTGGAAGAAGAGATCCTTCACCTCATGAAGGCTGGACGCCCCAGGGGGTGGGAATTTTGAGGGTGGGGAGGTGGGAGTGGGGGGTGTAGGTAGGGGTTACATCCACAGAGATGAAGGAGGAGGGGTGAGGGGATAGGGGGTTCCTGGGTGTGTGGGGGATTGGGTAAGGGGACAACATATGAAATGTAAATAAAACATCCAATAAAATTTTTTTTTTTAAAAAAAGAGAGAACAATACACGGAATGAGGAGAGAAAGAGGGTCAAAGAAGAAGCTTTTGAGAGCGCAGAAAGAGTAGACAGGCTTCATCAAGGCAGGCTTAGTCTTACTAAAGAGGACAAAGCTTTCTTCTCATAGACTTGGGTTTAATTCATTTAGCAATAAAAGGGTAGAAGCCTTTTCTTTCTCTGTGCAATAAAGATTGGAGCTCATTTTTTTCATATTAAAAAAAAGAGAGAAAAAAAATTATCTGATAATACTTTGTCTAGTTAACCAAAAATGTTGCACCACTTCACTGCTTCCCTTTGAACTTTTGAACCTGTTTTTTTTTTTTTTTTTTTCATTTTAAAAAGTCTGCCCTGAGGACAGACTAGTGCCACAATTAGGTTGTTCCTTCTTTTGGTCCTGGATATCCAGTATTATGGTGTGCATTCAATAAACTATTCTTGCTTAACTGAATTTGGTATATGTATGGTTTGTGTGATAATTCTCAGACGCTGATGTTAGTCAGGACTCTCACAGAACTTACAAGATGTCACTATATATTAAGGGAGTTTATTGGAATGTCTTACAGTCTGCAATCCAACTAACCCAACAATGGGTAGCTGTGAATGGGACGTCCAAGAATCAAATAATTTCTCAGTCCCATGAGGCTATGTTATAGCCAGCTGGCCTTCTATATTAGCTGGAATTCTAAAGAAGTAGGTTCCAACAGATATGCTGGCAAGTAAGTACAGGCAGGCAAAAAAGAGCAAGGCTTCCTTCTTCCATTGTCCTTATGTAGGCCTCCAGCAGAAGGTATGGCCCAGATTAAAGGTATTTGCTACCATGCCTATATTTGGGACTTGCTCTATTCCAGGCTGGCCTTGAACTCAAAGACCTGCTAGTCTCAGTCTCCTGGGATTAAAAGTGTGTATTACCTTGACTGGGCATAAGCTTTCCACAGATACTATGCCTCAAGATCTGGATGAAAAGTGAATGTCATCCCATGTCTAGATCTGGGTCAGAAGCCTCTGTCTTACAGCCTCAAGATCTGGATCACCCTCCAGTTTGGATTATAGTTCATTCCAGATGTAGTCAAGTTGACAATCATAAATAGCCATCATGATAATGTTTTTCATTTTCTTACATATTTAACCTTAATAGATAAGTAAAATTTAATCACCTAAACATACCACATTCATGAGCTGATGGATATCAATGAGGATATTACTGTTTCTAATATAATACTTTTTAATTCTTAGAGGAATTCATACATTAAATTTGGTTATGTGTAGAATCCAGGTAACTATAGCCCATTGGTGGGGAAGAGTGCATTAAGTGAGGGGGGTTAGTAGTATAAAGATAAAATGACAGGAAGGAGAAGGAATACTAGAAAAAAGAAGGTTCAAACAGGAAGTAGAGCAAGGAAAGGGTTATCACAATGTTATCCAAAAAAACTATATGGAAACCTACAATCTTGCAAGCTAAATACGAATATAACAAGAGGAGATAGTAGAACACATGTGATATGAAAGAACAGGAGGATAATACTTGAATTAATGGTTTAAACAGTAATGGGTTCAAGGGAATAGGGGGAAGGAAGGAGTATAGGACAATCTAGCCAAAACTAAGAATGTTACATGAAAACTCCTAATTTGTAAGCAACTAAAAGTATAATTTTGTTTTCAAGGGAGAAAAAGATACGCAAATTGAACAGAAGTATCTTGAATATGTAGACACTGCAATTCCCTGAAGAAGTGGATTGTTGAATGAGGATCTAAATAGCAGGCACTGCTTACCTTACTATGAGTTATTGTTCTAGGAGGCCACAGAGACACTCAGAACAACACAGGCTATATCATTGCTTCTGGTTTCTCAGCATTACTATTTGTTAAAACCCTATTGTTGAAGACACCAGATTCTTTGTTTGTGGGACAAAGAGGTGAGTTCTACACTGTTCCATGTACTCCATTTTCTATCTCTTTGGTCTTGAAGAACCTTTCAGGACCTCAAGGTATCCTGATTCCTCATGGAAGCCTTTGGGGGACCTCAAGACTAGTCATCTTGCAACCCTGCTCCACCAATTTCAACCCAGTTGGGTCCACCTGGAACACCGCAGGCAGAGAGGTAAGTTGTACATGATCCCATGAACACTATTGTCCAGCTTTAGGCTCAGACTTTGGTCCCGAGTAGTTTTGCAGGACCTCCAAGAGCATCCTGCTTCCCTGTGGAAGCCTTCCAGGATGCCAAGACTAACCAGTTTGGAACCCTCTTCCACCAATCCTATTCTAGTCTGGTTTGCCCAGGACATGGCCAGCCGAGGCATGTTTTTCATGGTCCCATGAACTCCATTGTCTAGCTCTGGGCTTGTTCTTGGGTCCTGAGCAGGGTTAGGGTCCTTGCAGGACCCCAGGAACATCTTGTTTCTTCATAGAGTGCTGTGGAGACTCCAAGAACTACCAGCTTGGAACCCTGTCCAATTGCTATGGAAACCACCAAGAACTGCCTGGTGGAAAATTGCACCATCAATCCCTTGCCAGAGAGGTCTGCCTGAGGCACAGCCACCAGAATTACATATCCTGACCTCCAATGTTGGTCCAAGGCTCCCCTCAACTTCCCAAGAAGTCCTGCTGCCATTAGGATCATCAGGTCAACACTTGGGAAAACCAGATGCCTAAAGAATAGCATAAGAAAATAATCAACAAGACCCCCAGGGCAATATGGTACCACCAGAGCCCAGCTATCCTGCTGGATATCCCAATGAAACTGAAGCACAAGAAGATGACTTCAAATCCAATCTTACAAAGATGACAGAGGTCTTTAAAGAGGAAATGAATAAATCTCTTCAAGAAATACAGGAAAATACACCCAAACAGGTAGAAGCATAAGAAAGCAACAAATAAATATAAACACAGGAAAACATAATCAAACAGGTGAAAGATATGAATAAAAATGTCCAAGAACTGAAAAGGTAAATAGAATCAATAAAGAAAACACAAACCAAGGTAATCCTGGTGTGGTGGTTTGAATATGCTTAGTCCAGGGAGTGGAATGTGGTGGGCATGGGCAGCATGCTCTCCTCCTCATTTTCAGTGGTTGTGATCCTGAGTGTTGTGGTGAGGCCTAATGTGAAGGACATCAGGGTATGGCTTAAGCAATGCAATCTGGTCCCTTGAGGAAGAAACCAGAATGCTGCCTTGGCTTGTGTGTTGTTTTCTTTGAATACATGCAGTGTCCCAAGCAATATTCTAGACTATTTCAAGCTTTTAGAAAGCTCACAGTTTATCAGTGTATAGAAAGGACATACAGGATTCTGAGAGATCTGAATGCAGAGGCAGGAAGAAGACCAGCATCAGAGGAGAGGTTTCATGGGCAATGCAGAGCACATGCCTTGCTCACAGCAGAGCTGGCAATTCAGGGTTGAGATTCAAGCTGAAGAATTAGTAGGGAGTAGGAGTAGGAGCCATGGAAATAAGTTGCCTCACACTATGGAAGAGATGTGCTGGGGAACAGTGGGAGATGAGTAATTGTGTCTATGTAGTATACAAGGGGAAATTTTTTCATGAGTTTATCAATGACTGTTTGTGTTTGTTGGTAAAGATTTCTGAAAATACAAAGGTATATGTTCATAATCAGTAAAATGTCTGTGCAGCATGCCTATCTAATGTTTAGACTACTGACTCACTGATGCTCTGAATGCTGTACCTTTCTGATTGCTCATGATCTCACTTCTTATCCCTGGCTTTGATTGTCCTGTGACTTTTACTTCCTAACTGGATCATTGTCTCCAGTATTGCTCTGCCTCACTCCTGTACCAGAGTGAAGGATGGGAAAAGCTCATGAAGTCTCACTTTCACTTTCAAGTTTTCAGTCAACTATTCACTTCTACCATGAATTCTGAATCCTTGACATGTCATAAAGGCCTAAGAGGATATTAGAGATGAGAGAGTTATATGAAAATAAGGCTCTATGGTATATTTTTTCACAATTCACAGTTCACAATAGAGAAACTAGATAGTACAGCCCCAAACATGATGATACTATCTACAACAAAACTAGACAATTATTATGAGACAAAAATGCCTAGATGTTAAAAAAAAACATAAGGTGACAAGACACCCTTCCAGGAATCTATCAAATTCTTGATATGATCTTGAAGATGAGCCAGAAATATGCTCAGCAGAAAGTGCTGCCTCCTCCCACCCCCCAAAATGCAGATGGGGATGAGAACCCAGCTAAATTCATAAGGGTTTCCCTAGGGGTTCAGGCCATGCAGTGAGGTTATACAAGACAGATAAGAGCAAGACAGGCAAGACAGCTAAGCCCAGTACTGCAATGAATCCAACCTACCATGGCTCCCAGCTGGGAGCAGAATCCTTAGGAATAGGCTGTAAGCTAAGTACAAAAGGGACAAGAGAGAAGAGAAATGGGGAAGAAAGTGTAATGGTGGAGTAAGAAAGAGCCATAAATCTCATAAAGCAAGTATACTGCCAAGTATTTCTTTTTAAATTAAAATATTATTTGCATGCATATGTATCCAGAACGTATAGAGGTCAGAAAAAGATGTTAGATCCTCTGGAACTAGAATTTCAAGTGGTTGTAAGCTGCCATGTGGATACTAAGAAGTGAACCTGAATAGTCGACAAGAGCAGCAAGCTCTTAACCACAGCACCATCTCTTCATCCTCATGTATTTATTTTAACATTACAAGCAGACAGCAAGAGAATGGTTTCTTCATGGTTTCCGAAACTGCCCTGGGTAGCTGGGAGATGGCTTAATATGAAAATCCACAGAGGAAGTCAAGAAAGGAGGATAGGTAGAGCTTGCCAGCCAGATAATCTATTCAAAATGGTCAGCTCCAGTTTCACTGAGGGATCCTATCTCAAACCAGATGTCATTCAGCAACAGATCACGATATTGAACATGGATATCTAGTCTCCATAAGACCCTACAATTGGCCCTTAGTTATTTTTCACTAATTCTTTTTGTTTATTCACTTTACATCCAAATATCAGTCTCCTCCTTTCAGTTCCCCAGCTCCTCCCCCTCATTCCTCCTTCCTCTTCTCCTCTGAGAAGGGGGGCAACCCTCTCTCCCTGTTATCACCCTACCCTGGCAAATCAAGTCACTGAAGGATTAAGCACATCTTCTCCCACTGAGACCAGTCAAGGTGACCCAGTTAGAAGAACCGGATCCATAGGCATGTATCAGGTTGAGGGACAGCCTCCACTCCAGTTGTTGGAGGACCTGCATGAAGATCAAGCTGCACGTCTGCTACATGTGCTGGGGAGGCATTAGGTTCAGCCCATGCTTGTTCTTTGGTGTTCAGTCACTGGGAGCCCCAAGGGTCCAGGTTAGTTGACTCTGTTGATCTTCCTGTGGAGTCACTCTCCTCTTAGGGTCCCTCAATCCTTCCACAAAACTCCTAAACGCCATTTAATGTTTAGCTGTAAGTCTCTGCATCTGATTCTATTGGCTGTAGGGTGGAACCTCTTAGAGAACTGTTATGCTATGATGCTGTCTACAAGCATGACAGATCATCATTAATAGTGTCAGAGACTGGTTCTTGCCCATGGGATGTGCTTCAATTTGGTTGGCCCTTAGTTTTAGTTGTTCCTCCATATATTCCTTCCGTTACCCTCTTTACTCCATCCCTCTCCTTTTAATCCTACATTCTGTCCGTCAATAACTATGTATTCAATTTTCCCTTCCTTAAGAGATCCCTTTATCTCCCCTTATTTTATAGCTAACCTCTGTTTACACAGATGAAGCCTGCTTACTGAAGACTTAAAAGCTAATATTCACATATAAGTTAATATGTACCATATTTTTCTTCTGGAGCCCAGGTTGCCTCAGTCAGGATGACTTCTAGATCCATCCATTTACCTATGAATTTCGTATTTTTTAACAGTTGAGTAATATTCCATTGTGTAAATGTACCATGTTTTTTTTTAATCTATTTTTTCATTGACAGATATATAGGTTCTTTCTAATTTCTGGCTACTATGAAGAACAATTATGATAAGATAGATAAACCCTTAGGCAGACTAACAGGAGAGCATAGAGACAGTATCCAAATTAATAAAATCAGAACTAAAATGGGAGACATAACAACAGAAACTCAGGAAATTAAAAAACTCATCAGATCCTACTACAAAAGTCTATATTCAACAAAACTGGAAAATCTGGATGAAATGGACAATTTTCTAGACAGATATCAGGTGCCAAATCAACCATCAGGAGCAGATAAACCATCTAAACAGTCCCATAACCCCTAAAGAAATAGAAACAGTCATTAATAATCTCCCCACCAAAAAAAGCCTTGGACCAGGTGCTTTTAGTGCAGAATTCTATTAGATCTTCAAAGAAGACCCAATACCAATTATTTTTAAACTATTCCACAAAATAGAAACAGAAGGAGTACTACCCAGTTCATTCTATGAAGCTATAATTACACTTATACCCAAACCCCACAAAGACCCCACAAAGAAAGAGAACTTCAGATCAATCTCCCTTATGAATACTGATGCAAAAATACTCAATAAAATTCTCGAAAACAGAATCCAAGAACACATCAAAACAATCATTCATCATGATGATGTAGACTTTGTCCCAGGAATGCAGAGATGGTTCAATATACAGAAACATAATCGACTATATAAACAAACTCAAAGAAACAAAACCACATGATCATCTCACTGAGAAAGCATTTTACAAAATTCAACATCCCTTCATGGTGAAAGCCTTGGAAAGATCAGGAATTCAAGGCCCATACCTAAATATAGTAAAAGCAATATATAACAAACCAGTAGCCAACATTAAACTAAATGGAGAGAAACTTGAAGCAATCCCACTAAAATCAGGGACTAGACAAGGCTGCTCACTCTCTCCCTACCTATTCAATATAGTACTCAATGTCCTAGCCAAAGCAATTAGGCAACAACAATAACAACAAAAATGTCAAAGGGATACAAATTGAAAAGGAAGAAGTCAAAATATTACTATTTGCAGATGATATGATAATATACTTAAGTGACCCCAAAACTTCCACCAGAGAACTCCTAAACCTGATAAAAACTTCAGTAAAGTGGCTGGTTATAAAATCAACTCAACAAATCAAACAAATCAGTAGCCTTCCTCTACTCAAATGATAAACTGGCTGAGAAAGAAATTAGGGAAATTACATCCTTCACATTAGTCACAAATAATATAAAATATCTTGATGTGACTCTAACGAAGCAAGTGAAAGATCTATATGGCAAGAACTTCAATCCTCTGAAGAAAGAAATCAAAGATGATCTTAGAAAATGGATGAACATCTTGCCAAAAGCAATCTACAAATTGAATACAATCCCCACCAAAATTCAAATTCAATTCTTCATAGAGTTAGAAAGAGCAATTCTCAAATTCATTTGGAATAACAAAAAACCAAGGATAGCAAAAACTATTCTCAATAATAAAAGAATTTCTGGGGGAAATCACCATTTCTGACCTCAAGCTGTATTATAAAGCAATAGGGATAAAAACTTCATGGTATTGTTACAGAGACAGGCAGGTAGATCAATGGAAAAGAATTGAAGATACAGAAATGAATCCACACACCCATGGTCACTTGATCTTTGACAAAGGAGCTAAAACCATCCAGTGGAAAAAAACCCAGAATTTTATTTTTTTATTTAATATTTTATTTATTTACATTTCAGATGCCATCCCCCTTCCCCATCCCCTTCACCCATTAATCCCCTATCCCATCCCTCCTCCTCCTTTTTTGGGTTTATACTGTTTAAATTACATGCATGTATTAATTTCAGTTCTAGGTTCAGGAACTAGCAATACAATAGATGCAAATAGTCCAGAAACAAGGAAGACAATAAACCCAGATATTCAAAGAACATGCATGACAATAAACAGAGTCCTCTTATCACTCCTGTGATCACTATTTCTAAGGACTTATCAGGAGGACCAAAATCTATGAGCATACTTTCCTGTCCTAGCCCAAAGTCGTTTGCCTGAAGCCTACTTCTTTGCTCTACCTTAAGATTTAGATTTCCGCCTATAATTACTTCTTTGTTCTAGCCTAAGATTTAGATTCCTGCCTGAAATTTCTTCTTTGTTCTAGCCTAGGATTTAGATTTCTGCCTGAAATTACTTCTTTGTTCCAGCCCAATGTCAGATTCCTGCCTGCAGTCCATTTCCTTGTCCTTGGCTTATGTCAGATTCCTTCCAAGCAGCCCATTTCCTTGCCCTTGGCCAATGTCAGATTCCTGCCAGGCAGCCCCAAAAGCTCTCCACATCTCCCCCTTTTTATTGCATAAAACAGATTGAGACTATCTTAGGTCGTTCTGACAAGAAAGCCTTCCTTACCCATCGTGGAATATGCATTATCATAAGCAATGCACTTCTGTCTTAGGTTGGCAAGGCTCTGTGCAGAATATTACCTGTCCTTGGCTTGCCAGGCAAAAAACAGCATTTCCAACAAATGGTGCTGGTTCAACTGGAGGTCAACATATAGAAGAATGCAAATTGATTCATTCTTATCTCCCTGTACAAAGCTCAAGTCCAAGTGGATCAAGAACCTCCACAGAAAACCAGACACACTGAAACTAATAGAGGAGAAAGTAGAGAAAAGTCTTGAACATGTGAGCACAGAGGAAAATTTCCTAAACAGAACACCAATGGCTTATGCTCTGAGATCAAGAATTGACAAACGGGACCTCATAAAATTGCAAAGTTTCTGTAAGGCAAAGGACACTGTCAATAGGACAAAACAGCAACCAACAGATTGGGAAAAAATCTTTACCAATCCTATATCTGATAGTGGGCTAATATCCAATATATATAAAGAACTCAAGAAATTAGACTCCAGACAATCAAATAACCGTATTAAAAATGGGGTACAGAACCAAACAAAGAACTCTGAACTGAGAAATTTCAAATGGCTAAGAAGCACTTAAAGAAATGTTCAGTATTCTTAGTCATCAAGGAAATGAAAATCAAAACTACCCTGAGATTCCATCTCACACCTGTCACAATGGCTAAGTTCAAAAACTCAGGTGACAGCAGATGCTGAGGAGGATGTGGAGAAAGAGGAACATTCCTCTGTTGTTGGTGGGATTGCAAGCTGGTACAACAACTCTAGAAATCAGTCTGGTGGTTCCTCAGAAAATTGGACATAATATTGCCTGAAGACCCAGCTATACCACTCCTGCGCATATACCCAGAAGATTCTCCAACATATAACAAGGACACATGCTCCACTATGTTCATAGCAGCCTTATTCATAATAGCCAGAAGCTGGAAACAACCCAGATGCCCCTCACAGAAGAATGGATACAGAAAATGTAGTACATTTACAGAATGAGACACTACTCAGCTATTAAAAACAATGAATTCATGAAATTCTTAGGCAAATGGATGGAACTAGAAAATATCATTTTGAGTCAGGTATCCCAATCACAAAATAGCACACATGGTATGCACTCACTGAAAAGTGGATATTAGCCCAAATGCTTGGAATAACCAAGATACAATTCACAAACCACATGAAACTCAAGAAGAAGAAAGACCAAAGTGTTGGTGCTTCAGTCCTTCTTAGAAAGGAGAACAAAATCTTCATGGGAGCAAATACAGAGACAAAGTGTGGAGCAGAGACTGAAGGAAAGGCCATCCAAAGTCTGCCCCACATGGGCATCCATCCTTGGATTCTTGGGATGCCAACAAGTGCATGCTGACAGGAGCCTGATATAGCTGTCTCCTGAGAGGCTCTGCCAGAGCCTGAAAATATAGAGTCAGATGATCACAGACAACTATTGGACTGAGCATGGGGTCCCCAATGGGGTCTCCAATGAAGGAGTTAGAGAAAGGACTAAAAGATCTGAAAGAGTTTGCAACCCCATAGAAAGAACAATAATATCAACCAACCATGTGGGTCCCTGTTCTGGATGGCATCCCACAAAGATCGCCAGCCTGGCCTGTCATGGAGGTCCAGGCCAATGGGATAGAGTGTGAGCAAGAAGAAGAGATCACCTCAGCTGCTGCCTCTGCTCGTGTCTCCATTGTCGATGCCCAGTCACTCCCAGGTGCTGCACCTGTCCCCCTGCACTGAGCCAGTCCAGGTTGGGCCAGTGAGGTGCTGGCTAGCTGGCAAGGAGGGTAGGGTCCTGAAGGTGCTTCAGGAGAGCAGATCTCTTTCCAAGTGTTAAAGCTCTTACGACAGAAACTCTCGGACAATGGGGTGATTTTCGCATACCTTTCTTCTCCCAAATAGGGCTCTTTTATACAGTTTTGGGGTGGGTCAGGGTCTGGCAGCAGATAACACCTATTGGCTTGGTCTCAGAGCTTGGAGATACCTCATCTACATGTGGGAGAGCCTGAGGCACTGTTCCTGGCGACTGATGACCATAGACCTCTCTGTGGGAGGGGCTGTGGAGGGCTGAAACTAAATGAAAGGAACCAGGGCCCAGAAGCAGAGCTGAATGCCTGCCATCTAATAAGGGTCCGGGGTTCAAGGCCTGTGCTCGACCAGACGCCCAGCTGACTCTCACAGCCCATCGCCCCACACAACCAGACCCCACAGAGCTCTCACGGACTAAACCACCAACCAAGGAGTACACATGGAGGGACCCTGGCTCCAGCTGAATATGTAGCAGAGGATGGCCTTGTCCAGCATCAATGGAAGGAGAGGCCCATGGTCCTGTGAAGGCTTGATACCCAAATGTAGGGAATTTGAGGGCAGGGAGGTGGGAGAGTGTTGGTAGGTGGGGGAACTCCCTCATAGAATCAGGGGAGGGGGGACGTGATAGGGGGTTTATGGGGAAACTGGGAAAGGGGATAGCATTTGAAATGTTAATAAAGAAAATATCCAATTTTAAAAAAAGAAAAAAAAGAAAAGAAAAATTAAAATCCATACAGGTGTAAATCCCAAGAACATGTCTTCTGTAGCCAGTGGAAAGAATATAAATTCATTGTCTTAGACTAGTTATTTTTTAAAACACATTTGGTCCTGTGAAAGCAGAATTTGCTTTCAAAAGGAATCAATGGAAACTATAGAAGCTATACTACTCATAGTCAGACATGATACATTGTCGATCTTCAATTGTTATGACTTCAAAGAGAATAACTCACCAAAGACCTTCTTGTGATATACTGGCACCTTCTTGTTCCTTTGGACTCTGGGTGACTGGTGAAGCCTAGCAGTTTCTTCTGAATCAAACTGTCATTCCTTATCTGTGTGTGGTGTGTGGTGTCTACTGAGTGGACTGGACTGCAGCTGCTGATTTGTGTTTGGTGTTTGGTAGTGGGCTAGACAGGATAATGAAAATTGGAATTGCACCAAAGAACTATTTCTAAACATTTCCACTTCCCCCACATCCCAATAACCTTTCTTTTCCACTACCTCTGGTGAGTGGTAGGCTAGAAGGGAGGATGAAACATTTAAGAACCCTTATTAAAGCAAGTTTTGAAAATCTAAGTCTACAACCACTAGCAACTCATCTCAGAGCTCTGCTCCCCAGAGACCATGCAAGTCCCTGACACTGGGAAAAGTCTACAGGTTTCCAATCCTTCTGAGTGATGCAAGAAAAATGCAGCAATATGAACTTCAAAGAGAAAAAAATCTATTTTATTCCTTTCCTAAAACTGAAATGCATTTTCTTAAATTCTTTGCCCAGAGTTCTAGTACCTGGGTAAGACTTTACAAAGTATTGAACTGACTGTTTGACAAGTTGTAGTGGGAAATTTTCCCACAAGTTGGGAGGAGTAAGGAGAGAAAGAGGAGGAGTAAGGAGAAGAAAAGGAGAAGGAAGAGGAGGAGCAAAGGGAGAGAGATGTGGGAGGATGGAGAACCACACTTGGATCAAAAGCAGTCCTGGGTAACAACTTATATCTAGGTTAGTTAATTGGGAAACACCTCCAATTGGGTGTCTTGTTCTTGAGCATTACCAAACATATAAAGCCTTTGGATAATCTAAGCATTAGAATCTCATTTTTACCAGGCCTGTGTGGATGGCGGGATGGTCTGGGCTCAGCCCAACCTTGTGGAGACAGCGTAGACGATTGGCAGAGCCATCTCCCACGCTGGTGTCTTGTGGGTGCCAGGGCCAGTGTTTCTGGCTGGCCATTTCTAGCTGTGGCACAAGCATGGCCTCTGGCTGGGGAACATGGCAGCAGAGCTAAGCAGAGCCACTGCAGCTTAGACGATTGTCTCATGCAGCCCCTTTTATTAAATATTAATTTCAATAACAAGTGTTGAATATTTATCTACAAATTAATAATATTAATATGTATACCTTTTAAATTTGACTAAGTGAAATGAGTGGGAAGTGTTTTATTCTAATTTGCTATTTTTCAGACTGAGCTAGTCAGTGTTTCATTACCCTTCAGTGACCAGCCGGAGCTATCTGCTGTGTTTACTCGGCCTAGTAGGTGGGCTTCTTGAGCTGTTACTGGCTGATCTGACTGTGCTCTCCAACCTTGGCAAAGGCAGAGAGACTGTAATCATCATTTGTTTTTCTACATTAGAATAATGAAAGCAGTGGTGATGCAAATCTTAATAGAAAGTCTTTCTCAGAAATAAATTTTTCTTCATCATGCAGAGAATATCAGAATTATGCATCCTGATTTCAGCAAAGAGTCTGCTTGACCTTGACCAAACTGAACTTACTCTGCTTGCCAAACTCAATGACTTGAATATTTCCTCATGAACCATACCAGGTTCTACTATCTCATTATTAAGAATGTAATTGAGGCCAGGCAGTGTTGGCCCACACCTTTAATCCCAGCAGTCAGGAGGCAGAAGCAAGCAGATCTCTGAGTTTGAGGCCAGCTTCATCTACAGAGCTAGTTTCAAGGCTACACAAAGAAACTCTGTCTCAAAAACCAACCAATTGTCAGTCAATGTCCACCAAGAGCTGGAGACAAATAGGTTCCATAGGGCTCCAGTCAAGCCAGGAATGCTGGGAGTATTACAGCTCTTAGAAGAGAAACTGGGTGGTTTAAGTGACCTGTCATGGGCAGGCTGTCAGAGTCCCAGGTGTCTTCTCAACTACAGCAATAGAGCTGGTGGCCAGAGGTGGCAGAAGCCCCAGATTTGGCTAGCCAGCCAGGTCCAAAACACAGTGATGAATGCTCTGAGAGAAAGAACTCTTCCCCAAGTGTTACAGCTCAGTAAAGATAACCATTCTTAGATGATTCTTGGTGAAATAACTTATGTGCTTTATTCCATGTGGGTAGGGACTACATAAACATCAAAGAGTTGGGTGGGATTTAGGGGTAGGTGTTTCCTATTGGCTCAGTTTGAAATAATATTGATGCCCTATTTGCATGAGTAAGGACTCGAGGTGTTACAATACATTACTGACTACCAGTGAGGTGTGGTTGCATGTTCCAGAACAGGTACAGAAATGGGTAGGGAGTGGCTCCTGGGGGTCTGAGCTCATTCAATCTTACCAGCTCTTTTGTCTGGTGGCACAGCTCACTTGCCTTACATCAACCAATCAACTAAGCAAACAAACTATTAAACAAATAAGCAAATAAATAAAACTGAAAGTTTATTTAAGCTTGTTGATCTGACTTTCCAAAGTCTGTTTCCTTTCATTCTAGAGGGGAAGCTGCTGTTTTAAATAGACATTTTGAAGCTAGACTCTGTTTAAAGTTGAAACTCTGTGGACTTTTCATTGTTAGTACCATACGTTCTTTTAAAGAATATCAATATTGGGAATGGAGAGATGATGGCTCAGCTGTTCTTAACCACCAGAACACTGAAGTTCACAATCCAGGACCCATGTGGAGGGGTCTATAGGGAATTTTTCATGCTCTTCAGGCCTCCATGGGTACCTGCTCATACAAGCACATGCACTGACATTCACAAAAAAACAATTTAAAAAATAAACATCAGCTTGAACAACTTCCTTACTTGCTTGTTGAGCTATGTTAAAGTTTCAACTACTTACTCTGCTAGCTATATAGTCAGTGTACATTGTGTTCTGCTTTGGCGATTATTCCTATTTTATCTAGGTTAGTTAAACATAGTTCTACAAACATAGTCAAACATAGTTCTACAAAAGATGTGGTATTATCAAGAGTACACAAATCCCCATGAACCTGTCACAGGTCCTGAAATCTTTACAATTTCGAATATATATAAGCCAATAAGAAGTCACACTTAATGGTTTATAGGTTTTTTGTTTGTTTCTATTATCATTATTATTATTATTATCATTATTATCTCTGATGCTCTGGATCAGAGCTGCTTAAACATTTCAATTCATTCTTGTTTTTACCTGAAAAATTCCTGCATGAACCCAGAAAAATAGGTATTTGATGTAGATATATGAATCAAACAGTTAATGGCAATAAATTACAAAGAAATTTAGACCCAGAAATACAGGTGTGTAACACAAGTATATGGATCAATGTTTAATGATAATAAATCACAAAGAAATTTATTTTAAAAAACTCTTTGAGAAGCCGGGCAGTGGTGGCGCACGCCTTTAATCCCAGCACTTGGGAGGCAGAGGCAGGTGGATTTCTGAGTTCGAGGCCAGCCTGGTCTACAGAGTGAGTTCCAGGACAGCCAAGGCTGCACAGAAAAACTCTGTCTCGAAAAACCAAAAAAACAAAACAAAACAAAACAAAACAAAACTCTTTGAGGATAGGAAAGACAGCCCAGTGGTTGAAAGTGTGCACTGCTCTTGCAGAGGGACTGGGATGGGTTCAGAAGCATTGTTTCTGGTGCTTCAAAAACACTTCATCTCTAAAATAACTTTAGCTCTCAAGAATACAATTTAGCATCCTATGACACATCCAACCCCTCTACCCAGTCAGATCTCCCACATCCATTTCCAGGATTTACCTGTTTTTTCTCCAGGTGAGTTTCCCTGACCCTTGCCATTTACACCTTCTCCCCAACCAATCAGATCTATCACAGGGCCCAATACCAAACTGCCCTAGCCTAATCTGTCCACTCCTGCCTGTATTTAAACCTAGCTCTAAGATTTTGCCAGAATCTATGGTGAGAGTTGCGTTTTTTAAAAAGCAGTTATGTAAACATGTTTTTGTTTTAATCGCAGGTGTGGGTCATGGGGCTGCTTCAGATTATCCCCAGCAGTAGACTATTTATTTGCCTCCTGTGTGCTCTGGCAGGGGCATGATTTTGCCAGCTCCAGATAGTTTAATTCTGAGGACTCTGGGAAGGGTAAAAATGCCAGAGCCCAGAGATGCAGAGAGAGAGTGTGAAGGAGGAAGAGGAAGAGGAGGAAGAGGAGGGGGAGGAGGAGGAGGAGCTGGAGGAGCTGGAGGAGCTGGAGGAGCTGGAGGAGCTGGAGGAGCTGGAGGA
>NW_021621117.1:0-23927 GCF_004785775.1 Grammomys surdaster | reverse complement strand
AGAGCTGGAGGAGGAGGAAGAGGAGGAGGAGGAGGAAGAAGAGGAGAAGAAGGAGGGAAGGAAGAAGTAGGCAGTGGCTTGGCTCCTTCTCCTGTTGATTCCTGCTGCTACTGTAACTAGGGAGTGAGAGAAGAGACAGAAGTTGGAGATATTCTAATGAATCAAAGGTTTGACTTGTGCTAAGGAACTTAATGCCCCTACTCAGTAGGAAGTAGTTTTAAGAGACCCATGCTCCCTTTCCACTCTAATTTTCTCTCTTTCCTACCTGGTATTGGGGTGTTTCAAGGAATAAGGGTTGGAAGGAAGGTAGAGACAAAAGAACTAAAATAAAATATTCTCCCCAAGAGCAGCAATAAGAACCCACCCTAACTGCTAACACCCACAGTTCCCTTTTCTGTGCATCCAATCTTTCAACCCAGGAGGATATATTTTGTAAACTTCTGTGAGAACAGTCTACCTCAGATACCTTTCCAGGCCCAAATCCAAGACACTGCAATGAAACACTCACTATCTGGCTTCAGTGGAAAACTGTTCTACAACTGTATGAGAGAAGAGGCCCTATCCTGCAAGTGTATGGGCCTGGGAGACTGCCTGTAACATAACTACAAATAAAGCTATTAAAAGTTTGTCATAGGATTCCACTGGAATTCATATTTCTATCTCTTACTTTGATGGAGAAAGTTAACCACATTTCTAGATGAAGATGCTTTTCTAGAAACCAGAATAATCTGGCTATTCTGGGCTTCTTCCTCTCCTACCTGGTGTTGATATTGCAAGGAATAAGGGTTGGAAGGGAGCTAGAGACTTCTTGAATACAAGAGTAATTTGTAAAAGATGATGCAATATTGTATGCTTTCCATGATTGTCTGTGAATCCTCAAAACCACACACTTCCTAGAAATTACATAAAGGAGATTAAGCTACTCTATATAGAATATAAATGCAACTGAAAGTATGACATTAACATTATAATACATTCCTCAAAATATGATATAAAATGATCATTAGTTATATTTCAATGGACTTAGCACCAAAAGATCCCAGAAAAAAGTGCATAAAAGCACAGTGAGATATCATTTAATACCACTCAAAATATACTTTATTCAAAAATGTTAAATTTAGATAAGAAATGAAGACAAGGAGAATAGAATCGAAGGCATTAACACAATTAGTAAAAACATAAATTTCAACCTAGCATGCAAGTTTTAAGTTTTCTGAACTCTGAAAATGCAAACAAAATTATTATTCAGGTATTTCACTGCTCAGAATAGATCCAAAGTAAATGAGCTGAGTACAGTGAAGATACAACTGCACTCACAGGGTTACCTTGGACTAAACACAAGAGTGAAGGTACAGAATGACTGAGATCCTGAACACATCAGGGAACAGTGAACCATGGAAATGGGATTATGGCATGCAGCATGGGTTTGATTTCTGACTTTTACTATGGGATTTTGTACCTTTTTAAGTTACAAACTTGTTATTGAACCTATTCATTTTAATTATAGAATATACACATGAACACACACAATCATAACTAAATAAGCATACACTTAGGAAGTTGTTTTGACAATTTCAAAATGTTTATTATTGAATTTATTGTTAATTTTATTTTCCAATATTTCACACATTGTTGAATAGCAAGAGTTTACTATTTAACACCATGACTTAAAATGACACTTATTGATGTGATTACAGAGGGAGAAAGCAATGCAAAGCTGTACCATTTTCTCATTCTTTCGCTTACAAACTATTCAAAAATGAGGTGACTTCTAATACCACAAGGCATGTTGAATTCAGAGATGAGTACATAACAGTAGTTTCTTTCAATGATCCTATAAGTTATTACAAAGAAAGTGATAAGAAGATAAATTATTATAATATATAAACAATGTTATTATATTAATTATATTAGAGAAATGCATAATGGGAATAGAAGATGATGATTTTTCTCAGTATATTAGGAAAATAAATGTATATCACAAAATATTACTATAAAGATACCCAAGAGTTAAACAAACACTCTCTATTCTAAGTGGAAAACATGTCCCCACATATCTAATTTGGAAGGGAATATACATATATAGAATCTAAACCTGAGGTGATATCAAGAGGATGGAAATAACATGAGTATAAACACATATTATACTTTCTGAGGCTGTGATAAAACATCATCACCATAAAAAACTTATAGAAGGAGGATTTTATTTTGTCTTGTTGTTCCAAAAGGCTGAGTCCATCACGGCAGGCAAGCATTAGGGAAAAAAGCTAAACTGGATGTAATGCAAGGCTTTAAAGTCTCAAAATCTCCCCACCACCATCCAAAATACCACTTAAATAAACTTTTTAGAGTCTTTGTTCCATATTTACAAAATTAGAATAAAAATCTTTTGTTTTGTATTAACCACTGTTGCTAATTAAGAATATTTCACAATCATAATAGGATTAATTTAAATAAATATAATTGAAGCTTGTTTAGAATATATTTATTTTATTTGTAGTTATATTTAAAATGTTCTGTTCATTATATATGCACATGCATTATATTAGGTGTTATTAGAGTTATGTTTAAAAGGAAATAAATACTTGTGTTCATGATTTTTAAAATAACTCATTTGCATTCTTTGCTCAAAAGACTAAGGGAAGCAAAAAAGGATGGAGGAAGGGAGCAAAGGAAGAGGAAAGAGTCAGAGGAAGAGAGAGAAAGGAGAGGAAGGGCGATTGGTTCAAAGTAATTGTCATTCTACAAATACAGCTCTCAACTATACTACAGGATCTTGTTTTTTGTTGTTTTCAGCAGATTATATCTTCTTAAGTATACCATAAGAAATATTTGTACAGCTTATCTGACATCATTCAGGATGAGTTTAATGTAAAGCTTCTGTTCAATATTTTTCTGGCTTTGGAATATAACTGCTTTAAAGTTTGACTTAACATCTTAAGGAAACTGGCAACTAGTTTCAAATAATCTGTGACAAGAATTTTCTACAGATAGTTTTCAAGGCCAAATCTTAGGAATTTTTGCCAAGAAACACATTTTGGCTTTTGCTACCTCCTCTGCTGTAGCATATATGATGGCAGAAGCTCTATGCTACCTACATTATGATCTGTAGAGTAGATCTGTGACCTGGCCTGTGGGTCAGTCAATAGGGTCTGCAAGAGAGAGAGAGAGTGGGGATAGAGGGGCAAGAGACATGAAGAATGGAGACAAGACAATTGTTTGATCAAGTTTTGTTTATTGAAAGGCAATTATGGGTACATAAGCACAAACAGGGGAGTACAGCTGGAGACACTTAACCACGAGTACCTTGCAGCTGGGGGCACTAAACAACAAGTCCAGGATATGTCTGAGAAAAACAAGATGTTTATTAGAGTGTGCTCAGCTCTTGTGGGCTGTTTGCAAAAACATCATGTTAGAAAAATAAGTCTCTTGTCAGAGTGGAAAAGTATCAACCTGCAAATATATGGCCTGAGACAGCTGCAAAGATGAGAGCTGCTTTTTGCTAGGAATTGGCTCCCAACAGTTTCCCCTTTTTAATTTTTTCAAAACAGAAGGCTGGAAAAACTTATGGAAACCATGTCTGTCTTAGGTTGGACAGACCCTGCCTCCCTTTTCCGTCTCTGGATATTCAACAGCCATTTGGTTGAACTCCTGTCTTAGATTGGTGAGGCCTCCTAGTTAGGGGCAAGGGTCTTGAGGTGTTCTCTTACCTGTTGTTGACTATCTGGTTTAGCGTGTAAGTTAGAGGCTAATCCTCATCAGTCTCGATGTCAGAGATTTTAGAGTCCCCTACTTCCAGCCTGTAATAACGGACCCGTATGGGTTTCATTTGAATAGCATCTATCTGTTGTTGTACAAAAGCCATCAGTTTGTTGAATAGTATGGGCCCGAGAGACAAAAGAATAAGTAGCCCTAATGAGGGACCCAAGAGGGATGGGAGTAAAGTGGTGAGCCATGGTGAGGTACTAAACCAAGCCTTGAACCAGCCCTGTTCCTGGACATGCTAGCATTTTCGTTTTTTCTAGGCCATCTCTGACCTTTTTCATAGAATTTTTAACAATGCCTGAATGGTCCGTATAAAATCAGCACTCTTAATTACGGGAGGCACACAACCCCTGCCCTCCCCCCGTTGGAGAAGTAAAATTCTAAGCCTCTTCTATCCTGTAGCACTACTTCAGCTAAGAAGGATAATGAATTTTGCAAATTCAATATAGTGAATTCCATTCTTTCTGGATCTAAATCTATAGAAGTATGGAGCTGATCATAGCTTTGATCTTACAAAACAAGTGAGGAAATCCCTATCCGTGCCCCAGTCAATCCCAAACCCAAAAGGACAGCTACAGTAACTGTAGTAATGGATTCTCTCCTGGGTCTAAACAATGTACCCTGGGAAACCAAGAGTCTAATAGAGCCACCTTGGAGGTTTTGGTAATGTCTTCTTCAGCATTGAGGACTTTCCAAGTCAGGTTATTTGGCATATGATGGTTGATCTGTTCCAGTTTGAAGGCAATTGTAAAAGATCTTCATGTTTCCTGCAAAGATAAAATAGGGTTCTCAGGGGACTTCTCTCTGGGTTTTTTATTATTGTCTATTTGTTTAATCAGTCTTTCTGGCAGCCAGTGTGCATCATCTGCTGTTTGGGAATACATGCAGACAGAACCTCTTTCCCAGAAAAGCACTGAGTCTGGCCCATTCCAGGTTCTGGTTAATGGGTCTTTCTAGAGGACTGTTGCAAAATTCTTTTTGGTATCAGGATGCCAAAATCTATCTGCAGCAGATTTTTCTTTGGAATCCAAAGTTTAAAAATTTAAAATAAAGAGTATGTGATGAAGGATATTTCTGGGAGATCCCTTGGTAGGGTACCATTGCCCATTTTTAATTTTTTCAAATTGATGTTTAATGATTTCATGTGCCCTTTCTACCATACCTTGGCCCTGTGGATTATATGGAATACCCATTTTATGTAGTATTCCCAATTTTTCACAGAATTGGTGGAAACTGGAGCTTGTATAACCTGGGCCATTGTCAGTCTTTATCTGTTTAGGCACACCCAATACAGTGACTGTACCAAGTATATGAGTGATCACATATTTGCTTGCTTCTCCAGTTTGTAATGTAACATAAATGAAACCATTGTATGTATCTACACATACATGTATATATTTTGATTTCCAAATTCATTATAATGAGTAACATCCATTTGCCAGAGACTGGTATCAGTCCCTTTGGATTTACGCCCACATGAGGAACTGATAAAAGCATAACACATGATCAACATTGTTTGACAATTTGCCTAGCTTGTCCTCTGGTAATTTTAAACAGAATCTTTAAAGTTTGGGAACTAAGGTGATGTAACTCATGACCCTTTATGGTCTGATCCAAGTTAGACAGTGGATCTGATAAAGTCTCTGTGGCTACATGAATTGCTTGATCTACCTTGGTGTCCCCTCAGAGAGGGGACCTGGTAGTTTGGTGTGGGCTGTCAGGTGTCCTATAAAGAATTTACACTTTCTCCTCAAAATTAATTGTTGACACTGTAAAAAAAATCAGCTGCTTCTGAGGAATGCTTCATTTGCATAGCAGTTTCTAGCAGAGGGATAGACTGAGCTAAATATGAGCTATCTGTATAACTATTAATGGCTTTATTCAGAAATGCTTGGAACACAGCAATAACAGCATGTAATTCAACCAATTGTGCTGACACAGATGATGTAGCAAAGGAGATTACTTGATCTTTAAAGGCATAAGTGGCTGTTCCTGATGAGGAACCATCAGTGAAAACTTCACATAATCTACACCTGCCTCTGCATTACCCAAAATCCTCCATGCTGTTGTCATTAATCA
The DNA here is from genome assembly GCF_004785775.1 of Grammomys surdaster. Taxonomy (NCBI): domain Eukaryota; kingdom Metazoa; phylum Chordata; class Mammalia; order Rodentia; family Muridae; genus Grammomys; species Grammomys surdaster. Next base: position 18,083 of record NW_021621117.1, on the reverse strand, counting down.
ATGAACAAAATCAGAAAATCATTCATTAGGCCCTTGTCTGACCACTGTCAAAGATGCACCAGGGTCTCCTTTTGCCAAGAGTTTGTGCCAAGCCTTCGTGGCTGCATTTTGAACTTGAGCGAATAAGCCTGGGTCATATTGCATCTGGTTATCACTAGAAGCAAATTGCCCTTCTCCTATTAAGGCATCAAAGTACCAACCATTGCCTGCCTGAATGTTTCTCCTAGCCGTCTCTTTACAATTCTCATGATATTCTAATTTCCAAATAAGATGGTCACCACCACTAAGAACTGCTCTCACTAGAGTATTCCAGTCCCCAGGAGTATTCAGCCACTCCTCTGCAGCAGATTCTAAGCTTGCAAGAGTAAAAGGAGCCATGGTGCTGTATTGTGACACTGCATTTTTAAATTCTTTAATGATTAGAAAATTAAACCCTATGTGATGTCTCCAAGCAACCCCTTGAGCATCTGTGGTCTCTGATACAGGGAAAGCCTCAGCCTCTCCCTCCTCTGGGTGATCTGTGGCTGAACTAAAGCCAGAGGGCAGGAACCATCTTTGGACTCCACGTTGAGGAACTTGAGGACCTAGAGGATCTTTGTGGGTGGCCTTGCCCTCAAGAAATGACTTCCCCAGCTTTAACTTTTGTAGCTGACTAAGTCCTGATGCTCTTCTTCTAACTCAATTTGTTGTTTAAGGAAAAAAATTTGTCCTGTAACTCCTTTCTGGGTTCTACAACCACCATCCCTATAGCAGGAGCATCTGGAAGCAGAGGCACATAGGGAGGGCCCTTTGGGAAGAGGGCCATTCAGGGTCATAATATTTGGCCACCTTTTCCTCTAGGTCATCCCAGTTTGACTCTGACAAATAATCATCAACTTTTGGTCATATTTTGAATTTTAATTTTGGGTATATGCATTTTATCTTTTTCTTTTGAACAATTGAGTCATTTCTCTCTTTGGGTCAAGCGCTGCTATTTGGTTTGGTTTCCTTCCCCCTTGGATTCTCTGTCTCTAAAGTCTGATCCAAATTTTGAGACCTATTGGATGACCTTTGAGAGGTTACTCCCTTATCATCATCATCCTATCTAGAGAAATTAAATCTATTTCTTCCTTAGTGGAATCAACCCTTTCTTTTGTCTTTTCCCTTCCTTTTTTTTTTCTTTCACTGCCTTAATTTTTTTTTTACCCCCTTCAATGACTGCTGTTATCGATGAACACTTGTTGAGATCATTTCATTTATCAACTTCCAATATGAAAAGGCAGTAACTGGGACCTTTTCAGGCCCAAATGTCCCGTAAAAATCTTTAAGTGCATCTCCAAATCTATGCCATTTTTTTTAAATCAATGGTTCCTTCTTGAGGAAACCAGGGACGTAACTCTTTAATAAAAATTAAAAATGACAACAAATGCTTAATTTTCATCTTTACTCCTCATGTCTTTAAAGCCTTTTTCATCTGTTCCACATATAGTTCATGCTGACTTATTTCTTGCCCCATTTTCGTTAGTATGACTTACTGGTTTTGACACAGCAGGTTCCCTCAGCGATCACCTTTGTTTCACTTTTGAATTTTCAGCCAACCCTTCTTCCAGTAACGTCCCTCACAGGGCCTCTCATCCCTCACAGGGCCTCTCGTTGGGCACCAGATGACCTGGCCTGTGGATCAGTCAATGAGGTCTGCAAGAGAAAGAGTGGGGATGGAAGGGCAACAGATTCGAAGAATGGGGACAAGACAGGGTGTCTGATCAAGTCTCATTTATTGGAAGACAACTGTGGGTATAAAACACAAGCAGAGAAGTGCACCTCAAGACACTTAACCATGAGTGCCTTGCAGCTGGGGGCACTAAACAACAAGTCCAGGATATGTCTAAGAAAAACAAGTTGTTTATTAGAGTGTGCTCAGCTGTTGTGGGCTGTTTGCAAAAACATCATGCTAGAAAAACAAGTCTCGCCCTGCCTGGTCCTTCTGGCTGAGACAGACACATAGCTGGTCTGCTCCTGTGGAGATACTGAATCCTGAGCCATCCTAGAAGAGCCAATGCACTCAGAGCAGTGGGTAAGAAACCCATCCCACTCCCTACACCCCAGAGTTAGAACTGGGAACCAGGGGCGCTCAGGACCCATCAATCACCCAAATCCTGCCCCTCCAGAATTCCACTTCCCTTCCACCCCTTCCTGGTCCTTTTGGCTGAGGCAGACACATAGCTGGTCTGTTCCTGTGGAGATACTGAATCCTGAACCATCCTAGAGGAGCCACTGCACTCAGAGCAGTGGAATACCATTCCCCTTCTGCCCCCACCTGGTCCTTTTGGCTGGGGCAGACACATAGCTGGTCTGCTCCTATGGAGATACTGAATCCTGAGCCACCTTAAAGGAACCACTGCACTCAGAGCAGCACACACCTAGCTAGTCTGCTCTTGTGGAGACACCGTATCCTGAGCCATCCTAGAGGAACCAGTGCACTCAGAGCAGCAGGATTTCCAGATCCCAGAGGCAGCCTGAGTCCCAGGAGTTCTTCCACCCGGGAGCTTAGGATCACAAGACTACAGAGATATCTGGACTCTGAGGAGTTCTGACACAAGCAAGATAACTGGAAAGACAGACTCCAGTCAGACACAGTTAGTGCAGGTAACACTAGAGTTAACCAGATGGCGAAAGGCAAGCGCAAGAACATAAGCAACAGAAACCAAAGTTACTTGGCATCATCAGTACCCAGTTCTCCCACCATAGCAAGCCCTGGACACCCATCACACTGGAAGAGCAGGATTCAGAAATAAAATCACTTCTCATGATGATGATAGAGGATTTTAAGAAGGACATAAGTAACTCCCTTAAAGAAGTACAGGAGAGCACAAGTAAACAGGTAGAAGCCGTTAAAGAGGAAACACAAATCTCTCTCTCTCTCTCTCTCTCTCTCTCTCTCTCTCTCTCTCTCTCTTTCTCTCTGTCTGTCTCTCTGTCTCTCTCTCTCCTCTCTCTTTTTCACAAAAATCACTTAAAGAACTTCAAGAAAACACAATGAAGGAATTAAACAAAATCATCCAGGATCTAAAAATGGAAACAGAAACAATAAAGAAAACTCAAAGGGAGACAACCCTGGAGATAGAAAACCTAAGAAAGAGATCAGGAGTCATAGACGCAAGCATCACCAACCGAATACAAGAGACAGAAGAGAGAATCTCATGTGCAGAAGATACCATGGAAAACATTGACACAACTGTCAAGGAAAATGCAAAAAGCTCCTAACCCAAAACATCCAGGAAATCCAGGACACAATGAGAAGACCAAACCTAAGGAAAATAGGTATAGATGAGAATGAAGATTCCCAACTTAAAGGGCCAGTAAATATCTTCAACAAAATTATTGAGGAAAACTTCCCTAACCTAAAGAACAAGATGCCCATAAACATACAAGAAGCCTACAGAACACCAAATAGACTAGACCAGAAAAGAAATACCTCCTGTCACATAATAATCAAAACATCAAATGCACAAAACAAAGAAAAAATACTAAAAGCAGTAAAGGAAAAAGGTCAAATAACATATAAAGGCAGACCTATAAGAATTACACCAGATTTCTCACCAGAGACTATAAAAGCCAGAAGAGCCTGGACTGACATAATACAGACCCTAAAAGAACACAAATGCCAGCCCAGACTACTACACCCTGCAAAACTCTCAATCACTATAGATGGTGAAACCAAGATATTCCATGACAAAACCAAATTTGCACAGTATCTTCTCACAAACCCAGAACTTCAAAGGATAACTGATGGAAAATGCCAACACAAGGAGGGAAACTACAACCTAGGAAAAGCAAGGAAGTAATCTTCCAACAACCCCAAAAGAAGATAGCTATACAAACATAATTCTACCTCTAATAACAAAAATAACAGGAAGCCACAATCATTTTTCCTTAATATCTCTTAACATCAATGGTCTCAATTCTCCAATAAAAAGACACAGACTATCAGACTGGATACACAAACAGGACCCAGAATTTTGCTACATAGAGGAAACGTACCTCAATGACAAAGACAGACACTACTTCAGAGTAAAAGGATGGAAAACAATTTTCCAAGCAAATGGTCCCAAGAAACAAGCTGGAGTAGTCATTCTAACATAAAATAAACTCGACTTTCAACCAAAAGTAATCAAAAAAGATAAGGAAGGACACTTCATACTCATCAAAGGAAAAATCTACCAAGATGAACTCTCAATTCTGAACATCTATGCTCCAAATGCAAGGGCACCTAAATACATAAAAGAAACTTTACTAAAGCTCAAAACATCACACAATAATAGTGGGGGATTTCAACATCCCACTCTCAGCAATGGACAGATCATAGAAACAGAAACTAAACCGAGACACTTTGAAATTAACAGAAGTTATGAACCAAATGGATTTAACAGATATCTATAGAACACTTCATCCTAAAAGAATATACCTTTTTCTCAGCACCTGACAGTACCTTCTCCAAAATGGACCATATAATTGGTCACAAAACAGGCCTCTACAGATACAAAAAGACTGAAATAACCCTGTGCATCCTATCCGACCACCATAGACTAAGGCTGGTCTTTAGTAATGACAAAACCAATGGAAAACCCACATGCACATGGCAACTGAACAACTCTCTACTCAATGATGGCTTGGTCAAGGAAAAAATAAAGAAAGAAATTAAAGACTTTTTAGAATTTAATGAAATTGAGGACACATCATACCAAAACTTGTGGGACTCCATGAAGGCAGTGCTAAGAGGAACATTCATAGCCCTAAGTGCCTACAAAAAGAAACTTGAGAGAGCATACACTAACAATTTGAAAGCACACCTGAAAGCTCTAGAACAAAAAGAAGCAAATACACCCAAGAAGAGTAGACAGCAGGAAATAATCGAACTCAGGACTGAAATCAACCAAATAGAAACAGAAAGAACAATGCAAAATATCAACAAAACCAGGAGTTGGTTCTTTGAGAAATCAACAAGATAGATAAACTCTTAGCCAGATTAACCAGAGGGCAGAGACAGTATCCCAGTTAATAAAATCAGATCTGAAAAGAGAGACATAACAACAGAAACTGATGAAATTCAAAAAATCATCAGATCCTACTACAAAGGCCTATACTCAACAAAACTGGAAAACCTGGATGAAATGGACAATTTCCTAGACAGATACCAAGTACCAAAGTTAAACCAGGAGCAAATAAACCATCTAAACAGTCCCATAACCCATAAGGAAATAGCAACAGTCATTAACATCTCCCCACCAAAAAAAAAAAAAAAAAAAAAAGCCCAGGTCCAGATGGTTTTAGTGCAGAATTCTATCAGACCTTCAAGGAAGACCTAATACCAATTCTCGTCAAACTAATCCACAAAATAGAAACAGAAGGAACACTACCCAATTAATTCTATGAAGCTACAATTACACTCATACCCAAACCCCACAAGGACCCGACAAAGAAAGAGAACTTCAGACCAATCTCCCTTATGAACATCGATGCAAAAATACTCAATAGAATTCTAGCAAACTGAATCCAAGAACACATCAAAACAATCATCCATCATGATCAAGTAGGTTTTATCCCAGGAATGCAGAGATGGTGCAATATTTGGAAATCCATCAATATAATCCACTATATAAACAAACTAAAAAAAAACAACCCACATGATCATCTCACTAGATGCTGAGAAAGCATTTGACAAAATTCAACATCCCTTCATGATAAAAGTCTTGGAAAGATCAGGAATTCAAGGCCCATACCTAAACATAGTAAAAGCAATATACAGCAAACCAGTAGCCAACATCAAACTAAATGGAGAGAAACCTGAAGCAATCCCATTAAGATCAGGGACTAGACAAGGCTGTCCACTCTCTCCCTACCTATTCAATATAGTACTGGAAGTCCTAGCCAGAGCAATTAGACAACAAAAAGAAGTCAAAGGGATACAAATAGGAAAGGAAGAAGTCAAAATATCACTATTTGCAGATGATATGATAGTATGCTCAAGTGATCCCACAACTTCCACCAGAGAACTCCTAAACCTGATAAACAACTTCAGCAAAGTGGCTGGTTATAAATCAACTCAAACAAATCAGTAGCCTTCCTCTACATGAAAGATAAACAGACTGAAAAAGAAATTATGGAAATGACACCATTGACAATAGTCACAAATAGCATAAAATACCTTGATGTGAATCTAACCAAGCAATTGAAAGACCTGTATGACAAGAACTTCAAGTCTCTGAAGAAAGAAATCGAAGAAGATCTCAGAAGATGTAAAGAACTCCCATGTTCATGGATTGGCAGGATTAATATAATAAAAACGGTCATCTTGCAGAAAGCAATCTACAGATTCAATGCAATCTCCCATTAAAATCCCAACTCAATTCTTCACAGAGTTAGAAAAGGAAATTCTCAAATTCATTTGGAATAACAAAAAACCCAGAATAGCAAAAACTATTCTCAACAATAAAAGAACTTCTGGAGGAATCACCATCCAGGATCTCAAGCTCTACTACAGAACAATAGTGATAAAAACTACCTGGTATTGGTACAGAGACAGGCAGGAAGATCAATGGAATAGAATTGAAGACCCAGAAATGAACCCACACTCCTATGGTCACTTGGTCTTTGACAAAGGAGCTAAAACTGTCCAGTGGAAAAAGGACAGCATTTTCAACAAATGGTGCTGGTTCAACTGGAGAACAACATGTAGAAGAATGAAAATTGATCCATTCTTATCTCCCTGTACAAAGCTCAAGTCTAAGTGGATAAAGGACCTTCACATAAAACCAGGTACACTGAAACTAATAGAACAGAAGGTGGGGAAGAACCTCGAATACTTGGGCACATGGGAAAATTCCTGAACAGAACACCAATGGCATATGCTCTAAGATCAAGAATTGACAAATGGGACTTCATAAAATTGCAAAGTTTCTGTAAGGCAAAGGACACTGTCAATAGGACAAAACAACAACCAACAAATTGGGAAAAGATCTTTACCAATCCTACATCTTATAGAGGACTAATATCCAATATATACAAAGAACTCAAGAAATTAGACTCCAGACAACCAAATAACCCTATTAAAAATTGGGGCATAGACCTTAACAAAGAATTCTCAACTGAAGAAACTTGAATGGCCAGGAAGCACCTAAACAATTGTTCAGCATCCTTAGTCATCAGGGAAATGCAAATCAAAAAAACCCTCAGATTCCACCTCACACCAGTCAGAATGGCTAACATTAAAAACTCAGGTGATAGTAGATGCTGTTGAGGGTGTGGAGAAAGAGGAACCTTCCTCCATTGTTGGTGGGACAAGATGGTGCAACCACTCTGGAAATCAGTCTGGCGGTTCCTCAGAAAATTGGACATAGCATTACCTGAGGATCTAGCTATAACATTCCTGGGCATATAGCCAGAAGATGCTAGAACATATAACAAGGACATATGCTCCACTATGTTCATAGCAGCCTTATTCATAATAGCCAGAGTTTGGAAAGAACCCAGATGTCCTTCAACTGAGGAATGGATACAAAAAATGTGGTACATTTACACAATGGAGTATTACTCAGCTATTAAAAACAATGAATTCGAGAAATTCTTAGGTAAATGTATGGAACTAGAAAATATCATCCTGAGTGAGGTAAGCCAATCACAAAAGAACACACATGGTATTCACTCACTGATTATTGGATATTAGCCCAGAACATTGAAATACCCAAGATTCAACTCACAGATCACATGAAGCTCATGATGAAGGAAGACCAAGTTGGGGTGCTTCAGTCCTTCTTAGAAGGAGTAACAAAATTCTCAAGGGAGCAAATATGGAGACAAAGTGAGGGACAGAAACTGAAGGAGGGGCCATCTAGAGACCATTCCACCTGATTATCCATCCCATGTGCTTTCACCAAAGGTAGATGCTGAAGTGGAAGTCACGAAGTGCATGCTGACAAGAACCTGATATAGCTGTCTCCTCAGAGGTCTTCAAGAGTCTGACATATTCAGAGGCAGATGCTCACAGCTAACCATTGAACTGATGATGGGGTTCCCAGTGGAGGAGTTAGAGTGAAGACTGTAGGAGCTGAAAGGGTTTGTGGCCCCATGAGGAGAGCAACAATACCAACCAACCAGAGCTCCCAGAGTCTAAACCACCAGCCTGGGAGCACTTAGGAAGGGATCCATGGCTCCAGCTCTATATGTAAGGGAGAATGGCCCTGTCGGGCATAGGTGAGAGAAGAGATACTTGGTTTCATGAAGGCTGGACGCCCCGGTGGGTGGAAATTTGAGAGTGGGGAGGTGGGTATGGGGGGGGTAGGTAGGGGCACATCCGCAGAGAAGCAGGAGGAGGGGTGATGGGATAGGGGGTTCCTGGGCAGAGCAAGGAATGGGGTAAGGTGATAACATATGAAATGTAAATAAAGCATCCAATAAAAAAAAGAAAGAAAAACAAGTCTCTTGTCAGGAAGGAAAAGTTTCAACCTGCAAATATATGGCCTGAGACAGCTACAAAGATGATAGCCACTTTTGCTAGGAGTTAGCTCTGAACAGATCTGTCAAAGTTATATTCACTGGATGTTATACACATGCACATCTCTCTAATGACTTTCTTGGAACAACATAATTGCATTGTTGTATTAAAAAATAATGTTTCTAAAGCTATGATAATCTGGCAATTTGTTGAACTTCTTTCTTGGAAGTATGGTCTACAGTATGCCATGCAATAAAGGTGGACCAGAGGGATAGCTCAATGTTTTAGATTGCTTGTTGTACACACAAAACCACAGCTTGGTTACCAATATCCATGCCATGGGATCACAACTGCCTGTAACTTTACCTCTGAGTATTCCAATGTCCTCTGTTGACTTATAAGGGCATTTGCACTCATATGCAGATACATATACTCACACACAGACACACATAGAGAGAAGCAAAAAGTTAAATAAACATTAAGATAACAGAAAAGAAGCATTGTTTCTAAATCTGTAGAAACTTCAGTTATTAACAAGAGTACAATGAAGTTCCTTGAGACCTATCCCATGGGAATGAGTCAAACCCTGACACTATTAATACTCTGCTATGCTTGCAGACAAGACCCTAGCCTCTCTTCTGAGAGGCTTCATCCAGCAGCTGATGTAAACATTCAGAGACCCACAGCCAAACAATAGGCTCCTAGTGACTAATGTGCAGAGTGAAGGTGGGGGTGGAGGTGGTAGTGGGTAGGATAGGTGATACTGGGGGGGGGGTCCTCTCTTTTCAGAGGAGAAGGGGAGGGGGAGGAGAGGACCTGAAATAGATGAGGAATGGGAGGAGAAGGGGGGCTGATATTGGGATGTGAAGTGAATAAGTGAATAAACTTATAATAATAAAAATATTGCACCCCACCCCCACCCATCAAGATCCTATTGCTACAAAACTAATCAAACCTAAATTCAGAGTGCCATCTAGTGTTTAAACAGAAGAATCGAATAGAGGAGGCTCTGACACCACAAGCCACACATAAAACCAAACTGAGAATCTTATTTGACCGTGTGTATTCCAGCCTTGACCTTACCAGGTAAGCTGCTAAATTTAGCAAACACTTTCCAAGAGCAATTATAGATCCTGATCTTCTGTATTCTAGTTTGTAGAAAAAGTAAATAGTGTCTTGCTACAAAAAGTAGTTGGAGTAGCACCTTCCTCTCTTTCCTCTCATTTTAATGTTCTTCCATCAACTGTTTGATAAACTCTTTTACAGAATGGAATGTGCTTCTCTCTTCCTACAGAGAGCATATCAAGGAGACTTTATTCAACAGCAGTAGTAATGATCATGTCCAGAAATACTGACACAAAAGATGTGTCAAAAGTACATGGCCATCGTCACAACGTAACCCAATGTGCAAAGGTGTTGTAGTTGTCTCAGTGATTTATACCACATCTGGTTTAAAGTACCTGTAATGTTAGCTTCTTTGTCTTCGATTGAAGCATAGTAGTAGAGCCATGGGGTGAGAGTAGCATGTCCTAAGTTATTTTATTTTATAATACTGCTCTTTATATAATTGCTGTCTCCTGATTTAACTGCTTTTATATGTGCTTAAAACACTGGCCATAAAAAATCCTGAAAATCTTGACCCAAGTCAAAGCATTTGGTTTCCCAGCCTGGGGCATGTGCAGTATTGGAGGTGCTCACACCATACCAAATATTGGAGGAAAGTGGGTCTTAGTACTGGCAAATGTTGGCATTGTGTAGAGAAGTTTACACAGCTTTAGCCATGGTAAGAGAAGTCATCTACATTTGCACCTACCAATCAGGTAGAAAGGTTGAATACAAATAATGGCATGCCTAGCAAATGGACTTATTTTGCATTGTAGCCATTGCTGCTATCCACTGTAGGAAGATAGTTCATTTAGCTGTGTCCAGGAGCAACTGTAATCTATGTAAACACATAGGTATTTATATGGCAGTTTTAAACTGAAATCTTATGCCTATGACCTGTCATTACAGAAGGCAGTTGCTGGGAGCCAAGTCTTAGCAGAAAGCGGCTATCACCTTTGCATCATCTGGGGCCATATACCCTGACAAGAGACTTGTTTTTCAACAGCCTACAACAGATGAGCATTCTCTGATAAACATCTTGTTTTTCTCAGATATATCCTGGACTTGTCGTTTAGTGCCCCCCAGCTGCAAGGCACTCATGGTTAAGTGTCTCCAGGTGCACTTCTCTGCTTGTGCTTCTATACCCATGATTTTCTTTCAATAAACGAAACCTGATCAGACACCGTCTTGTCTCCTCCATTCTTCGAGTCTCTTGCCCCTCCATCCCCACTCTCTCTCTTGCAGACCCCATTGACTGACCCAAATGGGTCGGGTCAGCAGTAACAGAGACAGGATTAGAAACTTTAAATTATGTTTTATTCAGAAAGGAGTAACTTGAGAAGACAGCAGGATAATATCCTTGACATCTATTGTAAGACTCATCTTTAACTGGCACAGTATATGTGGAGTTGGACTAAGAAAGAAAACCACTACAAAGCATAGGCTTTCAGACATGTTGTGTGGTTTTAGTGTTTTTCTTCTTAATGCCTCTTCTCTCTGTTTAACAGGAATTTGCATGCACTGAGTCTTACAATACTCCTGTTAAAAAATTTAAATATAACACCCACACTACAGGGGTATGAAAAAGGCCCTCCTAGATGACATTGTATTGGTAAATGAAAATTGCCTTGATCGAAAAGAATGGTGTCTCCTTAAGATTTTGATGGCCTTGACTAGGCTGATGGTTTATGCCAATCAAGTTTATCAAGAACTACAGCATCTTATAAATTATCTCTACAGAGAGAGAATAAGACAGCGTCAGCAGAAAGCTAATTAAGCAATGTTGGCAAGGAGAATGAAGGGTGGATACCTCATACACAGCTGCATTAGAACTTACAAACATACTCCAGGAGGAAGAATCAGGTTCCCAGAAACCACAGTCTTTACTCCTTTGAAGTCCTGTTCCTGCTCTAGAAGAGACCTTGTTATGACTGCTCCTGGGCAAAGACATAGAACTAATGTTTCCTTTCTCCTTTCACAGGGCCTCTGAGAAAGATTTGAATCAGACTGACTCCTAATAGTTTCCCTTATTTTGAAGGCCAGATGAGTTGTTGATGTCTGAATGTCTAAGAGACCCCAACATCCCTAAAAGCAATATATGTATCCTAATATTTTTAAAGTCATTAATGTAAATATTCTAAATATAATACTGAACAAAAGTTGAATGATGTTAATGAAGTTAAATTCTCACATCTTGTATAATCAATCTTTGGCCAGTTATGAATAATTGAATCAGAGATGAGCTGTAATGTTAACTGATGTTGGGTTGCTTGTATGGTATCTCCTAGGTGAAACACCACAACTTCTAACACATTTAACTGATTTTTTTAATCTATACATTTTTCTCTTGCTAAAGTTACATAGGTATCATAAGCAAGATTACTAACAAAATTGGAAAGTTTGCATTTGTTGGGTAACGGCCACTGGGAAAACCTCTGTAGACACATAGTGGTGACTACCTGAAAAAAATGTTAATTAAAATAAGACTCAAATATCTTCAAGTTCTAATAAAAGCACAATGTCTGTTGTCCAATATCAAGTATCATTAAGAGACAAAGAAGCCAAAACAAAGAGAATCTACTGGAGCAAGAGAAGGTTCTTATAATCAAAGAAGGGATTTACATAATTAAAGGTGCCAGGAGCCAGCACAGTCTGGAATGGTTTGAAGTGGGACACAGAATTTCGTAGTTTTAAGAACTGATGGTCTTAGGGGTAGCTTTAAAGATTGATGGTCTTTGGCTTTCTAGCTCTCTATACTGAATGCTTGCTGCAGGTTTCTAAAAAAAATTCTAAAAACTTTCTTGCTTATTCTATGGTTAAAAATTGGCTTGGCCAATTAACACCTGTTGTCTAGCAGCAGGGGATTAAGTAAAGAATTTACTGCTAGCCCTCTCTTCCCTGGCCAGGCAGCCAGGAGTCCCTTACAGACTTGGCTAGTTAACTCTTTGTGAACCAGAGAGGAAGGAAAGGAAAAGAATTAAAATCTTTTACACAGGCAAATATGCACAGAAACATATACATTCATATATACATTTACATTTTCATTCACATTCTCATTTATACATTAACACATTCACATTTTTCTTCAGCCCAACCATTTGTCTCATACACTCCACAAGTATTCATGTATGCTTACATACACATATATACCTACTTACATACATATATAGACAGACATATACATTTTGATGGATGGATGGATGGATGGATGGATGGATAGGGCAGAGTCCCCTAAGCCAAACCATCCAACTGACAACTTTCTTTCTTTTCTCTGGCTTTTATATACTTTCTTAGACAAATAGTTCTTTAGAAAATTACCTCAAAGATAAAATGTTACATAAAATGGAAGTTAAAGAAGGATGTTGATATTAAGTTCAAAGCAGTGTTTCATTCTAAATACTCATTATAAGTTCAAAGCAACAGTTTTTACATGCCCTTGCCTTATGAAAGCATACACCTGTGGCTTTATCTTTGGATCTAAATGTTTTTCCTTAAACACAAATTTTTCCCAAGTCTATTTCTCTTTTTAGTGTAATTATGGAAGCTCATTGTATTTCTTATTATGCAGCCTTTACTTACTATTATGAGGAATGGGCATATTCTATTCTTGATTTTAACTTTATTATGTTGTTCTAGCAAAGCAATTAAAATGATCTCTAAAAACTTTCTTCCTAAAATTATTAGAATGAAATCAGGAATTCTATAGAATCATTAATTCATCTAAACAGCATTAATTCATAAAAGCTCACCTTTATGATGATCTTCAGGAAATCTGATCAATAGGGTGGGCAAATGCCCAGGGATTATATTAATTTAATAATGACAAGAAAGGCATATGAGATTCAAGAAGCAATTCTGAGATGAAGTGTCTTTAGAACCTTGCTTCATTGACCTCACCCATCACAGACCATGCAAAAGATGGTTGGCCACCTCTTAGAAGGCCACCTTATTCTAGATGACTCCTGACATAAAGGGAATACAACTGGTTCAAATAATTTTGAAATGTTCTCCACTCTTTTGAATAGAGGGACTCCCAGTCAGTAACATAAGCAATGAGTAAAACATAGAGAGGTGTCTACACCATAGTTTTTCATTTCCTACAGAAGTCCCATAGATAGATAATCACATTGTCCAGGGCAGTAGCTAACAGCCAAGGTTCAGGTTGAATCTTCCCTTTTGGATATAACATAACAACTAGGATGTGGCTAATAAGGATATCCTAAGAAATTATCTTCATCTAGACCATATGAGCACCGCCAGGACCATATGGCCATATGACCAGTCCACCAGTACCTCAGGGTATCCTTTGAGGAGCACAAAGTTTTATAAAATACAGAGCATACTATCCAGGGGAAATTCGGTTCTGAAATCAGGTTGGTGAATTTCAATTGCAAACTCTGAAGCATTCATTCAACAGGGTAACCTGTGGGCGATTAGAAAGTGGAAAACTCAAGTGATAAACTGGGGACCTCATCTGTCTTAGACCTGTGCAGGCCCTGTGCATGCTCCACAGTCTCTGTGAGTTCATATGTGCATCAGTCCTTTTGTGCCTATGAGTCCCTGTTTCTCCTTCCTCATGGCTACTCCTTCCTCAGTGGCTCTTACAACCTTTCTGTCTTTTCTTTTGCAGTTGCTGAGATAGGCATGTGCATTTAGCACCATGGTTTGCTAAGTTGATTTTATCCATTTCAACAAAGGCCATTCTGTAATATAGATGGTCCAGTGCTGAACCCTTCCAATTAAGAGTGAAACCACACTATTCAGCTATTAAAAACAAAAACATTATGAATTTTGCAGGCAAATGAATGGAGCCTGAGAATATTATCCTGAGAGAGGTAACCCAGACCCAAAAGAAAATGCATGGTACATACTCACTTATAAGGAGATATTAGTCATAAAATACAGAATACCCATGCTACAGACCCAAAGAAGCTAAACAAGATGGAAGGTCCAACTGAGGACACTTGAATCTCATTTAGAAGGGGGAATAAAGTAGTCATAGGAAAGAGACAGAGGGAGGGACTTGGGTGGAAGAGATCAGATTGAGCTCATATATGACCAACATATCTGTTATGCTTGCAGACAGGAGTCTAGTAAAATTGTACTCTGAGAGGCTCCATCTAGCAACTGACTGACAGATGCAGAGACCCACAGCCAAAGAGTGGATGGAGCTTGTGGACTCTTATGGAAGAGTTGGAGGAAGGATTGAGGGACCTGAAGGGCATAGAAACTCCACAGGAATACCAACAGTCAACTAACTGGGAACCTTAGGGCTCTCAGAGACTAAACCACCAACCAAAGAGCATACATGGTCTGGATCTAGACCCCACTCCCCTGCGAATATGTAGCAGATGTGCAGCATGGTCCTCATGTGGGTCCAGAACAATTGGAGCAGGGGGCCATACCAAAAGCAATTACTTGTCTGTGGGATATATTCTTCTAGCTGACCTGCCTTGTCTGGCCTCAGTGGGAGAGGATATTCCTAGCCCTGCAGATGTACCAGGGTAGAGAGATACACAGAGGGGCTCCACCCTCTCAGAGAAGAAAGGGAGGTGGGGAGGAGAGAAGGGATTGTGGGAGTGATGACTGGGAGGGGGCAGTGATCAGGATGTAAAATGAATAAACAAATGAAAAAAAGTGAAATCACAGAACATATTCTTGTTTTTCTTGTAATGTCTCTGCATCAACATACTAAGTGGAAGAGTACACAACAACAGTCTCTAATAAAATACAATTAGTTTTGAAAGATGACTTTTGTGTCTAACTTTTCTAAAATTCTGTCCCTATTTTCTTTAGTATAATTACTTTGGAGACATTGGCATTTCACATATACAATTTTAATCTTCCTTTCTACCCTATCTTTGCTTCTTTTAAATATACTAACTTTTTCAAGCACACATGTTAGGGCCCATACAAGAGTAACAGCAAGACAGCTTTAGAACTCATGGAATATGGCCTACCAGTTAATACAACCATAATGGATATGCCTTGGTCAAGCAGAGCCCTGAGGACTACACATCCTGAGGACTTCATGCTGCTATGGAATTTTTCTCTGCTTGTTGTCTCCAAGGTTATCACATCCCTCACAATCTATAAATTATATGAAAACTCTAAGGGGGTTTCCAGCCCCTCACTGGACAGTGTCATTGGCACTTACAATATTAGTAACTGATCTTTTCCAAACATCGCAGCTGGAGCAGATTAATGATTCAATCACCATCCTCAGAAAAAATTTATAGCTGTAGATTGTTAATAAAGTTAGGTTAAGATGGTTTTGTTAATGGCATTGATGTAGAAATTCTTGGGGGAACAGTTTAGGTTTCAGAAAGGCACTGGAACTTGTAGTGGGTTTGACCTAGTATTGCTTGTATTATGTTAATTTGGGTCCCCAAAATTGTTTGCATGAAAATCAGAACATGACGCATAAGACCCTGCCCTCAGCTGGTCTTGATTGGTAAATAAAGTTGCTGACAACCAATGGGTGGACAAGACAGAAAAAGGCGAGACTTTGCTGGAATATGTAAGCTATGGGAGAAAAATAAAGATAGTTGAAGCTTTTGGGGGCTTTGCTTCATCCACAAATTTTCTGTTTGCTCATTGCTCTCTTTCTTGTATCCACCACTCTATAAGACTCCAACAATAAGTAATCGTCGGGCTATAGAAGGGCATCCTGGGTTGAACCAGGTGCTTGGCCACGCCCCCAGAACCCAGGGACCTAACATGCGGTCTCATCTCCATTTAACCTATATGGTCAGTCATGTAAGATACAGATAGAGGGTGTGACTAACAGGCCTCTGCCTCTCGATATACATATTAATGAGTTATCTAAAGGCAGGGGGGAGGGGCATAGCTAATTAAGTTTTCCCCTCCCTAGCCCCTCCTCTTTCCCACTCCCCATATAAGAAAGCTCCTCTTGGCATTTGGCAGGGGTAAACATCCAGATCTAAATTTCACAGCATGATCAATAAACTTCTTCCACGGATTCCATGTGTCCCTGGAATCCTGGGACTTTCTTGCATATGTGGGAAAACTCTGCCCCGAGAAAAGCCTCTGCAACAGACATGCTGCCACTGGGGGCAGAACTTGCCACCATGGTCAGTGCTGTGTCCCCACGCCACTGCCCTGCTAGCCCGCCCACGGGCCCAAGCCACCGCCTGCCCCACTCCAGTTCTTTCCCTTCAGGTATTAATGAACTTAATGGATGCAGAAATGAACAAGAGGGCTGCCAGACTGGATCTAGGGCAGCAAAGACAGAATATAGGATTTATTAAGTAATAACTTGTGAATACCAGAGGGAGGGGATAGCCATGTGGAGGTTAGGAAATGGCCCAGCCATTGAGCTGTTTAAAGTATATCAAAATATACAGTGTGTGTGTGTGTGTGTGTGTGTGTGTGTGTGTGTGTGTGTGTGTGTGTGTGTTTCATTTGGGAATCCAAAACATTAGGACAGATAGTGAGGAAGGTACCACTGCTGGGATCTATTTAAGTATTTAATTGGATACTACTGCGGGGATTTTGAGCAAGGGATTGTTTTGAGATCAGGGACCATAACAGTGGCATCCTAAATAAGACTAGCTGACATGCCTTTCTCACTAAAGCTGGGCAGGTGATCAAGGTGATGATTAATTTCTTGCATCTATTTTTGTCCTCAGTTTCCTTATACGATTTAATAATAATAATAAAAAACTGTTAATGAGTAGATGTGCACCCTAAGGATTTAAAGTAAAAGCAACTGGTTTTTTAACAAAAATTTAGATTTCTTTATAATTTTAAGATTTTTATAAGATTATTTTTTAGATTAAATAATAAAATAAATTGATTCTTTCTTTGTAACTGCAAATTGCTGACTGCCAGTAAGAGAACTGGCTGAAAAAAAAATCTTGCTTGCTTACATTTTGTTAATTTGTAAGAAGTTACTTAAACATGAATGTACATGGGTTCTTGAGAAAAAATATCTGGCTTGCTCACACTTTGTTAATCTATAACAAGTTATTTAAACATGTATGTACATGGGTTTTTGGGAATAATTTGTATTTTTTTTTACCTATAATACATGAAACGTTTATTCATGTAAAGATATTTGGGGACATTCTTCTTTTAATCATTCAATAGAAGAAAAATAGAATGTAATTGCATTGTAATTTTTATATTTCTTGAGAGGTTTTGCTGGGATATGTAAGTTATGGGAGAAAAAATAGAGATAGTTGGAGCTTGTTGGTGCTTTGCTTCATCCACCAATTTTCTGTTTGCTCATTGCTCTCTTCCTTGTGTCCACCACTCTGTAAGACTCCAACAATTGGTACTAATGAACTTAATGGATGTAGAAATTAACACATTTTCATTCATTCTTCTTTCCTCTCCCTTGTCTTAGTTTTGTTTGTTTGTTTGTTTGTTTGTTCTTACTAAAACTGTTTAATTTCACAAAGGCCAGCCTATAATACATGATGCTAGTGGACCCTTTATCAAAAGAAATAAAAATAGTAAGGAAGGAGAGACAGACAGAAAGAAA
>NW_021621116.1:6422-7728 GCF_004785775.1 Grammomys surdaster | reverse complement strand
TATGACTGATGACTATTGAATATTCATGTTCATTTTTTTCAGATTTACCATTATCCATGAATGGTGAATATTGATTATTCATGTTCGTTTTTTTCTGATTTACTATTATCAATGATTGGTGAATATTGATTATTCATATTCATTTATTTATGACTATTATCTATGACTGTGACTACTAATATTTCAGCTTTATATATTTCTGATTTACTATGAACTATGACTGATGACTATTGATTATTCATGTTCATTTATATCTGATATACTAGTATCCACGAATAGTGAATATTGATTATTCCTGTTTATTTATTTCTGACTTACAATTATCTATGACTGATAAGTATTGATATTTCAGCTTTATATATTACTGATTTACTATGAACTATCATTGATGACTATCAATTATTCATGTTCATTTTTATTCAGATTTACCATTATCCTCGAATGGTGGATATTCTTTATCATGTTCATTTATATCTGATTTACTATTATCCAGGATTTTGAATATTGGTTATTCTTGTTCATTTTTTTCTGACTTACTATTATCTATGACTGTTGATTGTAGATACTGCAGATTTATTTATTTCTGACTTCCCAGGAACTATGACTGATGACTATTGAGTATTCATGTTCAATTATTTCTGATTTACTATTATCCACGAATGGTGAATACTGATTATTCATGTTCATTTATTTATCATTTAACATTATCAACTATTGGTGAATATTGATTATTTCTGTTCATTTATTTCTAACTTACTATTATCTATGACTGAAGACTATTGATATTTCAGCTTTATATATTTCTGATTTATTATGAACTCTGACTGATGACTATTGATTAATCAAGTTCGTTTGTTTCTGATTTACTATTATCCACGAATGCAGAATATTGATTATTCATGTTCATTTATTTCTGACTTACTATTATCTATGACTGTTGACTAATGATATTTCACCTTTATATATTTCTGATTTCCTATTAACTATGACATATGACTATTGTTTATTCAAGTTCATTTAATTCTGAATTACTATTATCCATGAATTGTTATTATTGATTATTCATTTTCATTTATTTCTGACTTACTATTATCTATGACTGATGACTATTGATATTTCAGCTTTACTTATTTCTGCTTTCCCATGAACTCTAACTGATGACTATTGATTAATCAAGTTCATTTGTTTCTGATTTAATATTATCCATGAATCCTGAATGTTGATTATTAATGTTTATTTATTTCTGACTTACTATTATGTATGACTGATGACTAATGATATTTCACCTTTATATATTTCTGGTTTA
>NW_021621116.1:0-6412 GCF_004785775.1 Grammomys surdaster | reverse complement strand
ACTAATGTTATTTCACCTTTATATATTTCTGATTTCCTATTAACTTTGACATATGACTATTGGTTGTTCATGTTCATTAATTTCTGAATTAGAATAATCCATGAATTGTTATTATTGATTATTCATGTTCATTTATTTCTGGCTTACCATTTTCTATGACTGATGACTATTGATATTTCAGCTTTATTTTTTTCTTGTTTACAATTAACTATGACTGATGACTATTGATTAATCAATTTCATTTTTTTTCTGATTTACTATTATCTACGAATGCTGAATATTGATTATTCATGTTCATTTATTTCTGACTTACTATTATCTATGACTGATGACTAGTGATATTTCACCTTTATATATTTCTGGTTTACTATGAACTCTGAACTCTCATCTATGAACTGATGAATATTGATTAATCAAGTTCATTTGTTACTGATTTACTATTATCCACGAATGCAGAATATTGATTATTCATGTTCATTTATTTCTGACTTACTATTATCTATGACTGATGACTAATGATAGTTCACCTTTATATATATATCTAATTTCCTATTAACTATGACATATGACTCTTAGTTGTTCATGTTCATTTATTTCTGAATTACTATTATCCATAATTTTTATTATTGATTATTCATGTTCGTTTATTTCTGACTTAATATTACCTATGACAGAGGACTAATGATATTTCACCTTTATATATATCTGATTTCCTATTAACTATGACATATGACTATTGGTTGTTCATGTTCATTTATTTCTGAAATACTATTATCCATAATTTTTATTATTGATTATTCATGTTCGTTTATTTCTGACTTACTTTTATCTATGACTGATGACTATTGATATCTCAGCTTTATTTATTTCTACATTCCCATGTACTCTAACTGATGAGTATTGATTAATCAAGTTCATTTGTTTCTGATTTACTATTATCCACAAATGCTGAATGTTGATTATTCATGTTCATTCATTTCTGACTTAATATTTTCTATGACTGATGACTAATGTTATTTCACCTTTATTTATTTCTGCTTTCCCATGAACGCTAACTGATGACTATTGATTAATCAAGTTCATTTGTTTCTGATTTACTATTATCCATGAATGCTGAATGTTGATTATTCATGTTCATTTATTTCTGACTTACTATTATCTATATCTGATGACTAATGATATTTCACCTTTATGTATTTCTGATTTACTATGAACTGTGACTAATGACTATTAATGAATCAAGTTCTTTTGTTTCTGATTTTCTATTATCCACTAATGCTGAATGTTGAATATTCATGTTCATTTATTTCTGACTTACTATTATCTATGACTGATGACTATTGATATTTCAGCTTTATGTATTTCTGATTTCTTATAAACTATGACCGAAGAGTATTGATTATTCATGTTCATTTATTTCTGATTTACTATTACCCACGAATGGTGAATATTGATTATTCATGTGCATTTATTTCTGACTTACTATTATCTATGAGTGATGACTATTAATATTTCAGCTTTATATATTTCTGATTTATTATGAACTATGACTGACGACTATTGATTATTCATGTTCATTTTTTTATGATTTACGATTATCCACGAATGGTGAATATTGATTATTCATGTTCATTAATTTCTGACTTACTATTATCTATGACTGATGACTATTGATATTTCAGCTTTATTTATTTCTGATATCACAAGATCTATGACTGATTACTATTGAATTTTCATGTTCATTTACATCTGATTTACTATTATCCACGAATGGTGAGTGTTGATTATTCCTGTTCATTTATTCCTGACTTACTATTATTTATGACTGATGACTATTGATATACAGCTTTATATATTTTTGATTTACTATGAACTATGACTTATGACAATGATTTTTCATGTTCATTTATTTCTGCTTTACTATTATCCACGGATCGTTAATATTGATTATTCTGTTCATTTATTTCTTACTTAATATTATCTAGGACTGATGAAAATACAAACTTCGGGTTTAATTATTTCTGATTTCCCATGAACTATGACTGATGACTATTTATTTTTCCCGTTCATTAATATCTGATTTACTAATATCTACGAATGGTCAATATTGTTTATTACTGTTCTTTTATTACTGACTTACTGTTATCTATGACTGATGAATGTTGATAATCCAGCTTTATTTATTTTTGATATCACCTAAACAATGACTGATGACTATTGATTTTTCATGTTCATTTATATCTGATTTACTATTATCCGCGAATGGTGAATATTGATTACTCATTTTCATTTATTTCTGACTTACATTTATCTCTGACTAATGAATATTGATACTTCAGCTTTATTTATTTCTGATTTTCCATGAACTATGACCGATGACTATTGATTATTCATGTTCATTTATTTCTAATTTACTCTTATCCACGAATGGTGAATATTGATTATTCATGTTCATTTATTTCTGACTTACTATTATCTATGACTTATGAGTATTGATATTTCAGCTTTATATATTCCTGATTTACTATGAAGTATGACGGATGACTATTGATTATTCACGTTCATTTATTTAAGATTTACTATTATCCAGGAACGATAAATATTGATTATTCATGTTCATTTGTTTCTGATTGATATTAGGTATGACTGATGAATATTGATATTTCAGGTTTATTTATTACTGATATCACATGACCTATGAGTGATTACTATTGATTATTCATGTTCATTTATATCTGATTTTCTATTATTCATGAATGGAGAATATATGATTATCCCTGTTCATTTATTTGTGATTTACTATTATCAACTATTGATGAATAATGATTAGTCCAGTTCATTTATTTCTGGCTTACTATTATCTATGACTGATGACTATTGATATTTCAGCTTTGTTTATTTCTCAATTCTTATTAACTATGACTGATGACTATTGATTATTCATGTTCACTTATATCTGATTTAATATTATCCACTAATGGTGAATATTGGTTATTCCTTTTTATTTATTTCTGAATTACTATTATCTATGACAGATGACTATTGATATTTCAGCTTTTTTTATTTCTGATTTTCTATTAACTATCACTCATGACTATTGATTATTCATGTTCATTTTTTTCAGATTTACCATCATCCACGAATGTTGAATATTGATTATTAATGATCATTTATTTCTGATTTACTATTATCAATGATTGGTGAATATTGATTATTCATGTTCTTTTTTTTCTGACTTACTATTATCTATGACTGATGACTATTGATACTTTAGCTTTATAATTGTCTCTCCAAAAAAAAAAAATTATATTATGGGGGTATACCAAGACAAAGGACCTTAGAACTATCCAATACCAAAATACCCATAATCTAGTCCAGACTCAACAAGCTCACAATCCTAAATGTCCTTTGCTCCTCCTAAACTCTCTAAAATTCATTCCAGCATCAGATAAAAGCTTAACATCAGATCACATATGTACAACATCATAGGGTATATATAAACATTTCAAAACTTCACACTGATGATACTCCTTCAAATGAAGAATAAAATCCAACTGCAAAAATTTAAATTCCTGTATTAACTTTACTGATGTCCAACTGTTTTCAGGTTTGCAAAGTATAATCCACTTGTGCTGTATAAAAGAAACTGTCACCTTTGTCTTGTTCTGGTTCCAATCACTGATAGCTGCTTTCCTCAACAGGCATCCCACAGGGTTCACTGAGGATCATCTGGGCTCTTACAAAAAGAGCTTGGGTTTCACATTACAGGTCTAGTTTCTGTGTGACCACAAGCTCCTGCCAATAGTACTCCACTGTTCCTGCTCTTCCTTGTGGTCATCCCATTTTACTGGACTCTCAAATACACCCAGTTCTTTTGCTTCCACCAGAAAGCACTTTCACTCTGAACCCCTCCTAGACAGTCTT
The DNA here is from genome assembly GCF_004785775.1 of Grammomys surdaster. Taxonomy (NCBI): domain Eukaryota; kingdom Metazoa; phylum Chordata; class Mammalia; order Rodentia; family Muridae; genus Grammomys; species Grammomys surdaster. The sequence goes on along the minus strand of NW_021621116.1, from coordinate 2,488 downwards.
CAAGGTAACAATCCTCAACTTCATTGTATAACCCCTATCAGTCCTTGGACTTCTTTAGACACTGAAGCAGCAACTTCCCCAATGGCCTTACCTAGCCACTCACAATACCTGGACTCAACTGCTCTTCAGGATCCCTTCATTCTTTCAGTACCACCTGGAAGATTCTTACAAATTATTTGGCTGCCTGCAGGAGGGCTATCTCTGGAACACAGCTTCTTGGTGCTCTCATAAAATACTTCAGGTATACTATACCACAAGGATGACAGTTTCTAAGTCACTGGCAATTTTTTAGCTCTAACTAACTTGATTCAGCTGTCCAGGTAAACTCTACAATTCTGGATTCTAAAGCCATAGCAACATGCACAAAACTTCCAAGTTCTACCAGTTACTGGTGCTGGAACAAGGCCCCTAGTTCAATGGCATTTATCCCAGCAACCTAGTCTTAATGGTTTGCTCACTGCCTAAGTATTGCTGTAATGGAACATGATCTGTAGTCTAACCTTGAACCCAGAGTTGTGCTTGTATTGCACACTTGATTTGTGCACCACCGTGTTTAGATCTAATCTTTTCTTTATATTTACCAAATAAAGAAAACTATTCTTTTCTTTCTTTGTTCTAGGTTGGCCTTGAACTCAGAAATTACCTTGCTTCGCTCTCCTGGGATTTAAGATGTATACTGTCATGCATAAACACAAAGTTTTTCAGAGGCAGTATTCTCAAGATCTCTATCCAAAGTTAATGTAATACCACGGCATGATTTGGACCAAAACCCTCTGTTTTCTAGCCCTTGATCTGGATCTCTGATTTTTCTCTCATATATGGATATTAGTTCACAACATATGTAGTCATGTTGACAACTGACAGCAGCCATCCCCGTCCATCTCTTGGCCATTTGAATCAGAATCATATCTTCTTTTGTCCAAATGAAAAAAAATAACTGCAACATTAAAGGGCCTTTATAATATAAACCATCCCTTTCTCAACTGAAAATCTACAAAGAGAATCCCTAGCTGGGGAGGATATTTCCCCCTGGTCAATTCTCAATTCCTTCCATTTAGTATCTTTGGATACATGATAAAACACCATTCTCCTTCCTGAAACCCAGTTGTGAACACTATATTTGAACCCCTCCATTTTGGGCTTCAAGTTTCCCATTTTACTCTCCTTCTTGAAATGTTTCCCATAAGAGTGAACAACAGAACAAAGTCTAATCTAGGTCTCTTTGAGACTCCCTTTATTAATGGTATTAATTTACATCTCTTTAAATTACCCTCCAGAAAACTCTTAAGGCAAGCACACAAGGAAGCCCTAATCTTCACCAAAATACTAAAAGATATTTTCAAATCCTCATATGAATACTCCTCTCATCTGAAATCTACTATGCCAAGCCGCCTTATTTAAAATCACTCTTTTCACCACTCTCTGCCCTGCTGCTAATAGTTCATCATATTAAGCTCCATTTAAAGCATCCAAACTCCCAGAACCGAATTTCCTACAAACAAAACCATGGACAGACCTATCACAATGATAATCCAGTCTCTGATACCCACTTCTATATTAGTTAAGGATTCATCACTGTGAACAGACCCCATAAGTAAGACAACTCTTATTGAGGATGACAGTCAATTTGGGCTGACTTACAACTTAAAGATTCCTTCTATTAACAGGATGGCAGAAATTCGGATACCATTCAGGATGACAGAGTACTAAAGGTGCCAAGGAAGGCAGGTTATTCTCTTCCACAGGCTGTCAGGATTATAATTTTAACCAAGTTGGCCTGACTTGAGATTTTAATGAATCCTCCATTGTGACACACTTCCTATGGCAAAGCAACCTAACCCTCAGTAATCTGATTACTGCTAAATTCATGTAGGCTAAGCATAGTGAAACAATCAAAACCATTCCCTGGCACTAATTTGTCTATGCAAAAAAAAAAAAATGAGATTACGGGGGTATACCAAGCCAAAGGATCTTAGAACTATCCAATGCCAAAATAACCATAGTCTAGTCCAGACTCAAAAAAGCTCAGAATCCTAAATGTCCTTTGCTCCTCCTAAACTCTGTAAAATTCATTCCAGCATCAAATGAAATCTTACCATCAAATCACATATGTTAAACATCATAGGGAATGTAGAAACATTTCAATACTTTACAGTGATGATACTCCTTCAAATGAAGCCAAAAATCCTACTTCAAAAATTTAAATTCCTGCATTGACTTTATTAATGTCCAACTCTTGTCACGTTTACAAACTATAATCCACATGTACTGTATAAAAGAATCTGTCACCTTTGTCTTGTGCTGGTTCCAATCCCTGATAGCTGCTTTCCTCAACAGGCATACCACAGGGTTCACTGAGGATCATCTGGGCTCTTACAAAAAGAACTTGGGTTTCACCTTACAGATCTAGTTTCTGTGTGACCATAACTTCCTGGCAATATAACTCCACAGTTGCTGCTCTTCCTTGTGCTCATCCCATTTTACTGGA
>NW_021621115.1:0-1407 GCF_004785775.1 Grammomys surdaster | reverse complement strand
GACCTGTTTGGGTTTCATTTTAGTAGCTTACAAAAGCCATCAGTCTGTTGAACAGCATGGACCTGAGAGACAGGAGACTTAACAATGCCTGAATGGTTGGTATAAAACCAACACTCTTTTTTAAGAGCAACACACAACCCCCTCTATCAGAGGAGTAAAAAGTATAAGCCTCTTCTATTCTGTAGTGTGCCCTTCCCCCAGCCTTGAGCAGCCCTGAGAGACCTTGTTTACCACAACAGACCAAGTGATACGGACCTAGGTGGTGTTACCAACCTTGGCTGCATGGAACTTGAAAGAATTGCCCCTGGGCTTGCCTTGAGACATCTCCAGCCGTGACCCATGACCAAAAATGGATTATCCCACCCAACTCTCCTGGCTGAAACTAGGAAGGGTTTGGGCGGGGTCTTTCCCTTTTAATTGAGAGCTGAACATTAAAGCATCAAGCCTAGATCAGAGAACTTTGTCTTGGCTTCATCTTTTCTCACCCTCCATCCACCTTTTGTTCCCAGCCCTCTTTTCAGGTGAACCCATTTGACTAGTGGCTGTGGGCGGCTACACTGTAGCAATATTTCGGCTAAGAAGGATAATGAATTTTACAAATGCAATATAGCAGATTCCATTCTTTCTAAATCTAAATCTATAGAAGTACAGAACTGATCATAGTTTTGATCTTAACAAAACAAGTAAGAAAATCTCCTTCCCTGCCCCAGTAAATACCCCACTATACTCCACTAAATCATAAGTCAGGGAACTGAGAGTCCAATAGAACCACCATGGAGGTGAAGGTGGTGACGTCTCCTTCTGCTTTGAGAACTTCCAAAGTCAGATATGCTGGTTGATCTGTTCCAGTTTGAATGCAATTGTCAAGAATCTTGATGTTTCCTGTAGAGAAAAAAGATGTTTCTCGGGGGTTTCCTCCCTGGATTTGTTATTATTGTCTATTTGTTTAATCAGTCTCCCTGACAGCCGGCATGCAGCATCTGCCATTTGAGAATATATGCAAACAGAACCTCTTCCCCAGATAAGCACTGGATATGGCCCATGATCAGTTCAATGGTTTCTTGCATGATATTGACACATAGTGGGTCTTCTGCCTTCCATCTCTGTTGGGCCCCAATTTGTCTCAAAACCTAAGCCAGGCTTGGATTTGTCCTTAAGGCCCAAACCAGGGCCAAAATTGGGTCCAACACATCTCCACCTTCAACATTAAATATACCATATCTCTCCAAAGATCATACCTGTTCCAGCACCCTGCACTCAGTGAGGAGGATGAAGCAAGTGTCCAGTGAGTGAAGGTCAAGCTCTGGCTTTTATCAGAGAGTCTGAGCAAGACCACTGATGTTCTGGGAAACACTTGACTTCTCGGTGAGATCTTCATCTCCTGTAAATAGCCAACAACCTGTTCCA
>NW_021621114.1:0-2217 GCF_004785775.1 Grammomys surdaster | reverse complement strand
TTTTGTTTTGTTTTGTTTTGTTGTTTTTCAATGTGAACTATGAAACTCTGGATTTAAAAATGGCTGAATGCTTTAAGTGGGGTTTTTAAGTCATCCTCTAGGAACATGGAAGACAATGGGGCTGAAAGTGATTTGAATTATGGAATCTGGCTCAAGAGGTTTCAGAAGATAAGAATTTAGTATGTGACTAGAGACTGGTTTTTGTGATATTTTGGTAAGAATGTGGCTGCTTTCTGTGTTTGTCCAGAAAATCTGCCAGAGGCTAAATTGAAGGGTTATGGATTAATAGTTTTGGCAGAGGACATTTCGAAGCAGCCTGACATTGACTCTCATGTGGTTGTCTGTGGCCAGTCTTATGCAGATCTATAATGAAAAGGAACAAGCTGAAGAAGGAAAGTTACAAAATGTAAAATTTGAGGAGAAAAAGATCATCAGGAAATGAAATTTAGCTAAGTCCTATAGTCAAATTGATAAACAAGTTAAGGAAAATCCTGATGTTAAATGAAATGACGGAGTGGTAACCTCAGGACAAGATTCCATCCAACTAAACTTCTAACGTATGAAAAGGAATTAAAGAAAAGCTTAAGGCCTGGGGTTGGGGTGCACACCTTTAATCCCAGCACTCAGGAGGCAGAATAAGGCAGATCTCTGAGTTTGAGGTCAGCTTGGTCTACAGATGGAATTTTTGGACAGCTAAGTCAAGAACACCATCAGAAACAACAAGGTGGTGAAGATGTGATAGATCAGGAGGGCCGTGTTCCAATCCCAGCAGCGGAACTTGGTAGCTTCGGCTAAATGGTTCTGCCTGTAGAGTGAAGGATAGAAGAAAGGAGTTATAGATTTCCCTCCTTAACTAAGGAAGCCATTGAAGCCAGGCATGTGTCAGGGATATCCCTGTATGGAGGCCTAGAGAAGCCAATGCATGAAGCTATGAGGGTGAAGCCAGGATTGCCTTGGAGACCCCAAAATGTTGGATATGCCAGAACTATGGGATACCCATTAAGGATGGTTGCTAACAGGGAAGGGAACCATCCCAAGAGAAGAAAGTATGTTGTAGTGAACAAAGCTGCAAGGAGCTGGAGATCTGAGGAGTGCATTGACATTAGACATGGAGATGCAGGGTTTAGAGTTTGCCCAGATGATTTTGGTCTTGCTTTTTTATCCAGTATTTCTTCATTGTTATCTTTACTCCCTTTTGAAATTATAACAATACATCCCATGCTATTGTATGTTGGAAATATGTGATCTGCTTTTTCATTTTGATTTTATAGAGAATTACAGTTAAGAAATTGCATGAACCTCAGAAGAGACTTTGAACTTTGGACTTTTTATGTTTGTTTGTTTGTTTGTTTGTTTGTTTGTTTGTTTGAGACAGGGTTTCTCTGTGTAGTCCTGGCTATCCTGGAACTCACTCTGTAGCCCAGGCTGTCCTCGAACTCAGAAATCCGCCTGTCTCTGCCTCCCAAGTTCTGGGATTAAAGGCGTGCGCCACCACCACATGGCTGAACTTTGGACTTAAAAAAAAAAGATTTATTTATTTATTTTATGTATGTCAGTACACTGTTGCTGCTTTCAGACACATCAGAAGAGGGTATCGGATCCCATTCCTGATGGTTGTGAGCCACCATGTAGTTGTGGGAATTGAACTGAGGACCTTTGGGAGAGCAGCCTGTGCTTTTAACTGCTGAACCATCTCTCCAGCCCTCAAACTTTGGACTTTTAAACAAGTTTAAGACTGTTATACACTATGAGAACTTTTGAAGCTGAACTAAACGCATTTTACATTATGACATGTCTATATAGCTATGGAGTTCGCAGTGTGGAATATGGTGGTGTGGATAAAAATGACTCCCATAAGCTCATAGGGAGGTGTGGCCTTGTTGGAGTAGGTGAAGTCTTGTTGGAGAAAGTATGTCTTTGGGACAGGCTTTGAGTTCTCAGATGTTCAAGCTAGGCCCAGTGTGGCATTCTTTTCCTGCTGCCTGCTAACCTAGGTTTGGAACTCTCAGCTACCTCTCCAGCACCATGGTTTCCACCATAATGACAATGGACTAAACCTCTGAACTGTAAGCCAGCCCCAATTAAATATTTTCCTTTATAAGAGTTGCTGTGGAAATGGTGTCTGCTTCACAGCAGTAAAATCCTAACTAAGACAACTGAGGTGTCTTCAGGACAAGACCTCACCCAGCTAACCTTCCAAACTTGTGAAAACAAAAT
>NW_021621113.1:12075314-12176693 GCF_004785775.1 Grammomys surdaster | reverse complement strand
GAGGCAGGTAGATCTCTGTGCATTTGAAGCCAGCCTTGTCTAGACAGTGAGCCCTGTCACTTTCAGTCATTACTTACTATGTTTCATCTGAGTTGCTCTTGACTCCAGTTGTCCAGCCCTGGTGGCCATTCGTTCATAACTCTCCATCTTTGTTTACCAATCATAAATAACGGAGGGTGAGTTCACATAGTATCAGTAGAATCTACCTGTGGACTCTCTCATCTCTGGGCAACTACATCCTGGGGGCACACACTTAGCATTACACTACACAGCAAAAGCCCACACCTCAACAGTGGTGGCCCATCCCTGTGATTCCAGCACTCTAGAGGCTGAGGCTGGCAAATCAATGCAAGTTCAAAGTTATCCTGGGCAATATAGGGACGGCAGGTCTGCCAAGCCTGTATAACAAGACTGTTTCAAAAGGCAAAAGAGGGTTCGGATTATAACTGAGCTGATTGAATGCTTGCCTGGTCCTGGGTTCAGGACCCAGTGAGTAAGGTAACACCATCTTGTCCTGATTTCATTTTGTGTTTGCTTAGACCGGTGGTTCTCACCCTTCCTAATGTTGTGGTCACCCCCAGCCCTCATATTGTTTTTGTTGCTACTCCATAACTATAATTTTGCTACTGAACCGTAATGTCAATATCTGAAATGCAGGATATCTGTTGTTGTTTGTTCTTTCTAGATAGGGTTTCTCTTTGTAGCTGTGGCTGTCCTGGAACTCACAAAGGTCTGCCTGCCTCTGAAGGCACTCAGGACAGTGCTGGGATTAAAGACCTGCACCACTACTGGCAAACAATTGTAGGCTCTTACACATTGTCCTTTTGCTCAAGGCAGCAGGAAGAATGTAACATTACTAATTAGGAAATAAAGTGTTCACCCCCTACATCTTTGCTTATTTCAGGAAAAATCATCAAAAGGAGGATTTACAATGTAAATAACTTATTTTAAAACTTTTATATTTAAATTAAAATTTGTTTTTGGGTGTAGTGGCATATGCCGTTAGTCCCAGCACTCAGGAGGCAGAGGCAGTACATGAGTTCAAGGCTAGCCTGGTCTACAAGGGAAGTTCCAAAACAGCTAGGGCTGTTACACAGAGAAACACTCTCTTGAAAAACCTAAATAATAAACAAATAAAATTTAAAATCTCTTGTGTATGAAATTTGCCTACATTTCTTGGACCTGCTGAAGCCAAAAGAGGGAAGTCAGACCCCCGGAAGTGGAGTTAATGTTCGTGAGCCACCATGTGGGTGCTGGAACTCAAGCTCAAACCCTCCACAAGAGCAGCAAGTGCTCCGAACCACTGAACCATCCCTCCAGTCCAAGCCACTGGCATTTTGCTGTTTTTTGTTTTGAGACACTCTTTCTCTGTGTTAACAGCCCCTGTAGTCCAGTCCGGCCTCAAACTCAGAGAGATCTGCCTGCCTCTGGAGTGCTGGAATCAAAGGAGTGTGCCAACAACCCAGCTTACATAGCAATGTTTTGTGTATTGTTTTTTTAAAAGCAATTTATGCTGGGCAGTGGTGGCGCATGCCTTTAGTCCCAGCACTTGGGAGGCAGAGGCAGGCGGATTTCTGAGTTCGAGGCCAGCCTGGTCTACAGAGTGAGTTCCAGGACAGCCAGAGCTACACAGAGAAACCCTTGTCTCGAAAAGAAAAAAAAAAAAAAAGCAATTTATTTAATGAGCGCTCTATCTGCACATATACCTACATGCCAGAAGAGGGCGTCAGATCACATTTATGGTTGTGAGCCACCATGTGGATTGAACTGGGAATTGAACTCAGTACCTCTGGAAGAGTAGACAGTGCTCTTAATCACTGAGCCAGCTCTCCAGCCCACATAGCAATGTTTTAATAGTGCTTAACACCTGCTTTGTGTCCCAAGTAGAGGTGAGTTTGTTATTTGTTTCACTGATGCTGAGCCAAAACCCCCTGCTTCTTTTGTCCTTTGGATTATTTATTTATTTATTTATTTATTTATTTATTTATTTATTTTGTGAAACAAGGTCTCACTTGTATGTCAAGCTGGCCCAGAGCTATGAAGCCCAAGGTGGTCTTGAAACCATCACCACCATGTTTAAAAACACACCTAGCGGTTCGTGTGAGAATGTGTTTCGAGACTGGCTATGTAGCCCAGGCTAGCCTTAAACCCATGATTCTCCTGCCACCGCCTCCTGAGTACAGGGACTATTGTGGGCACACGGACTGGTACGGATCACTGAATTTGAACTGACAGTACCCTGACCCTTCATATTGCTCTGAGTAACTACCACACCAAACAACTTAACTCTCTGATGACTTTCTGATTGTGATGAAAGCGACACCAGCCCGGTGGAAAGGGCTTGTGCTTTTGTTACAGATGAGGACACAGGATGGTATCTGAGTATAAACAGACCTGTCTACAAGGTTCCTCCTGTGACAGTCCCTTAGAGGAGTGGCTTCATCTGGACTCCCACATTGAACATCTTACCAGCTTCCCAGGGCCTACGTGCTGGTTGCTGCCAGGTGCTCACCAGTCACTACCTTGGCAAACCCCATGTTAGTGCCCAGCTGCAACGGAAATGGCAAGGAGCAAAAACCAGCCCTGAGATAGCTCTTCTCTAGCCCTTTGTGCCTCAAATCTGTACAAGGGGTTTGTGGAGGAAAATGGAGATACACTTGCTTGCACTAGTTAGCATTTAGTGGCCATGACAATAGCCAGAGACAAAGAGCTGAGGAACACAAGGGCTAATTTTGGCTCGTGGCTTCAGCCTTTGCTTTGGGCCGATAGTAAATCTGAACATATGGTTTGGACACACCCACAATGACCCGTTTCCCTAAGTAGGCCCACCTCTCAAAAGCAGCAAAAAATGGGGGATCAAGGCCTAGAGTCAAAGCTGAGGAACACAAGGGATGACAGATTAGAGGCTTCCACTAAGACTAAAGCCACTTTGGAGATGACAAGTGTTGAAAAAATATTCTACAAGGTGCAGCAAAGACTGTGGTGCCAGCTATTTGGTGGTCAGTCCAGAAATTTTAGGACAGTCTGAGCAATGTACATAAAATAAAAAAATAAATCATTAAAAAAGATAAAAAAAAAGTCTACAGAGTGAGTTCCAGGACAGCCAGGGCTACACACAGAGAAACCCTGTCTCGAAAAAGCCAAAAAAAAAAAAGATAAAAAAGGAAAGCTGTAGTCTGGGTCAGATTACCCAGCATGCACACATGCATCCTGGTTTGAGTCTCAGTGCTTAAGCCAGGCACAAGTCTGTCCCTATACCTGGGACATAGAGGATCAGAAATTCAAGGTCATCCTCAGCTACATTGCAAGTTTGAGGCCAGCCTGGACTACTTGGGAGCCTCTTTCAAAGCAAACAACCAACCAAATCTACAGAATCCTGATAAACATTAACAATATTCACGGCAACTTTATTATGTATCTAAATTGTTCCACTTCTGAGGACTTAGTAAGATGATCTGGAAGGAGAGACTCTAAAGGATGCCTTTTAAATTTATGTTTAAATTAAATTAGAGAGATCTCATTACGTATCCCTGGCTGGCCTGGAACTCGCTGACCTCACGCGTGGGGCAAACCTCCTCCTTCAGCCTCCTGAGTGCTGGAATTAGCAGGTGTGCATACCCACGCCCACCTCATTCTGTCACACGTAGAAGAGTGAGGGATGAGCTGCATCAGGACATGGTGAGGAGACCCTCCCCGTCCATGCTCTCTGGAGCCTAGCTCCTGTCCCACCCTTTCTCATGGGTCCCCAGGCAGGGTGGAGGGCTCAGGTGTTGGGCAGCAGAGGAGACAGTCTGAGGCTCAGTCCCGGCTGCAGCCAGGTCAGACACCTGCTTTATTCAGACGGGAAACAGGTGGAGAATAGCAGAAAAGACCACTCTAGGTCAGCACTGGACCAGGAGTGGCCGGGATGTGAATCCAAAAGGTGGCGGGAAAGTCCTTAGCATCTTGAGCCATGACAGTCTATCTGAAGTAGTTGGGACACTCGTGGGCGACCAGGTTCCAGGCTTGGTTAAAGGCTTCCACAACCGCAGGCTCCAGGGGCCCTTCCTCAGTGGCAGTCAAGTTCTGCTCCAGCTGCTCCAGGCTGGACATGCCCAAAATGACTGCATCCCCTCGGGTGCCCTGCAAGGAGAGACAGCCATATCTCAGCACAGTCTGCTAGTTGGTGGCTCCTACCATAGGCCCTTCCTTGCCTATTTCCAGTAAGATCTGGGATCTTCGTATTTCTGTCCTGCACACCCAGGAAGAACTGAAGGTGCTGTTGCCAGATGAACACGTGACTGTTCTTGTCTCCTGTTACAGGAGGTCTTCCCTGAGGAGAGGTAAGTAAAATCTACCCTGTCTATAGGGCACTTATCTCGTGCCTGTCCAGCAAGCACTGTGCACACTGCATCAGCTTCCTAGCCCTGGAGGAGGCGCTCTCTCTGGAAATCACTGCAAGTCTGGGTCTCTCAAGGGGCAGAAGCTGAGCTCAGGGTACTGGGCTACCTGGAGCTGTGAGTGGTGGTACATCCAGCGCAGGGCGGCCGAGGTCATGCTGGGGGCAGACGTGCCATAGGTGGTCTGCAGGGCCTTTTCTACCAGGGCGATGGCTTCAAAGTGGTGTTCCTTCCAGAAGCTGAGGGAGTGGGGAGAGAGACATGGGCTGAGAATCTTCAGTCACACCAGGAGCTGAAGCCAAAGAGCCTACGAAGGCATTGTTCCCACCCGGTTCTGTAGCACAGAAGGAGCTGTACCCCTCTGGGAGAGCTGCTTCTCCTTACAGGGTATCAGAAGCTCCTGGGGTGCCCACTGCTAGCTAGATGTGGAAACTCCTGCCTACCGCTCACCCAGTGCAACAGAGAAGCTACTGCAAAGCCAGACTTGGCCCCAGGGCCCAAAAGCCTCTACCCAAGGTCCCCTTTTTCCCTCCTGGCAGGGCACTTCCTAGAGTAGCAAGACTTCCAGGACCACAAGGTCTAGGGGTGGGAGTGGGGCTTCATTTCCTTATATAGGAAGAAGGAAAGAAGGAACCCCAGGATTTGCTGTTTCTTATAGGAATCAAGAAACAGAAAAAGGGAAGCATAGTGGTTTCTATCGATAGAAGCATCGGTAAGAACTTCATGTATGATAAAGGGACTTCCCGCCCTACCCATCCACGCAGAGAGCCCCAGTCACCGGTTCCTGTAGGTCTCAGCCCAGTTATTCCCAAAGAAGCGGCCCACGGGCTGTTTCCCATCCTTGTCTTCATATTTGTACTTGCCAGTCAGCAGGCCTCCTGTGGGAAGACCGCAGTCAGACTCCAGCCCAGAGGCTGCCAGATCCCAGCTCTCACTGGAGGGGAGGGAGGGAGGGAGGGAATGTCCGCCAGGGAGCAATCCATAGTCAAGCCGGCATGCCCTCCACCCACAGGGCTTGTCCCCATGGCAGCCCATACCAGCCAAAGGGTTGTAGGCGTAGAACCTCAGTCCGAAGTGTCTGAGGCAGGGGAGGAGCTCCGTCTCCACCTGCCGGGTGGTGGCGTTGTACATGCCCTGCAGGGGAGGAGAGGGGCCTGTTGCAAAGTATGGCTGCATCAGGGGAAGGGATACAGCCTTCCTCTTTTTAAAAAATAATTTTGGAAACGTTTCTTTTTTAGAGATGGGTCTTAGTAAACTGGTCAGGCTGTTAAACTCTCAGACTCAATTGATCCTCCTGCCTCAACCTCCCCAGTAGCTGGGGCTTACAGCCTGTACCCTGGGCCTGCAGGTCCTCCACACTGTATTTTGTCCTCCACTTTTTAAATTGTATTTATTTTTGTGTGTCTGTAGGTATGTGCTGTTCATGTGTCTGGATGCAGGGGCCAGAGGAGGATGTGAAGTGTCCTGTACTATAGCCTTGAGAGAGGGTCTCTCACTGAATCTGGAGCTGGGTGATCCCCGCCTCTTGCCATCCACAGAACTGGGTACTGGGTGCACAGTCACACGTGGCTATGTGTGTGTGAATTCCGAGGTAAGACTTCAGGTCCTCAGGGTGTACAGCATGCAGTTTTACCTATTAGGCCTGGCTTTTGTTTTTTTGAAACAGTCTTGCCCTACAGCCCAGGCTCACCTTGAATTTTGTGAGCCTCCTGCCTCAGCTTTCCAAGTGCAGGATCACGTGTGTGTGTGTGTGTGTGTGTGTGTGTGTGTGTGTGTGTGTGAGACACCATGCTCAGCTTTGCAATCTTCTACTTTGAACATTCTAAACTGATAACCATTTTAGTTTCAGTTATGTCTAAAATCTCTAGTCATGAGAAGGTGTCAGGTGCAGGGAGGGGAAGCTGGCCAGGACTATCAGTCTACAGCTTTCTCCAGGCCTCCTCTATGGGCCAGATGCTCAATGTACAACTATTTAAAAGTTTAGCAAATTTTCTGCTTCTAAGAGGTGTAATGTAATCCCAGCACTTGGGAGGCAGAGGCAGGCGGATTTCTGAGTTCGAGAGTTCGAGGCTAGCCTGATCTACAGAGTTGAGTTCCAGGACAGCCAGGGCTACACAGAGAAACCCTGTCTCAAAAAAAAAAACAAAAAACAAAAAACAAACAAAAAAAAGAGGTGTAATGTAGGCTATTGAGATAGCTCAGCAGTTAAGAGCACCGACTGCTCTTCCAGAGGTCCTGAGTTCAATTCCCAGCAACCACATGGTGGCTCACAACCATCTGTAATGATGTCAGGCGGTGGTGGCGCACGCCTTTAGTCCCAGCACTTGGGAGGCAGAGGCAAGCAGATTTCTAAGTTCGAGGCCAGCCTGGTCTACAGAATGAGTTCCAGGACAGCCAGGGCTACACAGAGAAACCCTGTCTCGAAAAACCAAAAAAAAAAAAAAAAAAAAAAATCTGTAATGAGAGCTGATGCCCTCTTCTGGTCTGTCTGAAGACAGCTACAGTGTATTCATAAAAATAAATAAATTTTTAAAAATGTTTAAAAAAAAAAAGAAGTCTAATAATAAAATCCAAACTGCAGACAGCAAGCCGAGGTGTCTCTCAGTGATAGCATCTGCTAGCACAGTCAGGTCTTAGGTTCAATCACCAGAGCCACAAAATAAACACAATAACAAAAGCCCACAGGGAACTGCGGTGAAGGAGTGTTCTGAGGCCGATGTGCTCGCTATGTGAAGGTAACGGGATTCCAGTGGAATCATTGTACCTAGAGTAAACAATGAAAAAGCTGTTTTTCAGCAGACATCAGAATGAAGAGCTGCTTCCTAGAAGTCCTTTGACAGGGACAAAATCACTATAGAAAGCAGTGACTGTTTTCCGTTATCTGCAGAGTTGTTTTTCTGAAGGAGCTTTACAGCCTGGGCATGGCTTTGGTCACGAGACGGTCCTGGCAATCCTGGACCATCTTCCATTACTGAGTACTGCAAACAGTTCACAATAGGGACCAAAGCTGCAGGGGTGTGGTGTTTCCTTCAGGAAACGTATAGATTAGATTAGGGGTTTTGGTATGAGAAAAGTGTTCTATCCCAAAAAACCTTGCTAATAATCAATAAACACGCTTCTGCATGGTGGCTGTTGGAGGCTCACTGGGACCTCTCTCTCCCTGCCTCAGAGCCTGATTACACCTGGGCCTGACCCTCTTTCTTTGATCACTCTGATTAACTGAAAACACCCACATGGGAAGGTGTGCTTCAGAGACTGGAGGCCCCTGGGGAGGTTTGAGGGAGGGGTAGGGGGGCAGGCAGGGGATCTGAGGGGATTCCCAGCAAAGAGCCATCTAGGCCAAAGCTGAGCACTTCTTTCAGGGTGTGGAGAGGTTTGTCCTAGGCTGAAGTGCAGGATGGGCAGAAAGGATCAGGATGTGTGCTCACGCAGCAAGCCAACAGGTGACCAGCTAGGCTGGTGAGAGACGAGGCGGTGCCTGCTTTGAAGAGGGGAAGGATTGCTATGAGGAGGGTAGGAGGGATCTAAACCACAGGAAAACTCAGGATCAATTGAACCTGAGGCCTGAGTGGCCCTCACACAGCAAGTTCCCCTCACCTGGTACACAGTCGGCAGGATCCAGCTGTTGCTCTTGCAGAGGGTACAGATCTCAGCCACCTCCCAGGAGGCATAGTTGGACAGACCAAGCTCCAGAAATTTGCCCTGTAGGGGAGGGGACTTGTTACAACTCAGCTCAGCCCACAGAACCAAGAAGAGACCTGGTGAGGAACCTGGGAAACTAGTCTGTGCCCAGAGAGCCTCACTGGCTTGGCAGACTCAGGGCAAGAAGCATAGTGACCTCGTCTCTGGGCTCAGGCCCTCCCTCACCTCCTGATGCAGCTGGTGGCAGGCACGAAGTGTCTCCTCTACAGGAGTGCCGTGGTCAGGAGCATGTAAGTAGAAGAGGTCCACCCGGGGACACTGTAGCCGCTTCAGAGATGTCTCTAATTGGGACCGGACACTGTCAGGCTTCAGTGACTTCCCATCCCAAGGGTTGGCCTTGGTGGCAATTTTCACTTGGAAAAAGATTATAATGATTAAGATTTATTAGAAGGCCAGGCACAGTCAAACCCAACTTTAATCCTAGTACTCAGGAGGCAGAGGCAAGAGGATCTGAGTTCAAGGCCAGCCTGGTCTTCAGGGTGAGTTCCAAGATGGCCAGGGCTCCACAAAGAAACCCTGTCTCAGAAACAAACAAACAAACAAACAAAAACACAAAAAAGAAAAAAGGATTTATAAGAATTATTCACTGGCCATGCACATGTGAATGTTCCTGGCTAAATAACTTATCTAATTTGTAAAATGAGGTGATAAGAATGGAACTGTCCCCACATGGGAGCCACAGGGGCTACATTTTTAATTATCTTTTCCTTTTTTTAAATTCCAGGTAGTGGGCTGGAGAGATGGCCCAGTGGTTAAGAGCACTGACTGCTCTTCCAGAGGTCCCGAGTTCAATTCCCAGCAACCACTTGGTGGCTCACAACCTTCTGCAGTGGGATCCGACGCCCTCTTCTGGAGACATACATACAGATAGAGAACACTTACACATATAAAATACATAAATAAAGGAATCTTAAAATTCTAGGGGTTTTAAAAATCTTTCTGATTTTTATATGCTATCTGTGAACTGAGTTTTAAAAACACTCTTTAATTAAGAGTACAAACGTTTACTATCAGTAGAGATGGCTCAGCAGCTAAAAGCACTAGTTCCTGCAGAGGGCCTAGGCTGGGTTCCCAGCACCCACACGGCAGGTTAGAACCATCCATCACTTTAGTTCCAGAGGATCCGATACCCTCTTTGGGTACAAGGCACATACGTGGTACGTATCCACACGTGCAGGCAAAACACGTGTCTGCATATAATTAAAAAATTACATCTCTAAAAGTTTATTTATTTATTTATTTTTAATGAGAAAGTACCTTAATAGACATGAAAAGAAGACACGCTGGCTGGTAAGTTGTCTCCATAGGTGCTTGCCATACAGGGCTACATTTTTGTTTTGTTTTTTTTGTTTTTCGAGACAGGGTTTCTCTGTGTAGTTCTGGCTGTCCTGGAACTCACTCTGTAGACCAGGCTGGCCTCGAACTCAGAAATCCGCCTGCCTCTGCCTCCCAAGTGCTGGGATTAAAGGAGTGTGCCACCGCCGCCCGGTACAGGGCTACATTTTTAATTAAGAGCACATATATGGCAGGGCAGGGATATGGGACTTGAGACACGATGGTACAGACTCCCCATGTTCAAACATCGTCTCAGACCTTGGACTTGATGTTCCCAGGTATTGTCAGGATGCTGTGAGCCCTTTAATTGGCCCCTTCTCACCAAAGAATGCAGATAGGGGATGGAGAGATGGCTCACCAGTTCAGAGCACTGGCTGCTCTTCCAGAGGTCCTGAGTTCAAGTCCCAGCAATCACATGGTGGCTCACAATCATCTATGAGATTTGGCGCCCTCTTCTGGCATGCAGGTGTACATGCAGAAGAGCACTCATACATGAAATAAGAAATAAAGACTGGAGATGGAACTCAAGGGGCCAGGCCTGAAAGCAGGGAGACCCTTACAGACTGTAAGAATTTAGGCAAGAGGGTCTGGAGAGATGGATGGCTCAGTGGTTTAGAGAACTTACCGTTTTGCAGAGTATACAGATGCTCCCAGAAACAATCATGTTGGTTTACAATCATGTGTAACTACAATTCCAACCCTCTCCTAGCCTCTGTGGGCACACACATACATGCAAATAAAATAAATCTTTAAAAAAAAATTAGGGAAGAGATAGAGGGGCCTGAATGTGTTCCTTGGAAGCCATCAATCTTAACCAAAATCCCTGTCAGATTCTCAGAAGCCTGTATATTCAACCGTACTGTAGCTGCTCCTCAGTGCTCTGTACTGTTTCTTCTCAGATAGGGAACGAACTACCTGGACTGATGGACGAATGAGTGGATTCTGGCAAGGACAAGAGGAGCCCTCAGATCCCACAGGATAAAGGCCAGAAGACCACAGTATCTCCCTATTACAACACCGGCCCCCAATCCATTCTGTCTGTAAACTTTTGCCACAGGTGTAACCGGAGGGCTTTGGCCTAGTGAGTCCTCAGACCCAAAGAAAGAAATAGATATGGACTAAAGAAGATGGGGGTGGGGCGGGGGAGGAACAAAACGTTTACTATCAGGAGAGTCATCCAGGAGAACGCTACAGCGTTCAGCTTGAGATCCGCTCACTTCCGTCCCTCCAGCTTACCCAACTGTGAGTCTAAGGAGCCTTCTGCACAGGAACCGGGAGGAGGAACCTCAGGACGGGTAAAAGTGTGGCCTCTTTATGTAACAGGCACCCTCCAATAGCTTCACGCAGATGAAGGGCGGTTCCCCTCCTCCTCCACCGCGGGACACGCGCCACTGACCACGCTGCCCCACACATGCACTTTGAATCTCTCAAACTCCATCTTCCAACAGCTCAGACTGCAGCCTCTGGTGCACCCTACTTACACGGTAGGGTCCATCCCCAGTGCTCTAAGAGCTTTGCCTACTGCTCTCCCTGGGGCCTCCACAAGCTACTCCTCAGCAATCAGTTTCAGTCGTCTTCGTCAGATTTTAACTCTCCGTGGAGAAATCACTTCTCCCACGGCAGCCCACAGAGCTACAGAGTTTGCCCTTGTTAAGACCTGGCCCAGAGAATGGGCACAAAGGCCGAAATGCCCCTACCCCCAGCTGGGCCCTAGGCATTGGTGCCACAGGTCTCCTTGAGACCCACAGGTACTGTCAACTGAATGGGACAAAGTCTAGTCCGGACCAAAGACCGGAATGATAAAACGTGCTCCTGGAGCGCAGGGGTGGTGAGGGCAAGAGGGGAGGGAACGAACACAAAGTCTGGTGGGGGATGCTGGGGGGAGGGACGGCTATGGGCAACTGTTGGTTAGGAGGCAGGGGTCGCGGTAGGAAGCAAAGGGCCAGAGAGAGTAAGCCAAACATTAGAGTAGGAAGCTTCCTCGCACCCGCCTCGTAGCTGCAACTCTAGAAGCTTCTAAGGAGGGGGGGGGGGACAAAGTTCAGTTCACTAGTTCAGGACTCCAGTTGCCTTGGGAGCTTGGGGTAGACACGGCTGTGGGTCCGGAGCTCAGAGGCTCCTGGATGCAGACCCTGGCCGGTGCACGCCGCGTGCAGGCAGCAGCTCCGTGCGGGGCCGGGGGGAGGCCGGGTGCAGCGGTTACCTGTGCAGTCGCCGCTGCCCAGCCCGAGCCCCAGGCCGCCCAGGATGTTCTCGGACTGGCCGTCGCAATACATGAAGGCCGTGTCCAGCTCGCTGTGGCCGCGCTCCAGGAAGGCGCGTACCGTCGCGGCGCTAGCGCTCGCATCCATGCGGCGCCCCATCTCCATGGTGCCCAGCACCGTAGCGGGCCGGAGAGGGGCACCAGAGGCGGTGCGGGAAGGCGGAGGTCCGGACATGGCGAGAGGACGCACGACCGAAGGCCCGGAGGGCCGAGCACAGCGACCAGCTGCGCGGCCCACGGCTCGGGACGCTGCACGCAGCATGGAGACTGCGCTTGCGCGCTCGAAGCCGCAGGCTCCGCCCACAGCGGGAGGGCGGGGCGTCTTAGAGGTCAGCTGACCCCGGCGGGCTCGGATCCTGAAACTGAGACCGGCTGTGGATCTTGAACTGGTGAGGATGAAGGGGACTGGTGGCAGGCCCGGGCTGGCGGTCGGGACTCCAGGCGCACCCAGGCCAGTCTTTCCCACACCCTCCTTCGGCTGTGCACGGTCCCCGGCGTTGGTCACCTCCTGGGGAGCACGATCTTGGGTCTCAGCCCGTCCTGGCCAGGGATCCGGGATGGCCCCACTTGTCACCTGCGGGTCCCTGTCTTCCGGCCTCTTGGCTTCCCTGGACTGGGCAGCCTTGTTTTCCCTGCTCTGGGCGGGGGCCTCGCGGCGCTTGCCCCAGCTGCTGCCCTGTCATTATCCCTCAGAACTCGCAGAGTCACCGGAAGGAGTTAGAGCCTTGGTTTGGAGGCCTGGAATGGGTAGGATCCCGGAGCCATTGCGCTCTCTTGTCACATTCTCCCCAGCCCTGCAGGTAGGGAGCCCAGAATGCCCCATTCCTCGCCAAGCTCATGGCAGGATTCCAAGGAGAGTTGGTTAGAAATATGAGGACGCACTCATGAGGTGGAGGCAGGAGGGTATCTGAGTTGGAGGCCAGCCTGGTCTACAGAGCTAATTTCAAGACAGCCAGGGGCTACACAGAGAAACCCTGTCTCCAACCGCTCCCGTCCCCACCCGCCCCTAAAAGAAAAAAAGAAGTGTGTAGTTTCAGGTTTTGTTCACTTCGTGTGTACTCCATGCTACAGTGTGATCCAGGGGGCTACAGCAAGAACAGAATATTGCCGGGCGGTGGTGGCGCACGCCTTTAATCCCAGCACTTGGGAGGCAGAGGCAGGTGAATTTCTGAGTTTGAGGCCAGCCTGGTCTACAGAGTGAGTTCCAGGACAGCCAGGGCTACACAGAGAAACCCTGTCTCGAACCCCCCCCCCCCCCAAAAAAAAGAACAGAATATCACTGTTTGACTGTGCTAGATGTGCATGGTAGGAAGCACCTCCACGGCTTTGCTTGGAGCTGGAGAGGAGCTGGGTGTGGCAGGAGGTACTGTCTCCTGGCCAGCCTTTCCGGATGGTTACTATGAGAGTCGATCCTTCATAGTACTGGGGGTTGCAGCTCAGTGGTAGAGTCCTTGACAAGCGTGGAATATGGAGGTTTGGCTTTTTTTTTTTTTTTAAATCATAATCTGCAGTCAGTTTAGGAGGTAAGTACCTTGTAAGATTCCCTTCAAGATTTTACAGATCAGAACACTAAAACTCCAACACTTGCCCAGAGGAACTCAGTCCTAGGCCCTCTAAACAAACAACTTTCCTTGCATACCCTCCCTGCTCCCCTGTTCCTTTGCTATCTCTTCTCCTCCTTTTTCTTTTTTCTCTTTGTCATGCTTCCTTCCCTCTCCCTCTCCTTTACATTTTCCGAGCCTTCGTTGTTCAGCTGCTGCATCCAGACCCACTTGACTGGGAAGAATACGGACAGGGAGAGAGACATACTTGAAAAACAGTGTTTAGCCAGGCGGTGGTGGCGCACGCTTTTAATCCCAGCACTTGGGAGGCAGAGGCAGGCGGATTTCTGAGTTCGAGGCCAGCCTGGTCTACAGAGTGAGTTCCAGGACAGCCTGGGCTATAAACAGAAACCCTGTCTCGAAAAAACAAAAAAAAAAGAAAGAAAAAAAAGAAAAACAGTGTTTAACAGGGACAGTGTTGGATCCTCTCCAGGAGTGTGTTCCAGGGGTCTGGAGGAGGTGGTGGCAAGGCCTCTCGGACAAGGCATTTTAGAAATGGGTTGGGGTATCTCTACCAGGCGTTTGTGGTAGAGAAGGGTTCCCTAGAGGCAGAGAGCCTGTGCATGGGACTCTGAGGATCTGGGGCAGGAGATGAGGTTAAGAGGGGCATTCTTGGGGTCCTTAGGACCTTGCCTCTGTGATTTTGAACTTGATCCAGCATCAAAGTGGAACCTGCATCTGCTTTGGTGGGGAACACCTGCCTGGCTTTGCTTGGAGTTAGAGGGGAAATGGGCGTTGTGGAGATTGTCTCCCTGGCCAGCCTTTCTGGACATGAACCATGAGAGTCAGAATCCTTCTTAATAGTGGGGGATATAGCTCAGCATTAGAACATGTGACTAGCATCTATGAGGTCCTAGGCCCAGTCTTTGGTGTCAGGGAGTCTTTGAAGAGACTGGGAGAGCTGCTTGAACCCAGGGTCCCCGCTCATCTGACTCCACAGCTGTGGGGAGGTACCACACTGGTCAAGATACTGGGTTCTCATCTTCAAACCATCACTCCCACTGGGTCAGATGTGAGGCTCATAGCTTTCTGTTTGGCTCAGAAGGATGTTGTTAGCCCCCATTCATAGACAGGGTCAGCCAGACTGACTCACTTGCCTGAAGCCACTCAACCCTACCTATGAAATGAGGACAGTGTTCCCTACGGCCTGGGCATTAGATGTTGTGAGGGACGGCAGGGTATGCATGTGTGATGAATTGGGGAAGCCCACTCAGAATCTACAGGAGGAGGTGGGGGTGGGGTCCAGTAGGATGTGTGAGGGGTGATAAACAAGAGGACTTCTTAGGGTGCAGTTCTTACCTAGACTGTGTGCAAATTGGGGTGCCAGGTAATTGCTCCCCAAATTGTCTGTGCTGATATCATCCACTCGAGCCTCCAAGACCAGGGAGGACCCTTCCCGCCATCTTGTGTCCCACACTGGAGCTGCCACAGTGAGCTGCCAGACTGCCAGGAGGCACCCTTAGCCCCAGCTCTAGTAGCTGGTCACTTTAGGGCTGAGAGTCTGAGCTTCCTAAGAAAAGGAGCTGACTTGCTTCCTCTCCCTGCCCTGCTCACTGCAAGCTCAGCAGTCCTGGGTCCAGCCAGAGCTTTGTGAGGAGTCCAGGCCTCCCTGCCATAACTGGAAACTAAGGAACGGCCGTGGGTGAGTTGGCCTGGATGAGCAAAGGCCTTCTTAGCTCAGTGACGAAAGGGGAAGCCTGGCCCGGGGCAGCCTCAGTGAAACCTCTCCCATGGGGGTTTGACTCTCTCGCTTTCTGGCTGGGTAGCCCTGGCAAATGACTTCCCTCTTGTGGTCTCAGGTTCCTCCAGAATATGTCAGGGAGGGTCCATGAAACACAGGTGGAGGACACAGTGTGTGACGCTGGCCAGGACTGGAGAAGATGGCTCCAGCCAAGCCTCGCTCTCCCTGCTTGCTCTCTAGGTTATCATGCACACAGTGTGACCACATAGGAACTCTGTGCAAGTGGCAAGGACCTGAGAGGACCCCTTTCTTCCTGTTCCTATAACCAGCCGTACTCTGGCTTGGGCTGTGGCTTCCTCATAGGTAGGTATCCTGTATGTCTTCCAAGCTTTGGGAGGGACATAGGCTCCAGCATCCTGTCCAGGTACCGAGCAACCCTGGGAACCGCCTTCTTATCCCCACATGAAAGATGCATGCGAGCTGGGCAGTGGTGGCGCACACCTTTAATCCCAGCACTTGGGAGGCAGAGGCAGGCGGATTTCTGAGTTCGAGGCTATCCTGGTCTACAGAGTGAGTTCCAGGACAGCCAGGGCTACACAGAGAAACCCTGTCTCAAAAAACAAAAAAAAAAAAAAAAAAAAAAACAAAAAAAAAAAAAAAGAAAAGAAAGAAAGTTGCATGTGGTAGCCTGCCCTCCAGTGAGTCCTGGCCTCAGAGACCTTGTCAGCAGAGTCATGAGAAGGAATGGAAGCCTGGCCTGATGGTGCAGACCTGTAATCCTCACATTCAGATGTCTGACACATGAGAACTGAAGGTTTAAAGGCCAGCTTGAACAGTTCGTGAAACCTTGTCTTGAGATACAAAGTTAAAAAAAAAAAAAAAAAAAGGCCAGGGATACAGGACAGTATCCCAGGAGGCTGCCGGCCTCCTAGGCAGCACCCAGAAAGCTCTAGATCTGACCTCCAAAAGAAACAAACCAACCAACCAACCTAAATGTTTACAAGTTGCATCAAAAGATGCTGTTGGCCTATAGGCCCACCCACTCCACATACAAACTCATTTAACTGGTACAGCAGCTCTGTGAAGTAGGGCCTCTTGTTAGCCCCACTGTGCAAAGGGCAGGACCAGTAACTGCCGCTCACAGGACTGTGAACAGGGCTAGCCCTCCCAAGGCTGGCGACCTCTTTGTCCCTTTGTGTAGGACAAACCTGACCCTCTTGCCCACGTTCATATACCTGTACCTTCTTCCCCGCAGGGACCCTCCCTCTGCAGCCATGGTCTGGAGGACAGTAGGCACCAGCAACTTCTCCAGCTGCCCCAATGGCTCTGTCCAGTGGATCTGGGATGTGTTTGGTGAATGTGCCCAGGATGGCTGGGATGAGGCCAGTGTGGGCCTGGGCTTGGTCTCCATCCTCTGCTTCGCTGCATCTACCTTCCCGTGAGTGTGTGGCTGTGTGGCTGGAGTGGGGTGGGGAGGGGCGGGGCTTTAGGGGTTGGTGGCGTTCATGTACTGCACTGGGTTTGGGTAGTCCAGGGTGTGGCTGGCTGGTCCTTGGCCTCTCTAGGTCCCGGGCCAGATATACTCCCTGCCTGATCATACTCATGGATGTCCAGCTCGCTGTGAAGAAGGGAGGCCGCCTGGAATCTAGCATAGGCTAGACCTCATGTTGAATGATGTCGGGTAACCTTTTCTGCCATATATTGAGTACCACTGTATTCCCGGCCCATGTCTGAGTACTGGGGGCATTTAACTTCTTTTAGCCCAGTGAAGTAGGCAGCGAACCTTTCTCTGTCTCACAGACGAGATGCGGGTTAGGTCATGTGTTCTGCGTTGCTCAGCTGGCAAGAGATGGGTGTGGACACTGGGAGGGCTGGGATGCGTCGGTTATGGCCGCATCCTTAGAGTTAAAAAAGGCTGGCTGGTGGTGAAGATGGCAGCGGCGGCTACAGGAGCCAGAGTGTCCACACTCAGTTCCACCATCTACTGGCTGTAGCCTCGCTCTGGGCCTCAGATCGTATTTACCCAGTATGTGTACCCTCTAGAAAGCTGGCCCGTGCTAGCGTCTGCTTACATGAAGCATGAGGGAGAGCACCTGGCCACTCAGCAGAAGCAGGAAGGGCTGCAGGCAGGAAGAACTTAAGTATGCGCTCCTAGCAGGCAGGAAGCGGCTGGCCATGAGCAGCAGGTATATAAAAGAAGGAACAGCTACTGTCATGCCTGGCCGGGCATAGTGCGTGGGTGAGGCGGCCGGGTGTGACCTCAGGTGTTCACCAAGGGCCCTATTGTCTAAGGCTGGTGTCAATGTTTTTAAAATTGTTTTAGGGTGGGCCATGCTGGTGCACGCCTTCAATCCCAGCACTTGGGATGCAGAGACTGGTAGATCTCTGAGTTGAATACCACTCTGGTCTATAAATAGAGTTGTAGGACAGCCAGGGCTACACTGGTTTAGGCAGTGCTGGGTATTGAACCCTGGGCTTCATGCGTGCCAGGTAGGCACTCTGTCAGCTGTGCTACATCCCAGGCCTTTCTGAATTTTTATTTTTATCATCTGTTTTTATCTGAATATATACAGACAGAATAAACAGTTGAGGCTGGCCTAAGTGGCACTGCCATGCGCACCTGATGATCTGAGCTGGGTTCCTGGAAAACACGTACAGGTGGTGGGAAAGAACTGACGCCACAAAGCTGTCCTCTGACCGCCACACGTGTGTGGTGCCACCTGTGTGCCCCCGATAATAAATTATTGCTTTAAAAAGTCGAGGGGCGGGCTGGAGAGGTGGCTCAGTGGTTAAGAGCACTGACTGCTCTTCCAGAGGTCCTGAGTTCAAATCCTAGCAACCACATGGTGGCTCACAACCATCTGTAATGGGATCTGATATCCTCTTCTGGTGTGTCTGAAGACAGCAACAGTGTACTCATATACATGAAATAAACAAATAAATAAATCTTAAAAAAAAAAAAAGTCAAGGGGCTGGGGGTGTGGTAGAGCTCTGACCTAGCACATGTGAGGCTCTGGGCTCCATTGTAGACCCGGGGGAGCAAAATGGGAAAGCCAGATGTGGAGGCATACGAATCCGAGGCCTTGTCACAAACCTCTGGCCAGGGTGACTCTGAGTAGTGACAGCAACATGGCCATCTGTCCCCAGTGTGCAGTGTCCCAACATATCTTGACCTTCCTTGTGTTGGGACTTAAGGAGCCATCACCCGAGACCCCGGGACCCCAGGACCCCGGGACCCCAGGCTCTTGGCAGAAGCCGCTCACTTTATATTACATTTGCCTTCATACAACCCAGCCACGGCATGAAGGGCCTCAAGAAACAGTCTGGGGACCAAAAGCCTGAGCTCAGAACTGCAGGCATCTGGCCACCCTTTTCAGCTGTGCCCCGAGAGTGACCAGGCTATAGGTCTGTTCTTTTTTTTTTTTTTTTTCGAGACAGGGTTTCTCTGTGTAGCCCTGGCTGTTCTGGAACTCACTCTGTAGACCAGGCTGGCCTCGAACTCAGAAATCCGCCTGTCTCTGCCTCCCAAGTGCTGGGACTAAAGGCGTGCGCCACCACCGCCCGGCCCAACCAGATTTTTAAAAAGAGCCAAGACGCTTCTCATAGCCATGCATATGCTTCAGGACCTATCCACACCCTTCGTCCCTTCTGGAGACCCCAGGCTGCAGTGAGGGAGAATCTGAGTAAGGCTGACGATCTGTCTGGAAAGCGACACAGCGGCTGTCCCTGGGCTGGTAGGGGACGGGCTGGTAGAATGGCTCCACAGGTCAAAGAAACCCTCTGAGGATACTGTCTGGGAAGTTCTGAGTTCCAACCCGAGGGTGAGCACCTGCGCTCTCCTGCCCACTGCTGCTCAGGTCATACTCTTACCAAGTCTTATTGGCCTTCTTAGGCCATAGCCTCTGAGCCTGCGTCCCCTCCCCTTCCACAGCCAGTACATCAAAGCCTGCAAGACAGGCAACATGGACCAGGCCCTGTCACTGTGGTTCCTGCTGGGCTGGATCGGTGGAGATTCCTGCAACCTCATTGGCTCCTTTCTGGCAGACCAGCTACCCCTGCAGGTGGGTGGGACCCAGGCACAGGAGAGCAGCTAAAAGGACAGATAGGGATAGCTGTGGGGGGAGAGGCTGCAGCTTCAAATCTGTCAGCCCACACCCCATGGCTACCATCCTATGTAAGATAGTGAGTCAAGGCTTCTGTCCGAGTCAGATTTCTAATCCCCACGTAAGCCACATATCACATATCACAGGGGCCTGTGGTTCTGAGGGGTTGTGGGCCCAGATACATTTTCTGAGTTTAGGGCCCTCAAAGTAGCAAGTGGGGTTTTTCTTGGGAAGCACAGATATTATTCTGTGGCCAGCAGAACTGGGGTCAATCAGGAAGGCCGTGGCTACTCTGTGTCAATGGCACTAGCCACGGATGCAGCGTCGACTGTCCAGGCTAGATTCTTGCTAGACCCTTTGTCTACCTGATCCCCCGTTTGTTCAGGTAAGAATAGGAAACCTGTTCAGCTGAAGAAACAGGGAATCCAAGAGGTGAATTGGGCTGGTCACCACGGGGGTGCAGTGAGGGGTGCTGGGGTGTCACCACTGGGGTGCAGTGGAGGGTGCTGGGGCGGTCACATCATGGCCTGGGACTGCAGCCAGTGCCCGGGTCTGCTTCTCTCTCAGACCTACACGGCTGTGTATTACGTCCTGGCTGACCTGATGATGCTGACACTGTACTTCCATTACAAGTTCAAGAAGCGGCCTTCTCCGTGTGAGTCCGAGGGTCACTCTGGGTCGGGCTCAGCTGCCCTTGGGAAGCCTGGGACCTGAGGTGAAACAGGCTGAGATGGAGATATGTATACATCAAGCCGCAGGGAGGAGACTCCACTTGTTCCCTCCTCTCTCTGGTTCAGAGCCAGAAATGAGCATGGGTCACAGAGCAGACTTCATTGGCTGAGTGCTGACCCCCCCTGCCCCCCGCCCTGCGCCCTGACTGTCTTTCCTTTGCATCCCTAGGGGAAGGGTACTGTTGTATGCCCATTCTACAGGTGAAGGACTGGAGCTCAGATAGGCTAGGTCACTTGTCCAAGGTCACACAGCTACTGAGAAGCAAGGCTGGGACCCCCATCCCAGGTTGTCTGCTGTCACCCAGATACCTAATCTTGGCTTCTCTCCTGCCTCAATCCAGTGTCTGCCCCTATCAACTCTGTGCTCTTGTTCATCTTGGGGACGGCGTGTATCACACCACTGTTGAGCGGCGCTGATCCTGTGGCTGTCCCCAGGGAAGGCTTCCGGGGGCGGATGCTCCTGTCTGTGGAGCCAGGCGATAAGGTAGGTAGGAGGTGGGTCTGTGGTGGTCACGTGGCTAGTTGTGGAGGCTACTCTTCTGCTTGGAGAGACCGCCCCCCTAAACTCTCACCAGATACTGAGTGCCCCCTTCTACTCTCTCAGCCTTTCACAAGGAAGGAGGTCGTCGGGTTTGTCATTGGCTCCGTCTCCAGCGTGCTGTACCTGTTCTCAAGGCTGCCTCAGATTCGAACCAATGTGAGCTTTCGGTGGGGGTGGGGTCACAGGGCGGAGGGCTGCCGGGTTAGGCAGCTACGGTCGGGTGTTGAGAAGGTGTAGACCACAGAAGCTGCTGACATGGGTAAAGTCACCCAGCCGGCTGCGCCTCTTTCTGCCTCTGGGAAATCGGCCCCTTGACACCTTTCATGGAGACGTGCATGAGACTGTGTCTCAGCAATGGTGGAGGTCAGATGTGAGGGAGTTGCTAAGCTGAGAAACCAGAGGAGCCAGGGAATGATGAGGACCCCACTGGAGGCTTGCCCGGGAGGACGAGTCCCTGAGGGCCACAGCCAGGGGCCAGCAGGCATATGCAGCTGTGGTGCCTGGGACCCTGGGAGAAGTGCTTGGAGTTGGGATTTGTGGTTGGCCCTGGTAGGGCTGTTTTGAGTGCCAAGCCCGCCGTGAGCGTTGGGCACACAATGAAAACCCAGCCAGGAGTATGTATCATGGAGGGCACACATGGACGGTTACAAACCAGAGTGACAAGAGCCCTCTCTGTTTCTGGGGACAGAAGCTCACTCTGTAACCCAGCCTGACCCCTAACTGACTGTATAGCTTAGGCTTGGCCTTGAACTCATGATCCTCCTGCCTCAGCCTCCCAGGGGCTGGTATTGTAGATAAGAACCCTCTTTGGGGACTCTCACTCAGCCCCTTCCCCCACAGTTCCTACGGCAGTCGACCCAAGGCATCTCCTACTCGCTGTTTGCACTGGTTATGCTGGGAAACACGTTGTATGGGCTCAGCGTGCTGCTCAAAAACCCCGAGGTGGGCCAGAGTGAGGGCAGCTACCTGCTGCACCACCTGCCCTGGCTCGTGGGCAGCCTGGGGGTGCTAATGCTCGACACCATTGTATCCTTCAAAGCGTGGGATGTTGGCAGTGTTGTGTGGGCAAGGCGGCCTCTGTTTCAGCATGCACAGCCCTGCCGGCCCAGCCCCCGTCCGCACACCCATCCTCCTGTCCCTTAGCTCATCCACCTGTTCATCCATGTAGCCTTCCATCTACAATCCAGCCTTTAACCATCCTTCATTTACCCATCCAACCTCATCCACCCATCCATCCATCCATCCATCTATCCCATCCACCCACCCGTCACCCACCCGTCCGTCACCCATTAGTCACCTATCCATCCATCCACTCGCCTATTCATACACGCATCCATGTGTACACCCATCCCTTCTATCTACAATCCGAGATTTCATCCAACCTCCAAGTCCCAGCCTTGCTTCTCAGTAGCTGTGTGACCTTGCACAAGTGACCTAGCCTCTCTGAGCTCCGGTCCTTCATCTGTAGAATGGGCATCCATACCCCTCCATCCTCATCCATCTACCCCCCCGTCCATCCATCCATCCATTCATCCATCCATCCATCCACCCATCTACCTACTTGCCCATCTGTCCATCCATCTATCCATCTGCCCATTTGTCCATCTGTTCATCTGTCCATCTGTCTATCCGTCCGTCCACCCATTTGCCCATCCGTCTGTCCATCCACCTGCCAGCGTATCTGCCATCCACCCTCCCACTCACCTGTCCATTCACTCAGCCACCCATTCAGCTTCCCATTTACCCATCCACTTACTCACCCACGCCCACACCCACCCATCCACCCATCTGCGTGTCCATCAGTCCATCCATTATGCATGGACCTAGCCAGGACCAGCACCATCCATGAGTAAGGACAGTGTGTGCACTGGGTTTTGGGGTAGTTATGTAACTTCAGTGGCACCCAGTGAAATCACCACTGGACTGTCCTGGGTTGGGAGAAACAGAGGCCTCACCAGGTGTCATCGCACCTGGCTTGGGGGAGAAGTTATTCAGGCACAAGGGAGCAGAGTCCTGCCTGGCACAGCCTATGCAAAGGCCCCAAGGGACAGAAGAGTGAGTGTGTCCATCTGTGGGAAACGAGGGCTGAGTCATGAGGACGAGCACGTGTGGGGTTCCCTCCTGTTCTCTGCTTCTCACTGATGACAAGGCTGAACCGCCAGCCAGACCCTTGGGGGTCAGTCGCTGTCCCCCAGGGTAACAGCTGTTGGCATCAGCGTCTGAACACCCTCTCCATGTGACCTCTTAGTGTTGCCGAGTGCTCCCACTTGGCAAGAAGTAAACATGGTCCTTGTGTCAACATTTGGTGAGTCCCTGTAGGACGTGGTGAGAGAGAAAGGTTTAAAGTCTAGAGGGCACACATGGCCCAGCCTCTGAGTATTGTAGTGAGGAAGAGGCCCTATTTTAGGGTCCTGGGTGGCAGAGCCGGGGCATGGAGGAGGGCACTCAGGGTAGTGGGAGAGCAAGGTGGAACAGGGAGAGCGGCAGGAGCAGGGCCAGCCAGTGTGCCTGCTGTGCCTTAACGCTGTCCTCAGATCTCTATCCAGTTCCTGGTGTACAGAAGCCGTGATACTGCTACAGCTTCCTCAGAGCGAGAGCCCCTCCTCCCAAGCTGACCAGCGTCCTTGATGATGGGAACCTCGGCAGCCATCCCAGGAAGGATGAGGTGTGGCCAGTGAGACTGCCGCCACCAGACTGGGCCTAGGGGGTGGCCTGCAACTCCGGGCCTGGCTGCCTCCCCTCCATGCTGGGCCTTCAGACAGGTCTGCAGTTGGCTAGTGCTATACCAGGACATACCTCTCAGGTATATGATGGCTGCCTGAGGAGCCACTAGGTCACCCATAGCTGAGACCCCAGAAGACGGTGTGGCCACCTCCCATGTACCTACCTCAATCTGACTATGTACCCCTGGCTATATCATAGCCAGGGCACCCAGGGTTGTCCCTCTGACTGGGCACAACCTAGTAAATGGTACCTTCTAGCTGGGCCTGTTTTTGCTGCTCCTTCCCC
This sequence comes from Grammomys surdaster, assembly GCF_004785775.1. Taxonomy (NCBI): domain Eukaryota; kingdom Metazoa; phylum Chordata; class Mammalia; order Rodentia; family Muridae; genus Grammomys; species Grammomys surdaster. Next base: position 12,153,348 of record NW_021621113.1, on the reverse strand, counting down.
CAGTGCTTGAGGTATAGGCAGGGACCCAGGGCAAGTCCAGCCTGATAGGGGGACCATGTGCAGCCTCCCAGTGCCCTTGGCATCCTGACTGTGTCTCTCTGCCCTCTTGTACACAGATCCTACCCTGGTGTGGGACACGGCAGCCAAGGGGACATCAGTGGGCTCCTTGTTCCTGGGGCTCTGGAAGAAGCAGATAGCTAAGGGCAGGATTTGGTTGAACATCTCCAAGGGCTTAGTGTGACCTTGCCAAGGCTGTGTAGGGTGTGGCGGTTAGCTCAAAGCGAGGCGTGTAGTCAGGTGTCTCCTATAGTCAGAACTCAAGAGAAGTAGAGAAATGGAGAAGAGGCCAGACTGGTGTCTTCCTGAAGAAGGTGGAGACCAGAAGCCCAGGTGGAGGACAAGGCCAGCAGGAGACAGGGCCCAGGGGTGATGAGGGCAGAGAAGAAGGAAGAAAGGTTGCTCCTAGCTGTCTTCTGGGGACAGAGGACCAGCCCCCTTCCCTGCTAGCCTCAGCTAACTCACTAGTATTGTAGGTCTAGAACGTCAGTCAGATGCAGGGGCCACCTGCCAGAGACAGAGGGCAGCCACCTCTGGGCGTTGTTTTAGCTTCTCTGCCCATAGTACAGAGCCAGGCAAGGCATGCGCTGCTCCCGGCCCTGCTCCCAGCCCACTGCTGGCTTCAGGTGAGCATTGCAGCTCCATGCCATCCTGGGACTTGGCTCTCTGCTAGTTTCCTAGGGCAAGATGGCACCTTTCCAAGTCCTGAAGATCTGGGGCCTCAGTGTGGCACGTGACCCCAGGTACAGGCCTGAACTGAAGCTGCACAGGCAGGAGACAATGAAATAACAGCCCTGCCTGGGTCTGTCCAGGAGGGGTGACACCCCTTCATGGGGGAGTCATGCTTTGCTCACAGGAATGCCTGTCTGACAAAGGAGGTCCAGTCTCAGGAAGATGGCAGCTTCTCTAAACCTCAATTCTCCTCTTTTCCGGAGGCTCGCTCCAGTGCTCTAAGTAGGGAAGTGGGGGACAGAGTACGGGGCTTGTAGATCCTGGTGGCCTGTTATTTTATCTGCTAGCTTCATGGACTTCAGGATCTCAAGCCTGTGTCAGCCACCGTGAGCCTCGTGACTGAGGCCAGCTCTCTAAGTCTGATCCCTCTCCCACAACACTGAAAGCAGCACGACCGACCTCAGACCCTCTATGCGCTGCCTGCATGAGTTGCACTTTTGGTTTTATGTCCCGGCATCTGGTTCATGGGTGAAGAAAAGGTGATTACATTACTATCCCCATCCAACGGGATGTAACCATCTTGTACCTCCTCAGGGGGACAGCCAGCTTGGCTAACACGACCGTGATGTAACGATGGCCCCATTGCTGCTGAGGGCCAGAAACTCCACAGCTGGCTTCCATGTCTTCTCCTTGGCCCACACTTCTTGCTTTTTGGAGGTCAGGGAGTGATGGGCTGCTCACCCTGATGTGGCCTGCCATGGGCTCCTCAGGTCCTCCCTCAGCTTCGTGTGTGGACATTCTGGTTCCAGACCAGGCTCAGCCACAGAAATGGAAATAGGCCCTCAAGTCACTCAGGGAGGAAGGGGGAGGCTGGACCATGGGCCTGCAAGTGGTTGAGACAGGGTCTTACTGTAGCTCATACCAGCCTGAAACCCACAGTCCTCCTGTCTCTGCTTCTTAGTGCAGGGACTACAGGTATATGTCATCATGCCTGGCTTCTATAAGATGCCCTGTAGGAAAGCCCTTCTGGTGCCTGGCCCTCTACAGTATTCACAAGGCGTTGCCTCCTCTGAAGTCAAGGGGCAGAAAAAGCTAGAGGCAGAGCCTAGCCAGGCTAGGATTCTCGTTATTTATCAGACCTGGGGATCTCAATCTCCTGCCCCCACCCCCAACTAGGACAGTATGGCCTCCAGGTCTCCTCCAGGAAGGGGAACAGTCCCAAATCACCCTTCTCTGTCCTTTTGTCTGAATCAGCTTCATGGCTTCCCAGGGAAGCAAGCAGGTGTGAGCTGGGATAGGAAGGCTTGAAGCTGCTACCTCATGGCATGCTTTCCCCACAGGTTCCCTCAGGTGGTAAGGTCCCATCCTGTCTCCCAGCCCTGCCCGACAGCTCTAAGGACACAGCTACCCCCAACTCCACACCTGAGTCAGACAACCGGGCAACAGGATACAGTAGATGCTCACTCAACAAAATACCTGAGACATTGTCTGGAGGCTCTGGCAGACCTCCATGTGGAGACCAGCATGTCACTAGCAAGCACAGAGGGACTTTACAGGGTGACTTGTGAATTAGAGCTTTATTGCTGTCTGGAAAGGTGCCATGTTACCTGTACAGTATTAGCATTTGAATGAAGTGTCAGAGGTAGTGAGAATGTAATTCTGTCTTGGAACATCCCTGTGCATGTACAATGCAGAGTATGCAAAGGCCAGCTGTAGAAGGAGCTCTGCAGGGAGCCGCTGAAGACAGGTTTGCTGGACAGCCCAGAGGGCTGCATCTATGCAGGTGTCATACTTAACCCAGCACGTTTGCCCAGCCCACTTTCCAAGTTGGAAAATTTCACAAAAGAGGCAGAGATAATGACAGGAGAGTGTATGTATCTACCAAGAGACATTCTAAATGACACCAAGTAACATGTAGGGGCTTAGGGGGTGCAGCTCAGGTAGGAGGGGACTTGCTGAGTATATGTGAGGTCTTGGGTTCAATCCCCAGGGTGGCACAAAATGGTCTGGTGGTGCATGCTTGAAATCCCAGCACTTAGGAGACAGAAGCAAGATGAGTTCAAAGCCCTCCTCAACTATATTGTGAGGCTAGCCTAGGCTACATGAGTTTCTGTCTTAAAAACAACAAAATCCTAGAAATAGTAAGTTGAAAATAAGGCACAAAAACACCAAATAGATTTCAGAGTGCTGTGAATTTATATAGCATGTTCATGTTCTGTATTTTATGGTTTATAAAAATAATTATTGAAAACAAAGCTCGGTCAGGGCTGGAAATCTGTTTCAGTGGTTAAGAACATCCTGCTCTTCCAGAGGACCAGAGTTCAGTTCCCGGCACCCACATCAGGCGGCTCACAGCTGCTGGCAGCTGTCCCACCTGCTGGCAACTCCAGCTGTAGGTGATCTGATGACTGCCCTCCCCCAGTAAGTAAGAAATAAAAAAGAAACAAAGCCAAGCTTGGTGGCACAGGCCTCTGATCTCAGCACCGGGGAGGCTGAGGCAGGAAGAACACACTGAAGGACAGTTTGGAGTACAAAGCAAGTGAAAGGTCAGCCTGGGCGACTTAGCAGACCCTGTCTCAAAGTTAAAAAAAAAATTATAACTGAGTACAGCAAGGAGACACAAAACTTACTTATAGAGCAAGAAAAAAATAGCACTAGTTAGTTTTTTTCCAGGCAACTATCTGTGTACCTCAGGCTGACCTGGAAGTCTATAGGTAGCTAAGGATGACCCTGCCTCCACCTCCCAAGTGCTGGGATTCCAGGCTTGAACCCGGCTCTGCAATCTGTCATGGTGTATCTTGATTATAGAGAACTCTACCCTTTAAGAAGCAGGCTCAGACAGTCTTGTTTGCTCTCTAGTGACTTAAGTATGTTACGTTGCACACGCAGACCCAGGTCCCATACAGAGGCAACCCATACTGGAAAGCTGGCCCCTCAGTAGCTGGTGTGTCTTCCTAACTCACAAGTAGCCCCACATAGGTGTCCCACCCACTGAGATCTAAACAACTTGCCTGGTGTAGCTAATCCCAGCACTCAGAGGCAGGCTGACCTCTATGAGTTCAAGTCCAGCCTGGTCTACATAGTGAAAACCTGTCTTGAAAAAAACAGACAAACAAGACCTAAACAACTATACAGTGGCATTAAGTGCCAGCCTGCGTAGACCCCATGACGGGAGCCTGTCCATTGTTTCCTATAGTTCTCTGCTGTCTTGCCTGCTGCTGCTGTTCCATTGTGTGTCTAATAAACTCTCTCCTGTCCTTTTGTCTTGGTGAATTCTTTCACAGTCCGCGCATCACCAGTCTGTCACTGCCATTCCTTGTATGGCAGTGAAGAGGTACTACCACGTACATGTGGTACCAAGGCTATGCGGGGATGGAGTGGTATGAAGAAAAGATTGTCCTGGGCATCAAAAGTCTGAGCCTATTCCACCCTCCGCAGAGCTTAGACCAAGACAGACTCCTGGCCCAGGGTTTCTGCCATGGAAACAGGGGCACCTCCAGGTGGTAACTAGAGAGCCTGTGGGACATGCTACCAGGTGACAAGACCTAGCTCATAAACCCAAATAGCTATTCAACCTTTACCCCAGCTGGTGATGTACCTTTTGGGGTGAGAGGGGGCCTTTTATTTCTTTAGGTAAGGTTTCACTGTGTAGCTCTTGTTGGCTTGAAACTTGCAAATGTAAGACTAGGTTGGCCTTCTGTTGAACTCACAGCTCCACTTTCTGCTTCAGGGTCTCTCTAGATGGCCTTTATTTTGTGTCTAGTTTTTTTTTTTTTTCAGACAGGGTTTCTCTGTATAATCCTAGTGCCTCTGTCCTTGAACTTTTACTTAATTTTTTTAAAACTTTATGTATATGAGGACACTGTTACTGTCTTCAGACACACTGGAAGAGGGCATCAGATCCCATTACAGATGGTTGTGAGCCACCATGTGGTTGCTAGGAATTGAACTCAGGACCCCTGGGCGAGGAGTCAGTGCTCTTAACCATCTTTCCAGCCCAACTTTGAACATTTTAAAAAACTATTTATTTATTTATTTATTTAATGTAAGTACACTGTAGCTGTCTTCACACACCCCACAAGAGGGCATCAGATATCATTGCAGATGGTTGTGAGCCACCGTGTGGTTGCTGGGATTTGAACTCATGACCTCTGGAAGAGCAGTTAGTGCTCTCAACCACTGAGCCATCTCACCAGCCCCAACTATGAACTTTTAAATTGATGTGTAGAATGTCTTCCTACCAGTATGTCTGGCAACCCCATGTGTGTCCAGTGCCCAGAGCCCAGAATATGGCATGGAATCCCCTGGAACAAGATAGCTTTGAGCCACCCACTGTGTAGGAGCTGGGAGTCAAACTCCGGTCCTTTAGGCGAGCAGCCAGTGCTTTTAACCACTGAACTGTCTCTCCAGCCCCAAGGGCCTTGAACATTTGATCCTTGGGATTTCCCCAGAGCTGTTTGCAGCCTGGGAAAGCTCTCTATTGTCTCCCTCAGGTCTTCCCTTTTCATGTTAAGAATGCCCCAGGGGCTCTGCCAGCTGTCAGACTCTTCCACGGAAGCAGTGAGGCATGCAAGAGCAGAGCCGAGGCCATGAATACAAACACTCTTTGACTTGTCCCACAGCTAGGAATCCTCACTGCATAGAGGGAACAGAAGCCCTTCCGTCCCACTCAGCCCACAGAAAGGTTTTTGGGCAAGGCCTACCTTTAAAGGTTGCTTTATTAAGGTAAAAAGTAAAAAAAATTAGTTGACTTGTACTTGATTGCTGTGGTCCTCCCCGCTCACCCCTTGAGTTCAAAGCAACTAAATGTACACAGCACTAAAAGGAGCAGTGTGTGTGTTTGCACATGCTTGCACACTGCCAAGGGTAGCATGTGCTGGTGGACTGCTTGGTAACCGTCACCCCAGCATCTCTCTTACTTGGTGCATATTTTTGTATCCTCTGTGCATGTATGTGCGTGCACTCGTGTGCATATGCCAGTCAGTTCTGTCCTCTGTGTGGGTTCCAGGGATTGAACCCAAGCCATTAGGCTTGGTGGCAGGCACCCTTACCCACTAGGCAGCATCTCGCTGGCCCAGTCTCCAATTTTAGTATCCTGAGAAAGTCTCACTATGTAGGTCAAGCAGGCCTGGATGTTACTGTATGGGCTGGCCTTGAATTTGTGCCAACACTCTTGTTACTTACTACTGCCTTCCTGGTGCTGTAGTTGTTACAGTGTGTGCTGGTACGCCCAGTTCTCTTTTTTAGTTGAGACAGTGTATGGCTATGTAGACCTGGCCCGGACAGGCCAGTCTCAAACTCCCAGTCTTTCTGCCTCAGCTTCAGTGTTGCTATTACAGGTATGAGTCATAATACCTGGCCTGCTCTTTTTTTTTGGTCTCTGAAGGAATTCTGTACTTTACATAGGACCATATAAGAGAAACCAGGACTGAGTTGGGGACATCACCAACATGGGGTGGCAAGCATGCATCCGTCACACCCAGGGGACACGACTAGCTGGCTTGGAAGGGTTCAGCAGGCACTGGGCCCCCCTTCAGTCCCTAGGGAAGGCCATGAACGTCTGGAGAGAGAAGCAGGTGAGCAAGAACGCACGGTCAGCACTGATTGTGTCCCAGTTTCTTTTTATTTATTTTTTTGTTCTTTTTTTCTTTTTTTTTTTTAAGTATGGAGGCTCAAGTAGAAGATGTAGATTTTGTCTGTTTAAGCTTTACAAAAAAAACAAAATAAAACAAAAAAAACTCCTTTTGCATTCCATAAAAATTGACAGAAAAGCACCTGGCCAGAAGAGCAGCCGGTCGCCAGCCCCTACCCTCACCGTGGTCTCCTCAGGACAAGGGTACACCTGCGCAGGACAGTGCTGAGGACATCTCTCCTTCCTCCATAGCTGTCCCCTGTCCCCCGGCCCCGGCTCCAAGCAACTCCCAAACACACACGGATCAGAGCTCCAGTTTTTCTTCTCTTTCACACACCAGTTAGTTCATAAAATTTTTTTGTTTTACATTTTTTACACCAATGTAACAAAAAGATGGAGGGAGCGGTGTCAGACAGTGTATCTGTGCCTATAAATGAGCAAGGGAAGGAAGGGGACAGGCGACCAAAACCACACGGTCTCTAGGGAACGCCGTGGGAAGCAGGCCTTGGAGCCAGAGGAGGGTGGTTATCGGACTTTATTTTGGGGGAGAGATGGCGCTGCGTGGTCGATGCAAACGGTCATGTGACCTGTCAGGGAGGGAAAGGAAGGGGGAAAAGGAGCAGAAAACGAGTTTTCTAAAGAAAGGAACCTAATGAGTGCATGGCGTGTCCGGTTAGCATGAAGCAGAGGTCTTTAACACTGCTGCTTTCTCTTCAAGGCCTCCACCAGGTCGTTCTTAAGCGCTTCTTGCTTTGATTTGTCTGCAAACGTCTGCACAGACCTGCCAGGGAAGGAGAGAGGATATCAGCAGGCAGAACGACGAGAGGGAAGTGGCCTGGGGCACGGTGGGTGCCGGGCTGCAGTCTGTCCTGGAGAGTGGGAAGGGGGCCCAGGGCCTGCACCTCAGTACCTTGCTGGCCATCATCTCTGCCCTGGCTGTGGGTGACCCAGACTTTAGAGTCCTAGGTCCGTGGATGGCAGTGCAGGCCTCAAGCTGTCGGGAGCTTTCAGAAACCATGCAGCCTGAGCCTTCGACCTCACACCTGCTGCCCAGGCTTCTGGCAGGGAGGTGGAGGCTCTGGACAGTGAGGACCTTTTACCGAAGCATCCATCTCAACCCTCCACCTGCAGCAGAGGCTGCTCCTTACCCCGAGGAAGCAGGAGCAACTCCTCTTCCCTACCAAATGCTTGGGAACCGGCCTCTGGATGGCTGAACCACTGCAATCAAGAGCCTCTGCGGCATGTCAGTGCTGCCGGCTGCAAACCCAGCCCGGCAGAGCCCTGCAAGTCTGCATTCTAAAAGGCAGCCCTTGGGGAGGGTGAGCATTCTAGGCCTTGCCATTGCATACTGGGTTGGCAGGGAAGCACCAAAGCCCACCCAGCTAAAGTTTGGAGACGGTTCCGATGTACAAAGTGCTCTGTGCACACATCTCAATCCTCAGAAGCCCTCTCGGGGTGCATCCCCATCATTAAGCCTGAGTTCCAGATCAGACAGAAAACAGAGTGGGAGAAAGGTCCCCTGATGGTTCTCGTTAGTTAAGAGCGTACTAAACTATATGCAGCAACTGTTGAATGCTCATAAGCGGTAGAAGAGGCAGGGCGCATGCTCGGCAAGCCGCTCAAGTTCACGCGGTGAGAGCACTATCAGCAAGTCCATCCTCAAGTGCGGAAATGGGGTGGGGGTGGGGAGACAAAATGGGAAGGAGAGGCAACCATAAGAATGCCTGAGGAGTCTTCAAGACAGTGAAGTAGGGCCTGAGCCAAGAAGCCACTGATGATGCGTGTGAGCTGCTGCCACTCAAGGATGCATTTGCCTCCTCTGGGGCACTCGGGATCTCAAGCTCTCACCAGAGGCCAACGCTAGCCTAACAGTGAGCAGTGGCGTGCGGGGCTCAGGCACCGCTGGGGTTGGGGTGGGGAGGGGGCAGACGTGGCTGACACCTCCAGCTGGATTGCTATGGATGGCGGGAGTATTCCTTAAAAGGGTTTTCTCCAGCGGGGACACAGGGAGGCCTGGGGATGCCACCCAGGATAGAACTGCCAGACGCTTTGGGCCTGAAGTCAGCACATGGACCAGACCACAGTGGGAGGAGAGTTCTCAGTGTAAATCCCACAGGCCCTTGTCTGGGCCGGGCCTTTGGTGTTCATCCCTGGGGCCCGTGGGTCCCACAAGCCTTGCTTTAAAGCCTCCTCCTGAGAGGCTAGCTGCATCTGCATCTGTTTGTGTCACAAGCCAAGTCATGGTTGTTGGCTATTGTCAACAAGCAGGATTATTTTCTGTCCTGTCGGCATGGGCTGCTAGAGGACGACTGCAGCTCATTAGGGAAGGGTGTGGGCACAGAATGCCCAGCAGTGGCCAGTCTGGAGGCATGCTGGCCTGGCTTGGGGAGGAGCACTCAATCACTCTCAGAGACTTAGAGGGAGACCACGCTTTCCTAGTCAGTGGCCCAAGGAGCCCTGGGATGTCGCTTTGGGACTTGCAGGATCCTTGGTAGAGGAGGTGGGAGGACCTGGCTGTGCTATCTGACCTGAGCTGAGTGAGCAGAAGGCAGGGCACACAGCCCCTGCTCCTTGGGCCAGTGGAGCGGGTGCACCTAGCACCCTCTGCTGGAGAGGCTGTGCTAGTGCCACAGCTTGAGCTCCAGGAACAATAGGTCAAACCTGGTCTTTGCCCAGAGTGCAGAGCACACGCACCACACACACAAGGTCATACTACGTGGGGCTGAGGCTACGAGTTAATGTGGCTGCCCACCAGCTGTGGGCGGACACAGGTTAGTGGCAGGGTCTCAGCAGGTTGGTGAGTCCTGTTTAGTGGGGAGGCCTCACGCCTTTCAGACAGGATACCTGGGTCAGCTCAATTATCAGGCTGGATGTAGACCTGGCGCTGGGTCAGCACTTGAGAAAGTTCCCTCTGCAACTGCTTAAACTTGTGGTTGTCGGGGATAGCATCAAGAGATCTACAGAGAGTGTTCAGAGAGGGTGAAGCCGCAACAGGAGAGCAACAGCAATGCTGACCAAGAACCTGGCAGCCGCGGGCAAAGGCAGAGACAGGAGAAGGCCGCCTGCCACGGCATTGGGGCCAACTGCACACCGCAACCACAGAGGTCTGTGTTGGCAGTGGCCCTGGTCTTTAAGGGTTCACACATGCTCCCACATGTTCCCCATGTTCCCCTCATTACTGGGAATGGTGGAGGCTGGCCTGGTGAGAGAGGGTGCATTTGGTGGCATGGTAGGATACTCAGGACCACTGGGGACCAGGAGTGGCTGTCTTATCTAAAGTAGCCTGCTGGGCAGACTCACAGGTTACACCCTGCCTTTCTGTTGGCTGCACTAAAACCTGGGCTAGGGAATGACATCAGAAGACTGGGTCCCTCAGACCCACAACAGAGTTGGCTGCAGAGCCCTTCCCAACCACATCAACTCTCCGAACGCTGTCTGTCGGCAGGCACCCTGCCTCCCGGATGGGACAAGGCCACTGAGAAAGGAGTAGGGGAAGAGGGGGAGAGAGCTCAGACGGGATCTCCCACGTGACTCCAAGGCCAGTGCTATCTCGGTCCCTCCTCAGTCACTTCCTGTCCCTAGCTGGGTTCTGCCTCCCACTCCCAATACACTGGACCCAGAGGCCACAGTGAGTCCTTCCTGCTTCTGCAGAACCCAGAGCATGAGACAGCGGCAGCGGCTCTCAAATGGAACCCTAGGCCAGGTTGCTCAGCTCTTCTCAGTGCCTTGAGATCTGTGTGGGGCCTCCCAAGCTCAACTCCAAAGGGCCTGGGCACATTCTGTAGCCGGTCAGTGACCAACTCCACCGTGAGGAAAAGCATCCAGGCTTACTGTGGTCAGTGAGCCCAGCGACCAGAACAGGTGAAGGTCACAGACAGTGCTGAGTCAACTTCTGAGCTTTTCAAACTGTGAAGCCATCCCTGACCATGTCTTGTGACGGGAAGCTGAGGAGCCCAACGCCTCAGATCACTGAGGAGTCCCCATGTTTGGTACATTACCTCAGCCCGTTGACAATGTCCTTTGTTTTTCCAAAGTAGATCTCATTCAGCGTGCTTCTGATTTTGTTTTCCATGTCCTGGGAAGGGAGGTGAGTCAGTGGAGCCAGCAAACAGGAACCCAGGCCCACACCCACCTGCCACAATCCACCCTGCAGTCCCTGCCTTGGCCACAAGATGGAGCTGTGGGGCTGCTCCCTTGTGTGGAGAGTCAGTGCCAGGCTGCCAGAACCCCACCTATAATTTGTGTTTTGGGTCTTTCTTATCCTTAGGCATGGAGGAAGCCAACACCTAGGGGCTGATGGCCAATTCTGACCACTGCTAGGAGCGGGTCTAAACCACATCACCAGAGCACTGCCTGGCCACCATCTCTGTGAACAGTTCTGTGAAACCAGAGAGCATGTCTCCAGTCCAAACAACAGCCCCCACTTCCAAACAGGACGTGGTGACAGGCGAGACTGCAGCAGCCACAAGTGAAGCTGCTCCAAGGCCCCTGGTGTTCCAACGATCTGTTTGCACCCTGAGTTCAGATCACTGTTCACACACAGTGATCAGGGGAAACAAGACCGAGCAGAGGCGCTGGGGTGGGTGGGCCTGGAGCCCAGCTCCGCTTGCATCCAAGTCAGAAGAAAACTCAGAGAACTGGAGGCAGGGCAGGAAGAGTTGCAGCAGAGGGAGGTCGCGGAGGAGCAGGCTGAACCTGGGAGCACTCACCTCCACCAGGCGCCCGATGTTGGCTATGTGTGGGGAACAGTCACTCACAGTTTCGTCCTTCTCCATCTGCAGAGACAGTGTTAGTCAGAGGAAGCAGCAGCTCCAGAAAGCAGCCTACCACCAGCAGCTCACCAGTACTCTTGCACTTTAGTCCTCTGCCCCCAGGTGGCTGTCCCTGCGTGTCATGGACCTCTGGTGGCTGGTGGCTCTGTGGAGCTGTTGTTACAAGGCCACTTTTCTAGCACCAATGACTGAAGGTTTGGGTTGTAAACAGCCCAGTCAGTAGACATTCCGACACACTACCATTTCTAGGACAGGGTCTCTTGAGGCTACTCTGAGAATGGACTTCCCACTTAGCTCCTAGGGCCACAACAGGGAGGGCAAAGAGCCACACAGCCAAGTCACTCTGGCCTCACCTGTCTTTACATCACTGCTGGCAGCCACGGGTACGGACCGCTACTCAGATTTGGGTGAGGCCTGAGCTGGCATTGGAATCCTCCTGTAGCTCAATATTGCCACGACCTGACCAGCCCAGCAACGACAGCCATGGACCCTGTCAGCTAACACCTGGCTAGGAGGGACTCAGCCCTTGCCCAGCATCCCCACCACTCCAAGGCCAGGAGCTGGTGGTGCAGGACTCCACCAGGGAATGGCAGACTCCTGGGTTACAAGGCACAGGGGCCAACAGCCAGCTCAGCGCATGAACAGAGCATGGCGTCGGCAGGGAGGTAAGAGGATCTGTGCTGGGTTCTAGTTTTCCCTATGGTGAGCTTTACCTCCCTGACAACAGAGAAAAGAGAGCGGCTCATCTTCAGAGTCACAGAGAACCAGGGGAGTACTAAGTGTTTAAAAGCTAAACATGGGGGCTGAAGAGATGGCTCAGTGGTTAGGAACACTGGCTGCTCTTCCAGAGGACCGGGACTCAATCCCTGGAGCCCACATGGTGGTATGTAATTGTTGCTAACTCCAATTCCTTCCTCCGGGACGGGACGAGACCGACTGAGAGATCAAGATGTAGCACAACTCTGGACAAGAGAGCTAGTGAAGCCAGGCTGTGTGTGGGAGGGATCCCAGGACGCCAGCAGGGCTGAGCAGCCTGGAATCTGTCACTGCACATGGCGGAGTGGGCCCAATAGGTTCTAACAGAATTGTCCAGACAGGTACCTGCTTATACTATAGTTAATGCTGGCCCCTGAGGAGCACTGGGGTGGCCATTTAGCCCCGTGCTGCAAGTGGAAAATCCAGTTTGGAGTACTAGTCTGGACCCAAGGGCCCTCCAGTACCACATGTCTCTGCAGAACAGAGTTCTGAGCTGCCCAAAGGAGGTGGTGATGGGGGCCTGTGAGAGCCATCGGTGCCTTGTCCCCTAATCTAGACCCTGAACTTTCCTGGGCATCCTCTGGCAAGGGGGTCCCAGGAAGTCTTAGACTGTGAAGTGTCTTCACAAAACTAGCATAGTGAGTGTTCACGACTGCAGTGACAGCCATGGTCCCATTTCAGGTGTGGTCGGCAGGATGCTGATGGTGCATCATCTTTGCAGAGTGAAAGCCGAGTGCTAAGACAGCTGGTTAGTGTGTGTACTGAACACAGCTGAGGAGCATGTCTCAGAGAAAGGACAGGGCTTGCCACCAAACCAACATCTCACACGGGAATGGTCACTGTGTCAAGCCTCAAGACTGCTTGGAGCTGCTCCGGTGGGGGGTTCTGACCAATGAACTGTACCTCTCCAGACCAGTGTCTCTCAGTCCCCTTCTTTACGCAGAGGGAGGTTCTTGTCTCACAAGGGAAGGGAGGAAGGCTTTGAGGGCTCTCAAGGGCCATCTTAGTGAGTGGCGGCAGCTGGGGTGAGCAGAGCGGGAGGGGAGAAGGGCTCTCACCATTGGGCAGGTAAGAGCCTCGTGAGCAACTCAGTGCCTTGTCACAATGCCTGTGCTTCAGAATCAAGAGCCACCTTCCAGCAGGGAAAGGGCCATAACTCTAGACCCTCAAAGGAATTGTGTGTGTGTGTGTGTTTGTGTGTGTATGGGGGGTGTGGACTCCCCAGGAGCACAGAGGGGGAGGGGGCCTGGAAGCTCAAGCTCCTGGCAGTTTCCAGAGCCCCCATGCTGCCCCCATGGCTTCCCTCCTCCCACACCTGGCTGGAGTCAGCCTGCTGGCAGCGCTGCCCACCAGGAACAGAACTGTTTTTGCAATGCGTGTATCATTACACCCTCAGAAAAGAAGCTGCCAGAAGGAAAACATTTTCTGCTCTGTGGCGGCACAGATGTTCCACAAGGTGGTTCCAATCGAGTCTGGAGTCAGGGCCCCGCTTGCCTGTCCCCATCAAGACCCTTCCCTCCTCTCTGGTGGAGACCGGGAAGATAGTAGTAAAGGAAAGGTTTGAATCTGGTGGCTGTCCTCAAACGGGGGCAGGGCGGACGGTTCAGTTAAGGAGAGGGCCCGGCCAGCAGCGAGGTGGCTGCTTCTAGCTCTGCCCAGGTGCAAAGGGCCATGCCCGCCTCGGCATCCATACCCTCTCTCTACTGCACACCAAGCTGACGAGCACGCATGCAGTGCCAGTGCATGCCAAGCAGCACACAGCATTTGTTAAAGCATGCACCACGCCTGGGGCCCTGCAGCCCGAGTGCCCAGCTTGTGCCAGCGACATGATGCTGTCAGGCCAGGATTCACCCTGGCACCCAGCCAGAGACAATGCTTACACGGGCCCTAGGAAGGAGGAGTGCCCGACTGAGCTGGACATGTAGAGGACTCATGGGGGCTGAGGAAAGAATCAGATTGGCACGGGCTTTCAAGAGACACCATCAACTCTACAGAGCACCCAGAATTTTAGAAAGTGTAAGATGTCTGGTCACATGGCTGTGGGGGGCCAGGGCTACAGCCTGGACCAACTTCTGGAGGATTCTGAGGGCAGTTTTCTTTGGGACAACCTCTCTGGTGGGTGGATATTATATAAGTTTACCAGAAAAGTCAAGGAAAACCCACAACTCAGGGTTCAGAAGTCCTAGGAGGGACAGTCCAACCTCTTCCGCTCCTGGTGGCCTAGCACCCCTGGCTGGCCCTTTGCTCTCGCCTGCCTTCCACAGGCAGGCAGGCTTGTGGGCGGTGCCCACACCAGCTTTTCTTGCCCCAGGTCATTTGATAAAGACTCAACTTTTCTTAGATAGACCACTCAGATGGCAGCATCCTGACCACCCCACGCACCGCAGCCTGCTGCTGGCAGGTATGCTGCCAAGGCAGCCGGCTCTAAAGGCCTGCTCCGGCCTTCAGTCCCACAATCTGCAAGTAAAGGCCATGGGTTTGTCTTCTTACAAAACTATCTTGCATGGCCTAACTGCCCTTTCTTGTTGGGAACCACGGAGACGGGGCCACGTGGCTGCTTCGGGAGGTCTTCTTGCAAACAACCAGTGAGCCCAGTCTCCTCACTCAATTCAACTTTCCACCCTTTCATCTAAATATTTAGAATCTGAAAAGAAAATGAAGTGAACATTTGTAGGTCTGCCCGATGGGGAGTCTTACTGTTCACCTCATTCCCACGTCTCTGCTGCCACACAGGCAAAGTGACCTCTCCAGGCAGCTTCCTTTTCCTACCTAGGACTTGGCATGCCACACCCTTCCACTTGCTCCCAGCCTTCCTGCCAGGAGCACCTTCTGCCACCCCCTCACATGTGGAGTCAGCCTTGGCAGGAGTATGCGAGGAAGCTGGAATGAGTTCCTCAGAAGGCCTCAGCTGCCGTTCCCACCACCCCTCAAAGACAATCTCCCATCTAAAGGATATTCCCAAGAGAGACAGCTTTGAGTGGAGGCAACCAAAGGTCACAGTGAAGGGGAGGCAACGCTCACAGCAGGGTGTCCTGAGCAGCTGGGGCCATTTATCACAGTGACAGGTGCCACCAAGAACGGTTCTCAACTCCCTCAATGTATCCTCAGAAGCCATATAAGGGAAACAGGAAAAGGAGCAAACCTGCACTACTCCTGGGACGGGACCCCTGAGGAGAACAGCTCCCGGCCTTTTGTACATGGGGCCTGGGAAATGAAGGAAGCCCCTGGGGTCAGGCTGATGGGGAAGAACAACCCTGGGGAGATGGGGACCTGCTCATCCCTGATTAGGAATGCTCCTCACAGCTGGACAGCATGGCGTGCAGGGTCAATGCCTGGCACTATGGGCCTGGTGAGAATGTCCTTCCTGACACCGTGGAGTGGGTATATATGACAGGAAGGAAACCCTCTGCCTACTGACTGCCAAAACTGTTGTATGTGTGTGACCACTCCCAAATGGACATCATCCAGAGAGGGTATGGGAGAAAGAGCATTGTATTAGACACATGTGGGTTCAAATCCCAGGTCTGCTACTTTGGTTCTAGTCAGTTATATATCTGCACGAGGGGGCCTCAGTTCCCTCACCTGTTCAATGGCAACTGTCTAGAATCTACTCAACAGAGATAGCCACGTAGCCATGTCTGCTTGCTGTATGCTGATCCACACAACCTTCCTGGAACCCCAGTCACCCATCCAAGACAACCACAGAAAAATGTCCAGGGCTCACATGGGACTCAGAATTGAGCCCCTTGCCCCCGATGCCCTGCCCACTCAGGAGTTTGCTTTGTTAGCGTCCATCTGTTCATCTGTGGCATCTCCTCTTTATAGCTGCTCACATGGAGGCGGGCCTCAGCAGTAACACACCGTGGATGAATTATGACTCTGGCCATAAGGATGATGACAGCAGCACGGATTTCCTCAGGAAAGCCCCAAGAGCACAAGGCAGCAGAGGCAACACAGACAAGGTGTGCTGAGGACAGCCACTCAGCAGGCTGAGTTTGGCTTGGCAGGGATACTGAGTACGGCACTGCTGAGCCAGAGGCCGGCCATGGGCTGGCAGCACTGACTTAAACTATTAGGAAGATGGACGACTAAATATGTGTGCAGGTCACCGTACACTGGGTGTGACTACAGACAGTTCCCAGCAGCAAGGAAGGCAGGAAGTAGCCTCTGGATGGACTGAGGGGTTCCCACCCATTCACTGGGTAGCAGGCTGTGGTGAAGCTGGCTGCCCATGGACTTGGCTGGCCCGCCTATGTCAAGGGCCTGAGATACTGAGGGTGCATGCCCGCACAGCAGGATGAGTTCTGAGACAGCCCTGTCTAGAGGACCTGGGCTCCCTGTGGCCTCTAACCCCGACAATGGCACAGGTCGTGAAGGTTTTGCACAGGAGACTCTAAGGCACCCCAGATGTGCCCCAGATGTGCCGGCCGGCTGACACTGGCCTTACTGCCTTTGTACCACTGATTTACAACTGCAAATAGGCTCCCGTGCAGCTTATAGAACGCAAACCTACCTAAGAGAGTTATGACCCCAAACTTTTCTGCCATGTGCTTCTCTTAAGAGCTATCAAACGTCTTTAATCCCAGCACTTGGGAGGCAGAGGCAGGCAGGTTTCTGAGTTCGAGAGTTCGAGGCTAGCCTGGTCTACACAGTGAGTTCCAGGACAGCCAGGGCTACACAGAGAAACCCTGTCTTGAAAAACCAAAAAAAAAAAAAAAAAAAGAGAGAGAGAGAGAGCTATCAAAAATAAAATGATCTTGGGTGGTTTGGGTACAGTGAAATGAGCCGTCTAGGCAAGTACTCTACCACTGAGCCTCATCTCAGTCCCCAGTACAATAACCTGGTTGTGAAGAGAGTCTTTTGAAGCCAGACATTCAAGAAAAGGAAGTGCTCCGTGTAGCTGGCTCCTCAGTGCTTCTCCTCCTGAGGACCTTCCCTGGGTTTAGTCTGTTCCTCCGTGCTCCCTGAGCACAAGGCTTCCTAACACACCAATCGGGTGGCATAAAGTGCTCCCCTAAGATGGACAGGTGTGCAGGGTCCTGAAGGAGTCAGGTTATAAAGATGGAACTCTGGATGCAGTGGCGAGGGTCTGAAAGCTGCCGGGGTGCATCTAGTAGTTCCTAATGCAGATGCTGAGAGACAGGGCACACAGTGTCAGGCCGTCCAAGTTCTACACTCTGCTCACAGCCTGAACGGGACATCTTAGAGTATGGTACTAGGAACACCCTGCTGCCAATAAGCAGGAGCTCAGACCTGGTCAGGGAGCAGGGAGCAAGCAACGGGACTGAGCTGCAGGGAGTGGCTGACGAGGAGCCCACAGCCTGACCACTAGCAAACTCAGCAACGTGTGAGGGTGGAAGACACCAAGCCCCGGTGGCTGGCAAGCTGGCAAGGACTCGGTCCTACTACAGCAGGCAGCTGCCTGTCAGACAGCAGGTGTCCAGCCACACAGCTCAGCCGGCAGTGACGCATGGCTGTGAAGTCCCCCTTTGCAGGTGGACTGGCAGCTGGCCACACACTCTTTCTAATCAGGGCAAAGTGCTCATTTGCTTCTGGTACCCATGAGCACTGGGGAGAGGCAGGAGTGAAAGCTCTACCTGTCTGGTTAGGCTGCCTCCCAGGTTCATGGTGCCCGAACCGGATTTGTTGGTTTGCAGCCATAGCATCACCGTGGAGGTCAACTTGTAATGGGCAGTACGGCCACTGGACTTCTCCTGGGGACAAAGTGGAAAATGTAACCTTGTGAACTTGAGCTGAGGAGGGAGACAAGGAGCCCCACCCACCCCTCCCGACGCCAAGGCCATTCCTTTCTTATAAAATCCCCATGTTTGTACAGGGCAGAAGTGTCATTGTGCCTTCAGTTCTCTGGGGACTTTCTGCATCAATGATCATGTCACCCTGACTTTACCTACGTGGCTCTGGGCATGTTTAGGAGTTAGTGGAGGCTCACAGGCTATCACGGCCCTTGCAGAAGCATCTGGGGAATCAGCTGCACTGGCAGGCGAGGCACCTGCACTGGGAGTCTGGCTGCCAGCTGGGGCGCTGTCTCACCTGCACTTCCACCACGTGGATGGAATCCCAGCAGCCCTTGATCTTCTTTGATCCATCTCCAGCCTTCTTTATTAGGATCACTCCAGCAAACCCGTGATCAAGATCCCAGAGGTAGACTGATGAGACACCGCCTTCAAAATACCTGCAAGAGACATGCCCATGGACCGTTAGATGCCAAGCCGAGCTCTGGGCCGCTGGCCTGGGTACCACACTGTTGCAGCAATGGTGTTCTTAGACGACACTCTAGACACTTGTCTAGGATTAAGGACCTAAGATCCCAGGGCTGACATTTTGACCTGGCCTGACCATCCTAAGGCTGTAGAAGCAGAAAGGTAAGACCTTAGGAGCCAGGACAATCAGTCTCTTGAGTCTGAGCTCTGTCTCTGGCAAGCTTACTGAACTACTCTGGGCTTCAGCTTCCTCTCAGTTACAAGATCTAGCACAGTGTGTCCCTCCTCATCACACGGAACTAGCTATCAACATTTCTTTCAGGACTTGTCTGACAAGCCCGCTCCACATCAGAACAGATTCTGAGTGACTTGCTATAGAACCCTAACAGAGGAAGAGCTGTGTGTGGGACTGCACTTCCTCCTCAGATTCAGTCAACACTGAAAAGCCCACAGATCTGACAAAACAGGAAGGGAAAGAATCAACAGGCCATTGGGCTAAGGTCCCAAATCCAAGGGTGACAGTCAGACGGCTGCTCAGATCTGTGAGGCCAACTGCTGTAACCTCAGACTCCGCTAACCAACCAACCAACCAACACAACTCCAGGAAACCACATCTCTTGTGGCCAGTAGTTTCCTTACCATGAAATCCAATGTCTAACCTCAGGTAAAGCCCATTAGTGTAACAGGCACACTGGCGAAGCTCGGGGCTGGCACCAGGGGGATGGAGCCTCAGGCCCTACAGCAGGCTCATGGTGGGCCTTGGGCAGACACGGGCTGGTGCCAGCAGTGCTTTGGCTGGCTCTGGCTCTAGCCCATGCAGTCAGGAACAATATGCTAAGGAGGGCGACTAGAGGCTAGGACACTGTGGTTCAAAATTCGCGCGGGGCGGGTCGCGACCTCGAGCCGGGCGCAGTAGCCATCCAGGGACACGCTGTTCAGTCACATGGGGCGGGGCTGATGTAGTCTCTCAAATGAGAGGGCCCCGCAGACAGCTGGGCCCGGGAGAGTGGGGAGCTGACTGAAGAGTCTGCTTCTGCCCCTGCCTCCAAACCGCGTCTCAGAGCCTCAGAGGCAGCGAGTGTTACAGCTCTTTTGTTTCCTCTCTCCGAGGGCAGCCCGGGAGTGTCTCAGCAGCGGAGAAGGGGAAAAGTGTTACAGCTCTTTGAAGTGTGCAGGCTGGGAGAAACCGCGACAAAAGCTCCCAGACAACAGACAGTGGGAAGAACCTCACACACATTTACTTTTGAGCTTGGCCAATATATACAGTTTTTTGGGGTGGCGACAGGTAACCCCTATTGGCTTGATCTGAGAGCTTGGGAATGCCTCATCTGCATGAAGGTGCTACTCCTACCTGATCACTGGCCATGGACCTCTCCGTGGGAGGGGCTGTGGGGAGCGGAAGCTAAGAGAGCCAGATGACTTTGGGAAGCTCAAAGCAGCCTTCCGTCCTAATGGTCTTCATCAGACCAAGGTTCCGGGGCTTCCAGAGCTTTCTACCAAGCTTTCTGGCCTTTTCTCATAGCCCACTGCCCCACAGGACACTGAAAAAAGGGTAGTGGATACTCAAAAATGATTATTTGGGGCAGAAAGGGTGGCTTTTGGCAAGAAGAATCAGGCCGGGCCTGGCCAGGCTATCCTTGAATTCGAGATCCTCCTGCCTTGGCCTCGAATGCTGGGGTACTGGTATGAAAATGATTGCTTTTGATATTAAAATGCAGTATATTCTTTTTTTTTTTGGTTTTTCGAGACAGGGTTTCTCCACGTAACCCTGGCTGTCCTGGAACTCACTCGGTAGACCAGGCTAGCCTCGAACTCAGAAATCCACCTGTCTCTGCCTCCCAAGTGCTGGGATTAAAGGCGTGCGCCACCACCGCCCGGCTAAAATACAGTATATTCAAAATTAACAAGCACCTGTGATTTAGGTCACAAAAAAAGCTGTTATACAATAAAAAAAAGAAGCCACGTGCTAAATGTTAACATTCAAGAATGAGTGGGAGAGAAAGGAGTCTTTGGGGAGTCAGCTCCAGACCTACAGTTCCACAGCCTGAGGCCATGGGTACCAAATGTTCACAGACTTTCTCCTTCTTGGGATTCACTCAGATGAACTGTGTGTCTGCCACTGACTTGCACAGGAGCTTTCCCATGCTAAGCAGTCCCAGAGGCGTGAGTGCACATGCCTGACAGCCCAGCATTTGAGAAGCCAAGGTAAGATTCCCGCAGTCTGAGTCTAGGCTACACACTAAGTTCCATGCTAGACAGAGCTATAGAGCAAGACCCTGTCTCACAGCAACAAAGTGTGTTACAAGCAATCTCAACTGACTTAGAATACGCGAGTGAAGGTGTGTAGGTCCTTGTAACTACCCTGTTATTTTATAAGAAGGCCTTGGACATCCAAGACTTTGATATCCACAGGGGCATCTTGTAGGCACCAAGGGCCAGTTACACCTTTTCTGCAATTTGACCTTGATTTGAAACCACCCCCCAACCCCTGCCCCTGCCGCCCAGAAACAAGATATACACCAGAGCATAACTGAGACGAAACTAAAGAGTTCCCGTCCTGCCAAGGACACAGATCGCCCCTCTAGTCACACAGTGCAGGTACAAGGGCTGTTCTGCCTTTCATTCCTCCTAACTCCCTGAGGAGGTGCCACTCTACCCCTGAATCCTAGCCTCTCCACTCATGGTTCCCTGAGGCCTTTACCTTTACTATGAGGGAGGATTCACCTTTACTGTGAATTTCTGGTAGTGACGCCCACCAGCTAGGGCGGGACACAACAGGCTTGCCTGGTGGACACCTGTTAAGTGTCTGCTGGCTAAGCGCTGGGCAGAGTCTGTGCAGCTCAAGGGCACGGAGGGGCATCCACAGAACAGTGTTCATGACTATCACTTGGTAAATCTAGGATGCTGGCCAACAAGGGGCTCGTGGGCCTCACCCCAGGGCAGTAATACTTTATCTTGTTCAGAAACTTTCTGCAAGCGCCTCTGTCCACCACAACACAAGGGAGACAAACTATTGCGCTTTGGGACCTGAGGAGCCATGCCTCACAGGTTGTGTGACACACATTAGAACATTCTGTAATACTTCTGGGATGTGCAAAGATGGACTAGTCACCTCTGAGACAAACTGTTGGATAAGATTTGATGGTAGCAAGATTTTCTGACTTAAGTTCTCAAGTTCTGGGGCCTCTACTGTAAGCCGAGGAGGGAGGCACAGGCCACAGCAGAAGCAGAAAGCACATCTGCCGGATGTGTCCTTTCCTGTTCTGCCCACTTGGCCGCGTAGAGCACAGGCCCAGAGTCCCGGCCACCACCGTCCTTCCTCCGTGTACTGCTTGAAAAGCCTCCTATACTGTTGTTCTTGTCACAGGCCCATTTTTGTGAGCTGGCTCAGGCTGCCCTGGCGGGGACCAAACGCCTTGAAAGCATTTGTCAACACTATCCAGTGACCAGTACAAAAGCACCAGGTGACCTATGCTGACTCCCCTGGACCACTCCCTCAGTGCTCTATAGCATTTATAAGGTGGAACAGGCTGTCTCAGCTCTGCACCCCAGCCGGACGTGTCTCAGGCACCTCAGCTTCCCCCGAAGGCCACACTGGCTGAGTCTAGAGTTTCAAATGCTAGAACTGAAGGAGACAGAAATGCAAGCCCGAGGGGGGACCTCCTTGTGGGCTCCCCTCCTTGAATTAAAAAACGCTTTTCAAGAAAAATAAATTTAAAAATCATCCCATAATACCATAAATCGACATTTCCCACAAATCCAATTTTTTCCGAAGTTCCTTCCAGTCTTTGTTGAGATGTTGGATTTTATGTAACTGTAAGGGAAGATGCCAGGGCAAGCGAGCATGGCATTTCTCACCAGGCAGCTGGTGCTCAGCCCTTTTCCACAGTGGCTAGTGTCCATTGGGAGGTCCCCATTGGCCACAGAGCAGAGGCCGTGCCGCCAGTGGCCTACCACACCCGCTTTCCCCAGGAACTGGGGTGTTCTCTGTGGGAGCAGGGCGGACAAGCTGAGACTCGGTTCCTCAGACAAGGACCCAACAATTCAAGAATGGACTTGACTCCACACAGTAAGAAGGGGACCTTGGGGAACTCTCTCAGCTGCAAGTCTCAACGAGATGGTCTAATACAAAGGGACTGAAACCAGGTGATTAGAAGGGCCATTTTGGAATCATACAGAAGTTCCAGCTTTGCTGGCAAGCACTGTCAGAAGGGAGGTGGCCATGGGGTGCTCAGACAGTTGTACCCCCATTATATGGTTTATGGTTTCACTCTGCGCGTGAAGCACTAATTAAAGAAGGACCTCAACAAGGCTTTGAAAATTTACTCTTACCTACTGTACTTTGATCATGGTGACATGAAACACGGAAAAAAATAATTTTATGTGGTTCACATTTATGAGTTTTTACATAAAGGCTTTTGTGGGTATTTTAGGAATGTGCTAAAATGTTGTCTGAAACCACATGAAGCCATTGGAGGCGTTGCCCGCCAGAACTAACAGCACACACATGGAAGCACTTTGATTGGCCTTTGTACATTTAATGAGTCAAATAGTATTAATATTGTTTAAATGCTAACATGTTATTTCAATGAGGTGACTCTGCCCTGGCTCCAGGCCTGCTCTCGGGCCTTGCATGTCAACAAGACCTTGGAATCCAACGTGGCCAAGCACTGAGAAGTTAGGATCCAGCTGACACCGCTCCGAGTGCTAACTCGAGGTCCTCTCTCTAAGGACTAAGGAGACGGGGACCACAGGGCTCCCACAGGAGGTGTCTGTCTAGTCAGGTGGGAGAACACTCCTCCAGAGAGGAAAACACAGGCTCTTCTCAGACCACCTCCCTCATGGAGAGGGAAGCACCAGAGGGATGTAACCACTACACACAACCCAAACCCAAGCAGTCTGCTCAAATCAGGAGACAGGAGCTACCCCTCAAAAGGACCAGAGACGTCATTTTGGACAAGACTGGGTCATGAAAGAGGGAGTTGAACCCCAGAAAGCCTCATAGCAGACTCAATGAATGATCACCAGGGTGCCCCACCCCCTGTGTGTGTGTGTGCGTGTGTGTGTGTGTTTGTATCATCATCTTTCTGGGTGTCAGAGGAGCAGACACACATCAGCCATCAGTCTTATCAGAAGCCCTGGTGGCCCTGGCGGTCTACAAAGGAGAACAGACCTGTGGAGTGGCCTTGTAGCTGGGCCTTGAGAATGGGGGTTTCAGGAGAAGAAGCTGTAGTTCCCCCATTTGGGAATGACAAGGTGACCACTAAGAGACATGGGGCACCAGGGGGGCTACCTTTGCACTGGATGAGGCAGGAGGCACAAGACAAGACCCTCGGAGGGGCTGGCCACTGCCACGGAGGCCAGTCACAGGTCTGCACCTATGCGAGCATATTCTCTACCTCCCTTAAGATCCTTAAACTGGATCACGATTTGTCTTCTGAGTTCTAGACGATTACTCCCTGAAAATCCCTTTCCAGCTGCATACCATCAGTCACATACAGAGTCCACGCCACAGTCTGCACTGCAGAACCAAAAAGCAAAAACATAGTACACTCAAAATGATCTACTTCAGAGAAGTAAAAGAAGCATTCTGGCCCTGAGGACTTTATGGAGTGTCTGATGCTGAGGTGTGCAGAGCCCTTGGATGGAAGGTTGCTTTGGGAAACTGAGCTGTAACTGTGACCCACCCAATCTGCAGCCTTGGCCAGCCCGAGCTGCAGATGGAATGAGGAGATGGACCTTGAGTGGCTTTGGAAGCTGACCTACAAACCTGCCTCCGGGGAGAGTGGCCAGGTCCTAAGACAGAGGTTTCACACGCACTGAGTCCCAGGCCACAGCCTTTTAAAAAAGCAGTAAGGCCAAAGCCAGGACACAGTTGCTGGAGCTAACCTTCCAGCACCCTCTGAGAAACAAACTGTGGTTCTAGGGTTCATAGGGACCTCCCTTCAGCCATGGGCCACTGCCTGAGCAACTGCCACAGGTCT
This sequence comes from Grammomys surdaster, assembly GCF_004785775.1. NCBI lineage: Eukaryota > Metazoa > Chordata > Mammalia > Rodentia > Muridae > Grammomys > Grammomys surdaster. Next base: position 12,129,254 of record NW_021621113.1, on the reverse strand, counting down.
GGGCTCAGGCCATGGGACTCCAGAAGACCTGAGAGAACCACGATGCTGACCCAGGCCCACAGACCCAGCTACATCAGAGGCTTAAGGAAGAAATGAAGCCTCAAAAATGCAAAGTGTGGATTTTCTTCGGAAGCTAGATTTATTAAATAAAGCCAAGATATCCAGGGATGGCCACACACACCTATAAGCCCATCCCTCAGAAGGCTGAAGCAGGAAGGTCTAGAGTTGGAGTGATACTCAAGCAACTTGGGTAAGACCCTGTCTGAAGTAAATAAAAGGTATAGATAGGCTGGGAGACAGAGTTTGTGGTAGGAAGAAAAAACCCACAGAACAGAGTCATCCTACCAGGAACGAGGTTCTAGCTCCCAGACAGTAACTTCTTCCTGTCTCTTCCCAGACTAAAAGTGCCAAGTCCTCAGTTACTAAGAGTGGTTGGCTTCTTGGACCACCCTTCACATCCTTCTGATGTGAGAAGGGCATCTGCTTCCCACAGATGAGAAGAGTCTCCAGTGAGCCAAGACAGGCTCTGAAGCCGGCTGCCTCCTATCTGTGTGACCAACATTTCTTCTGCACCTACTGCCTATCTCCTGCCAAGTAGAGAACCCAGGAGCTGCCCTCATGGACCAGAATGAAGCCCAGAGAACTCCAGGGCTGGGGAATAGATGCTGTTCTGACTGGTTCTACCAGCTCCATTTTAAGGTGTATGTGGACAGTATGCCTAGAGTCAGGAGAAGGTGACAGAGATCAAGAGTCCTGCCTCAGTGCCTGTTAGCAGCATCAAGCTATTTCCCTTTGGGCCCTGTGTGCTCTGAACTGCCCAGGAGACCTTCCCTCAGAAACATGAAGTGCTGTTTGATGTGAGCGAAGTCCCACCTCCACAGCCCCGAGAGCTATTCTTGGCCACACACAAAATAGAGAAATTAACCTTGGCTTTGGATGGCTGAGCTCAGATATGATACAGAAACCTAGTCACCCCTGTTTGTGCGTGAACAGCTGTTTTCACCACAGTTTATAGAACATGTCTCAGTCTGCCCACAGACACGGGGCAGGTATTCTGTGGAAATTCCTTCCAGTACACACAGGTGCAACGCTCCCCTGAGCAAGCATACCGATCGGCTTAGACATGTGCGACTTTAATGCCAGCCATGCTCACACGTGCACATCTGGGCCTCGGCGGTCCTTTATGGCCTCTCTTTACAGCCTTCTGTTTTTTGACTTGAAGGGAAATGAAGAAGACCTCTCTGGGAACAGCCGTGTTACTGGAGGGGCTTGGGGATCTGATGGGGCACCTACACTCAACGCTGCAGTCCCTGCCTGTTTGGACACTCACGGAACTGCAGCTGGCTCCATGGAGCAGCCCTTGAGCAAGGAGACACTCAGGAGCTGGGACTACCAAGCCACCTTGATTAACCAAAGCTGTTTTTTTTTTTTTCTTTGAAACTCGCTTTGGGCTAGAGGCTTTGAATACATGACTTCAGAGTTAGAAAAACTATAGGGGCTGGGGAGGTGGCTCGGTGGGCCGAGTGCTTGCTGTGTAAGCATGAGCATGTGAGGTGGGATTCCCACAACCCACATACGAACTGGCCATGGTAATGTGGGCTCGCTGGCCAGCCAAGCTAGCGAAGCAGTGAGCTCAGGTTTAATGAGGGACCTTGTCTCAAAAAATAAGGTGGAGATTAATAGAAGAAAACATTTGATGTCAACCTCTGACCTCCACACATGCATAGGAGGGCATGCTTTCACACACACACACACACACACACACACACAAGGACATGCACATCTGCATGTGTGAACTCATATACATACAACCCCAGGCAAACCAAAACTGTATGCCAGAAAGGAGAAAGGTAGGGAGTGTGCACAAGTCACAGTCACAGGCTGGGAAGTAGGCGGCTGGGACGTTGTCTGGAACGGCTGGTTTGAGGCTTATATTCTGTGCCCACACCAGACTGATTGGCCTCATGGAACAGCCTACCTGCAGACAGAAGTGACATAGAATCTTCAGGCTGTATGCATGAAAACCACCAGGAAATCAACAGGAAAGGAACATGGTGGCTCAGAAGCAAGGGACCGACACTTACGAACCTTTCAAGGAATTTGAGACGGAAAGTCCCTGCCTCAGAAGCATTATGGGACTCTGTCCTTGATCATCTGCCCCAAGTAACCATCTGTCTGTCCGCCTGTCTGCCTCAGAGGCAGCTCAGCCAGGGGAGTGAGGCACTCTGGAGAGAAAAGGCCTTGCCAGTGGGGGAGCTAGGCCTGCCTTCCAGAGATGTTTTATTCCAGCATGTAGAACCGCAGAAACCTGAGCGTGACTGAGTGCCATATGGTTACAGGAACCCAGAATTTGGGCAGAATCAAAGTCCCTGATGCTGGCTCTGGGGGATCATGTTCATAAATGAACTGCCTGCCTTTCCACACACTCCTGTTTTCCATTTGATTTTTTTTTTTTTTAAGTAGATGAAACTCAGACAATGCACACACACCAAGGCAACCAATCCCCAGACTGTAGTCTCACGATGCCAGATGATGGCAACTGGAGTGAGCCCTTCAGCACTCCTCTCCTGGGGGGTGTCATGTTAAGTTCTACAGGGGCTCTGGGGACCACAGCAGATCCCCAGGAGAGCTGACGCCTAGGCTGGGAGATGAGGAAGCTCGATCCACTCTCAGGGTGGAGAGGGTCCTCACTAACCCATCTTCCTACTCAATTACAGCAACCCAACTGCAGTGAGCCTGGGTCCTTAGCTGCTTACATTCTTCACACAGCCAAGTACTGAGTTGTGTCCCCAGGAGGCATGATGCTTTCTGAGAGCTGAAGACACAGGCCTATGTGGAGTGACGGGGAGAGGACCACCGTTACATGCTGGTCTCGCCAGTTCTAGAATTTTCTTGCATTTTCTCCAATGCCTAATGTTGATGTGGTTCCCTCTTCTTCCTCAGCCTGTTATGGGGGCTCTGAACACAAGACCAAGGTCCTGGGTTGGCAGGAAAAGCATAGGGCACTGAATTATAAACCTTACTTGGCCAGACAGAGGGAAGAGCTGGAGCTTGGGACCACCCAGTCAGTCTTCCTTTGCTGGGCTTCTGCTCCAGTCTCCACGCCAAAGCCATGGAACCTTTCAGAACCCTACCTCGAGCGGCGCCTGTGGGAGCATGCGCCTCTCCCTGCAGTCTCTGTCTATAACTGCCCTTAGTTCAGGCCCGTGCCTTCTCCACTGCTCAGAGCACAATCGTGGGCCACCCTGTCTGCTTCATGGCTATGTAATGCCATGGCTCAAGGATGTGCTAGGAGGGGCCACAGGACCCACTACAGAGCTGAGTCACAGCCAAGACATCAGAATGGGAAGAGGGAGAAGGGTGGGGACCCAGGTGTCCAGAGTTTACCTGTGTCCTTTACCATAGTGGTCCTCAACCTTCTATAAAACTACTTTTATTGCTACTTCATAACTGTAATTTTGTTACTGTTCATGAATTGTAATATGAAGACTTTTGGAGATAGAGGTTTGCTGAGGGGCCACAACCCACAGGTTAGGAACCACTGCTTCAGCAGCCACGGAGACTTCAGGGTCTTACAAGGGACGTGCAGCTTCTACACAAGCCCAGTCTACAGTTTACACCTCACTATGGGATAGTAGGCTGGTCCCAGAGCTGAAGGCTCACACCAGCCAAGGCTAGTCTTACCAGCAGGCTTTCTAGAAGACCACAGCCTCAGGCCTGTTTGACCAGCTCTCTACCTATGCAAGGTAGACCTGATGATCACCGCGGGTGTGCCCATCAGCCACCTCCTACGGCAGGGCCCTATGCTCTTTACTCTCTCAGTATCTTCTGCGACTCATTTCAGTACTTGTAAGATGGTATGGCATCTGTCCATTTGTCTGTCTGTAGTCCTGTTTCTGTTTCTTCAGCCTACTGGGTGGGAGCCATGTGAGGCAGGGCTGGGTCTGGCTCTATCTTGGCTGAATCTACAAAGCCTGGCCCAGACCATGGGATGTTCTCTATAAATGATTGCTGAATAGCCTCTCCAGCGACCATGATAGGAACCATCAGTGCCTGCCTGTGTCCTCGTTGTACCCCAAGGGAAGATTTCACAAGAATCATTAACTCTAGTTCCCAGACAATTATTTGATGCCTTGCTATGTGGGTGTTGGCTGAGCACAGCTTCGCCCGTGACACTGATGGCATAGCTGTCACGTGCCAAGGCCACCATTGAAATAGTCCCATATCACTCTCAGAAGGCATCTGCACAGTAACTGCTACAAGCAGAGTTAAGTGTGTGTCATAGGAAGTCACCTTTACACCCAAGTTACTCAGTGAGGAAGGGTAGAAAAGAGCCAAGGTCCCCTCGCCAGGACAAGCCCCCCATGTGCTGACTCAGGGAATGAGATGGATTTCACAGTGCTGCCTGGACCTCAGGATCGGCAGGTCATCCTCAGCTCCAGCATGGCTTCCCACCTCTGCAAGGTTTCCCCAGGAAACCTCTCCCTGTCATTTCCAACTGTCCCAAAGGAGTGGACCCTGAGTGCCTTCATCCAGAAAGGGCTGTACCTTACAGCACACAGCCCAGGGGAATGGAGTTTCAGGGTTCTAGGACACTAAGGTGACAAGTTTCACATACAAATGTATTGCCTTCCCTGGGCCAGGGTTGCTCAAATGTCAGATCCTGAGAACAGGAATTAGGGAGCCTGGAAAGGCCATTTACCAAGCACCCCAACTCCTCCCTGCAGAGGCTCATGGGCTTCAAGGACTGCCACAGGGGTGTCAAACACGTTTTACTCTGTAAAGTTCTTCCAGGAAAGCAGGGTTGATTAGAAAAGCTAATTACAGCTTTTGAAGATCTTCTCAGACCCCAGACAGAGCAAGAACACAGGACTCCTTCCTACCCTGACCCTGGACCCCAGACTCTGGCCTTCATTACGTTTTGATTTCAATCAATTGCACACCCCCTAAAATTAACTTATAAGGCCAATAAATTGCAGCCGCATGTTTGAAGGTATTATCTGCTCTGAGCTAAGAGCCAGGGATCGCAGAGCACAGGGCAAGATGGCTGGTCCAGATGGGAGTAATCAACTCTGGAGGCCAGCGGTGCCAGCCAGCCCCCCCCCCCTGTTAGAACATCTGGTTTGAGGCAGAACCAGAGACCAGGCCAGATCCAAACTGAGAGCTGGAACAGGGCAGGTCCCTGTCTTCTCTGAGAACCTGAAAGATCAAGGTGATGAAGTTGGGCTCCTTCCTGTCAGCCTACTGTGGTTGCTCTGGCTGATGAGAAGGCCCCGTCCCCAGCAACAAGGAGCCACTGCCCTGCACCAGAGCACTCATACCAAGCTCCTCCCCAGAGAGTTAGGTCTCAGGCCATGCACTGAGGTTCTCACTGTGAGCTAGACAAGGTCTGGGACTGGAAGGGCTGAGTATGGCCGCTGCTGGCAGACTGCACAGCGGTCTATGAGTTTGCTCTCACACATTCCCTACATGGAGCTGGCTGTACCATCAAAGATAGAAAACTTCCTTGGGACTTGGGGGAGAGAAATCCCAGGCCAGGGTAGAAGTGACAGAACTGAAGAGGGCCTAGAGCAGTTGGTACCTTACACAAGCATATGCATGGTATCTCATGCAAGCACACCCATGGTACCTCACACAAGCACACCCATGGTACCTCACACAAGCACACCCGTGGCACCTCACGCAAGCACACCTGGCATTTTCCCTGCAGTTTCTCAGACCAACCCTATCTAAAGCCTGGTGCTGTCCACTGCTGTCATGGGTACTTTCCAGGAACGGGAAAAGTATTATTGTGATTTTCTGCCCAGGATGGCAAAGAAAGGAGGCAGCAAATGAAGGCGGAGATGGGATGGGTGGAGGAAAAGGAAGGCTGGAGACGTATAGTGGGGAGGGGGCAGGGAGCAGGGAAAGCAGAAACCAAGTGACTTCAAAAGTAGTCAGGCAGTACCCCAGCTTGGTTCCCCAGACCCTACTTGCCCCTGTCCACCTGGAGGACTGCTAGCCTTTATCCCTAATTGGGAAATGTTCACAAGCTCACATGTGTGCTAAATCCCCATGGGAGATATAAGCCAGAGGGCCTGCGAGGCAGCCACCCTGGCCCCAGCCGCCACTCTGCCCAGACAGACTCCATGTGCGGGTGATTACCTCCAATTCCCTACAAAGTCCAAATCTTTACAGACTCAGGATCAAAGCTGGGGCCTGAAGATAGAATCTAGGCTCTCCTTGGCTCTCATGGCAGAGAACCCTCAGGGGGCCACCCAGCATTCCCCATCTCGGAAAGGGTTGGTCTGGGCTGACACAGCCCCGCACACTTCCTGACCACTCCTTCCCTCATCTTCTAAGGAGAGCTTGTAAGAATAAAGACAAGGCTTACGGCAGGTGACCATGACCATATGCACAGTGTTGATGCTGTATACATGGTCTCACAGGCAGCAAAGCCATGGCATCTAGGCCCCTGTATTGTCTGGAATGTACTGAGACTCCTTACGAGTAAGTCCAGGGTGGCCTTCCCAGTATTAGGGAGAGTGCATGAACATGAGGCTCCTGAGGCTTGTGGAAGCCCGTGTGTCCTGGGGACTGTCACAGTTGATGACAGGTCTTTCTCACACCCCATCCAGGGCACAGGGGCTTCAGTTACTCAGCCTTCCTGGGAACAGCATGGGCCTGGCCTGCTTGGAAGTATCAGACGTTCAACTGTTCCCTTTCCTTTGGGAAGGAGTGGCTTTGCTTGAAGATACAACGTGTATTTCCAGTGGCCCTGAAGCCAGCCTGCTTCCTGGACCCCCAGGGGACACTTTAGCAATGGGGGAGATGTCTCCTCTCAGAGGGACCTGTGAGTCTGGTCTGTCTGTCAACATGAAAAGTCAAGTTCAGGCATCCCAGGGGGCTCCACAGCCCCACTCACAGGGCAACAGCCAAGTCTTCCTGTGGCAGAGGCCAACAGAAGGAAGGAGCAGCGACCAGGAGAGTGAGGCGTGGCCTCCGCCTGCACCCCAGACTACAATGTGGAAACTCTCAGTGACACACAAAGGTCTCTGAGACACCCAAGACCTCTGCCCCAAAGCCCTGGCAGGAAGGGCCCTGGCTCTAGGGCCACTGACACACAAACAACACCAGAGGCTGAGAATGTGGGGGTGAGTGAACTTACGTACTTAAAAACTGAGAAAAAGAAAATTTTTTTCTTATTAATATTTGCTCCAGACATAGGGTAGATCCATTCATGTAAGTCCCAATGTTCTTGGGAAATCCCTTACCCTCTGATGACAATGGATGGTCGGACCCACGTGACAACCCCCAAACATTCCCTCCAGTGAGCTTTGACCCTGGTCATGTGGGGAGAAGCTGCTCTCACTGTACCCAGGCAGCCAGGCAGGGGGACCTCCTTGTTCCCTCAGAGCATCTACACTTGTCCCCTCTTCTTGCTGAGCAGCAGAGCTGGAGCCTTGGGCACTCGGAGCAGGAAGAGCCCATCCTGTTACCCTTCTCTGAGCCCTTAATAAGTGACAGAAGAGATGTCCGACATAATGGCCAACCCAGCCTCTTGGCAGTGTCCCTGCGTGTGAGGCAGGAGACAAGCAGAGACAAAGGGGGGCAGAGGGCAGAGCACTGTGGTCCGTAGCTAGAGCTGGCCCTCAATGGCAGCCCAAGGCAAAGCATCAGAAGCACTTCACTGAGCGAGAAACATCCAGATGTTTATGCTGTGACTACTCAGAACCACCCTTGCCACCAAATAAATAGCCTCAAAGGTCTTGATGTGGCCGGGTGGTCTCCATGGGCACTTGAGGTAGCTCAGCTCCCTACATGTAGAGACCTAACAACATACACTTCAGAGAGGCACTGTCCACTCCCATCCAACACTTGGGAAGGGCTATCTTTCCAGAAAGTTCTAAGGTGTCTGTAACAAACTTCCAAAGCTATAAAAGGTTATAAAATATGGTAGGCTTTCAAATCTGCTTCTGCCTTCAGAGACAAAGGTGTGTGCACGCCCAGGGTGGCAGCCTTGGGACACCGGTACCAGAGCTCCTCTGCCTACCTAGACTATGGACATTAGTCTTCAGGTTTAGAGTCGCCTCCAGGAAAGGCAGCGAGCATGTCACTACTTTCCTGTCCCCTACCTGTTCACTGACTTACTTAAATGTCTGCTACTGGTTCTTCTTCCTCCACTGCTGTCTGCACACACATATATATGAACGGAGGACTCTGGGGTTGAGACAGAATGTGTCCTGGTTAGCTTTTATCAACTTGACACGACACAGTCATCTGGGAAGAAGAAACCTCAACTGAGGAACTGCCTCTATCAGACTGGCCTGTGGGCGAGTCTGTAGGGGCATTTTCTTGATTAATGACTTATGTGGAAGTGGTGAGAAGACCCAGGCCATTGTGGGCAGTGCCACCCTTCAGAAGATGTCCTGGCTTATATAACAAAGTTAACTGAGCAAGCCGCAAAAACAGAGTCAGTAAGCAGCGATCCTCCATGGTCTCTGCCTCCTCACTCAATGATTCACTACAACCCGTAAGACAAATCAACCCGTCCTTCTCCAAGCTGGCTTTAGTCAGTGTTCTATCAGAGCAACAGAAAGCAAAGGAGAACAAGATGATATTGTCCCCCAGTCTGGCCATGGTCTGGCTACTGAACTTGGGTAAGTTTCTTTGTACTTCTGAATATGTCACTTCATGTCTCTAGGCAGCCACACTCATGTCACCGATTAGTGACTGATTATCACTGTCTGACTCTCAATTGCTGCAACACGGAACCTGACTCCGCCTGGACATCCGGGTTGAAGAACTCACTTATTTGAAGCTGTTTTTATCGCGAGGTGAAATCAGAGGGTGAAGCCACAGATGAAGACAGAGCATGCTTTTAGCACCACTGGGAGGATCGATCCCCAAAGGGGCAAAACAGGAGATGTGAGACCCCTTAGACACAAAGCCCCATTTTGACTGTGAGAGTTCTGCAAATGTTAAGCAAAGGGAGACTTGAATCACCCCAGCTCTCGATCTCTGCATCCTCCTCAAGTGGACCTTGTAACTTTTCATCAAAAGGCATGATACGGAAAGCCGCACCATGTAGAACATTGAGACAAGGATGCTACACAGATGTGTGTGTGTGCGCATGCGCTCACACGCAAACGTTTAGGACAACATGTGGGTGGTTTCCTGATGACTGTCTGTCTGACTGAGAAGGAGCCTCTTCCTCCCAAATGTGTCACAGCAAACTGATGCGAATGGAAAGACCAGCCCACAGTCCATACACTGGAGCCTTGCGTTTCTCTCCTAACTCCAGGGTCACTGTTCAAATTTGCTGTTTCTCTCATTTCGATTTTCTTGCCTCTATGCTAGACCAGGGTTGAGCAAAGCAGAAATGCAGGGTCAAATCTCACCCATCTCAGGGCTCAAGAGGTGAATTTTACATCTTGTAAGGCTACATAGAAAAAGGCAAAAGCCAAGCTCAGCCTTCTGACCCTGCAAGCCTAATCCGGTCACTATCTGGGATGTGTACTGATTTCGTACCACTATACATTTAGTACAGAACTTAATCTAAATGAGATTCTATTGATTAAGCCTTCTCTGGAGCCCGTCCGAGTCACAGCTAAGTGGCCTAGCGTTCATGTGCAAAATGAAAGCACAGAGGAGCTGAAACAAAAGGACTACTTTCACGGAGACGTGAGCATGGGGATCTGAGTTTCAATCCCCCAGAACACAGTAAAAAGCTGGGCATGCTGATGTGAGCCTGGCACTTGGGCAGGTGGTATGGGGTAAGGAGGATTCTTAGAGCTTGCTAGCCAATGAGGCCTGCCGAACAGGTGAGCCTGCTTCAGCAAGTTGCAGAGCAACAGCAGAGGATGCTCGGCACTGACCTCTGACTTCCACATGCATCCCACATTCACATGTAGATGCACACGTGAACACACACCCATGCCTACATCACACACATGCAAAGGAAGGAGGGAAGGGCAGAAAGACTGCAGGAGATCTCAGCTCACTCTGCCCTGGCCAATGGACAGTCAGCACGGGCCCTGAGCTCTCATAGCTAAGAGCTGTGGTGTGTTCTCACACACCTATCACAAATTCAGTCGGCCTGAGTTTCACAGAGGGACTGGACTTTAACTGTGCACCAGTGATTGATCAGCTGTGTTTGAGTCTTGGCTCTGCCCCTGACCTGGACAAACTCCTCATTCTCTGTGAGGAGAATTCTCTGTGAGCGCTACACGCTGACTGTGCTGGATGCCACTGTGGTATCCAAAGCACCTGACTGTTCCTGAAAGAGCACGGACGTGAGACAGCAGAGTGTAAAATACCTGCCCCATGTCCTACACACGGTACGTGCTCTCCCCACTCACCTGCCACAATTGGGAATGGGGACAGAGTAACATGGTCATGTCTGCATCAGGTGGCTCCGACTTTCAGCAAGCTAGGTGACCAGGTGGCAGAGCCAGGGGAGCGTGCTCAGCACAGGCACACTCTCATACAAGGTTCTCCCCAGCCAAGCCCCAGAGCTAGTGTGCAGAGGGTCACTCACAGGTCTCGGTACTGGTCGAAGGCATTGTTGGCCTCTACCTCCAACTTTCTGAGGCGAGCAGATGGCATGGCCCCATCTTCCAAAGGAGGGTCATACTTGTTACTCCACGGTGACCTGGAAGGAAGGAAGGAAGAAGAGGGTTCTGTGAGTCGCCTCAGAGACACTTAGCTCCAGCTCAGCTGCCTGAAGCTCAGAGACCAAGTCACCAGGAAGCTTTTTGGAGAATCTTACAGAGCAAAGGTTCGGAGGCTGGCAGACTGACTAATACAGCAAACACCTTAGCTCCAAGCCTCACTTCCTCCTGCAGAAAACAAGGCTACCAATTGCTACTTGTGTACTATTTTGAGGAACCAACAGAAAGAATGCCAGAAGCAATGGCCACAAATACTAGTGTTTCCCTGATTCCTCTGTGCTCACCAAAGTGGTCAGCTGGTACCCCTCGCCTCCATGACTTGCTGGAGGCTCCTCAGGCCTCAGATAATAAGTAATAAGAAGATGGCGTTAAGTTACAGAAGCAGGCAGTAAGCCGGGACACTGGGAAATGGAGTACCTGGCTCCTCAGGGAGCACAACCATATCTCAATACACAGGGCTAAGCGTACATGATGCCTAAGAGGTAAAGAGAACAACCCAAAGACCTGCAGTGTTTTAAAAAAACGCTCTTCGCCACACCAGGAGAACTTTCAGTCACCGAGGGCAATGGGAAGTGTTTTAAGGTCTCCTTGTTAGGTCCCAAGGGTGGAGGACTCAGCCTGTGTCTTCGGAAAGAACTAACAAGTAAGGATGGAGAGATGGCTTAGCCATTAAGAGCACTGCTGCTCTTCCAGAGTACCCAAGATTGATTCTAGCACCCACATGGCAGCTGACAACCTGTAACTCTAGTTCCATGGATCTAACCACCCTCTTCTGGTCTCCAGAGGCACCAGGCATGCACCTGGTACACAGACATACATGCAGGCAAAACATGCACACACATGAAATTTTCAACAAGTGAGGAGGTCTACAGAGGGGAAGGAGATGTGATCAACTAAAGAGAAGCCCTTACGTCGTAAAGATGAACATGTCCTTGAGTTGCGACCATAGGGACTCAGATTGCCTTTCTTTCTCCCAGGGTCATTAAGTCTTACACCCTTTCAATTTGGGATTAACGCTAAGAGAGAAAAAGTATGCTTGCTGTCCCTTGGCCCCCCACCTTGTCCACACAGATATCTCTTTCTGGTATCATCTAGCCGTGAGCCACATGAAAAGTGGAAACTTTGGGAATGGGAAGTTGGGGGTGGCTGTAGAGGTCCAGTGTTCTCAGGGACAGTCCAGAGCGTGTATAGGAGCCGAGGTGCTGTGTATAGCCCCTGGGAGGCTCCAGGCTGCAAACACACCTACCCACAGAGAGCGAGGCCTTTTTAAAAATAAATAAATAAATAAATAAATAAAATTAATAAATTATATTATATATATAAAAATTCATTTATTTTATGTACATGAGTACAGTGTTGCTGTCTTCAGACGCTCCAGAAGAGGGCATCAGATCCCATTACAGATGGTTGTGAGCCACCATGTGGTTGCTGGGATTTGAACTCAGGACCTCTGGAAGAGAAGTCAGTGCTCTTAACTCTGAGCCATCTCTCCAGCCTGAGCAGGGCTTTTAGACCTTTTCATGTTCAGGTGCCTAGACTCCATTCCCAACCAAAACCAGTAACCTCCTTTCCAAGTTCAAGCCCGCCCACTGCTCCCAACAGAGTTGGGGGGACAACAACTCCAAGACCAGCACTAGCTTGAGTCTTTGACAAAGAGGACCTGTGGGTGCCTGCCTTCATGGCACTCTGACACACTCTGCAGGGTCCTTCAGTCAGGGAGTAAAAACAGAGCTGGGGTGGCAATGCATGCCTGTAGTCTTGGCCGTAGTCAGACAGAGGCAGGAGTGTCAAGTCTGAGTCCAGCCAGGGCTCTATAACTAGACCCTAGCTCCAAAAGACAACACGATGGACGAAGGCAGGAGGCAGCCGAGGATGGGAAGGCAGGAGGAAAACTCACAAGGCTTCTTGCCTCAGATCGCTGAGGCCAGCTGACAGGTGCAGGTGGTTACCACTACTCACAAGTCAGTGAGATTTGGGCTCTTCCACTGTGGGACAGTGGACAAGAACCCAGGCCTGTGACCTGGACCGCACCTCCTCCAACCCTGCTTCCTCTGAAAACCCCTGGCATACTTGTAAGGAGGACGAGTCCCCTCCCCACGTCATCTTCTTCACACGGCATAGAAGATCCAGCCCATGACTCTCTTCAAAAGGTCCCTGATAATCTGAATCTCCAGGACCCACATGGTGGAAGAACTGACTCCCTCAGGTTCTAACCTCTATAAGCGACGGACACACACACACACACACACACAAACACACAATGTAGTTAAAAAACAAAGCAACGTGCCAGGACACAAACACCCATCACTATGAATTCTGTAAGTGTGTTGTTACACATTCCTCCTGCCTCACAGACTACAACGGCATTTCAAGCTGTTCGGCCTGGAGCCAGGGTAATTGTAGCTAGGGGAAAAATCCTAACATTACCCAGGATATCCTTAGTGGAAGGGGCACTCAGAACACATTTAAGAGCTTAAATGGAGGCCATCTGAGAAAAGACAGATGGACAGGAACGCTAGGATTTCAAAAGTCAGGCCTTTCATTTCCCCAGAAGGCTTCTTGTTTCAGCTAACAGGGTTCAGGCAGCGCTGCTGGCAGCGGCCTCGCCATAAGGATCTTATTTAAGCAAACGATCAAACACAGGGTAGAAATGTGTGGAGAAAATCAGAGGACCTTGAAGTTTCAGATCCAGAAGGAGAGAGGGGAGTCAAGCTTTCTCCTTACTGCCTCTGCTCCCCTGTGAGGCTCCCATCCCCAGACCCCTCTGGTGCCTGGGGAGTAGGGGTAGGGCCTGCAGGGTGCCCTGGAAGGGCTGGAGCCCTTGAGGGAGGGGTGCACAAGCTGGACTTCATCGTGTCCTTCCCTGCACTCCTGCACAGCAGCTGTCTTACCTGGAGCTTTCAGGTTTAAAAACAGAAAAATGCAGAACCAGTGGCCACTGAAACTTGTCTCAATGGCATCTTTCCCAGGAAGCCCAAGCCCTTGCCTGGTTATGGCTTTTATTGTGGCCATGTGCCCCCCACCCCCCAGCCTGCATGCTTGCTTATCACCTTCACAGAGGTCTCCTCAAGGGTTGCCCCTGTACACCTGCTGGGGACCAATTCTGTCCTGAGCTGGAGCCTCATCTTCACCGTGGGGCCCTGCAGTGCTGCCCAGATGTCCAGCTCTCAGATCTACCATGTCACACCTACACCACTTCCACACCCACCCAGCGGCATTTCACATTCCAACTCCAGAGTCTTCCTTCTGCAGACAGTGGCCACACCTCCCAGCTGTCACCCTGCTTCCAAGCTCCACCCATCTGTACTCAGGTCTCTCCACTCATTTCTGTCCCAGGCTCAGGCCTGTCATTCTCTATCTAACCTCCATCAGAAGTAGGAGGGGCCATCACCACAACCAGTTTTCTTTCTCTTAGTTTCAAACAAAGGACATCTTCTGTGACAGCCCAGACTTTCAGCCTGGCTTTCAAGGCCCCCATTCTACAACCTTGCTGTGCCTCTGACCTTTCTTTTGCCTTCACAGCCTTCTGGACATCAGTGAGCTTGCCTCCACCCAGGGCTGGGGACCCAGGAAGCTCCTAACCTGTGCAGACTCAACAACTCATTCTGGAGCACAGTTGTGACCAAGCCCCCAGTGGCCGCCCACCTCGATCCTCTCTCTTGCTCTGTTCTTTGGTACTATGTTTGCAGTCTGCATCACTGACACATGTGCTTACTGTTACTATCCGCTGGCACTCCTCACAAAAGAGACTCCAGGAAAAGAGCCGTGAGCAGTATCTGCAACACCGGTGACACTCACGATGCTTCTGCACACTGGCTGAATGATCACTACAATTTCTATCCTGTGACCAGAGATGACAAGGGACTGCCAAAGTCTCCGTGGTCCTAGTAGGAACTGTGCTGGTTTAGAGCCCACATTACCCTTCCTGGTCATTGTCCCTGTTTCTCCAAAACCAACTCTCTCCAAAAAGAACACTGGTAGTGTAGTCTCTAATAAGCCCAAACCCAGTGTGCTCATCCCCAGGAAAGCCTGGAATGGTCTGGGATTCTCACACTTGGAAGTTTGAAGAAAAATGATCCTAAGTATGTTGGCACACGCCTTTAATCCCAGCACTTAGAAGACAGAGGCATGAGGATTTCTGTGAGTTTGAGGCCAGCCTGATCTACATAGAGAGTTCCAGGCCAGCAAGGGATATATAGTGAGACCATCTCAAAATAGAGAGTCCATTAAAAACATCTAACCCAGGCGGGCAGTGGTGGCGCACGCCTTTAATCCCAGCACTTGGGAGGCAGAGGCAGGTGGATTTCTGAGTTCGAGGCTAGCCTGGTCTACAGAGTGAGTTCCAGGACAGCCAGGGCTACACAGAGAAACCCTGTCTCGAAAAACAAAACAAAACAACAACAAAAAACCCAAAAAACATCTAACCCAGGACCGTCTTCTTCACCAAGTCATTCTGAAGTTGGACCAAGGTTCTTCTGCGCTGCCCTAGGCCCCCAGCCAGCTTTGAACTGGCTGTGTACATCATAGTCCGGCTGCTCGTCAGCTACTAAATGTGTTTTCCTGGGTAGGGACCAATGTCAACTTGGCCACATGGTGATGGCAAAGGAAGGGAGAGGGGAAGGAAGGAAGGAAGGACATGCCACCCTATTGGGGCAGCTGACCCTGGAACAGCACGGCTCTTCCATTAGACTGTAAGGCATCAAAGCCCTCTCCTTTCTCCAGTGTTCAATGGAGGCACCACACACATGCCTGTTAGTAGATCAGATGGACAGCTGAGAGGAGGGGAGAGAAGGACAAACAGTCATGTGGATGGGCTACCCGTGTGCCCCATGCTGCGGGGTGAGCGCTGGCGTGTGGGAGCTCACCTATAGGAGTCCCCGTCTCTGTTGTAGTCACACAAAAGGTAATCCTTGCCCACCACCTTGTCTCTGGCAATTTTCAGGGGCTGGTCAACAGAAGACAGGAGATCTTCACACAGACTGGGGACCTGGCAGAAAGAAACAACAGGGAGAAATGTCATTAAAGTTACACCTCAGTTCAGGTCCAGGTTCACATTTGGCTTGTAGTGCCCTGCCAAAATTCAGAATCTGTCTGTTCCTCTCCACACATGCCCAACGCCAGCTATGTCTCTATAAAGAAACCTGGTGGTGAGTTGTTGTGGCGCATGGCTTCCAACGTAGTCTTTTCCAAACCCGGTGTGGCTTTAATTACCTGACTACCAGGGTGGTCTGTGAGGATGAGGATGTGTGTACTGGGTATTGGTCTCTGGTGGACAAAAATACCAGCTCAGGCCCTGAGAAGAAGGCAAACACTTCAAATACACAGGAATGTGAAGAACTCAAAGAATAACGGGGCTCTGGAGAACTCCTGCAGGCTCCCATGGCCGGGTGGAGTTTCCAGCTCTTTCCAGGCCTCTGGCCAAGCATTACCAGGCTGTTCATGGCCGGCTGTATCTGCTGCAGAGGTGGATGTCCATACACTTTCCATAGCAGAGTACAGTCAGCCCACCTGCAGCTTTACCTGGTCTGCACAGCAGAAGGTGCCAGGAAAACAGCTTTGTGGCCTAGGTGGGCTGGAGCAAGTCACAGGGTGCTGTCAGTTCCCACCAGAGCCTTTGACGGAGCTGCGTCCTCCCAACACAAACATCAGTCTCCAGAGAAATATTCCAGGAAGAGATGGCAGCCCTTGCAGAAGTGGACGGCAGCCCTTGCAGAAGTGGACGCCTTTCTGCTCGAGTCACTTCTACACTGTCCCCAAGTCTCGACTTTCTCATCTCAGGGCCTAGGTTTATGGGGACCCCTGCCTCATCATTTACCAGAAGAGGGGCTGCCCACAGGGGGGCATGCAGCTCAGATCCTGTGTCCCTTACCAAAGGCCAGAACTACTAGGAAACCCAGGCTCTGATGCTGCATGCTGCTGTCTTAGGGCATACCCAGCCCATCGTGCAGAGTGTTGCCTGGCATTGAAGGACTTCCTGTTCCATGGGACGGTCCGAGTCCTACACATACATACGGCCCCACAGAGAAGCACATGCCTCCAGCCAAAACACCACATGCTTCTTCTCAGAACCTGGTCCATCTGTACCTGTGTACTCACCCAACCAACAGGCAAGGTCATTTTCAAAGTTTAGCTTTGGCGACATCCCTCTCTGTCATCTCTAAGTGCCTATTGGGATGTTGAGCCAGGTATCACGAAACATGCTCTTTACCTAAATGCTCATACCAGGGCATGAAGTGGGTAGTCGTTCCCTTACTTTATAGATTACAGAGTTGAGACCCAGAGTCATTAAATTGTCCAAGGTTCATACCAACAGCCAGCAGTGAATATAGAAATCCATTCTGGGCTAGGTGACTCCCAAACTCCTTCACTGTCACTCTGGTCCCTAAGGACAGTGAGCAGTAATAGTACAAAGCTCCTCCCAGCACCCACTGCAGCTCAGTTATAACTGAAGCCCGCCACCCAGGACAGCCTCGCTGTGGAAGGGAGTGTTCCACAGCTTCCATGACGCAGCTACATCTGAGGCACCGGCTGAAGTTTTTGGACCAAGTGAAATGACCCTGGCACCTATGTGCCGCCCTTCATGCTGTGGCCTGCCACCAAGGACCTACTCATGCCACTGGGCTGCTGCTGGGGTCTCCTTGCAGAGGGAAAGCATATATATAGTCTTGAGCCTCAGAGTCTCTCTGTCTGGACTCAGTCCCACTGTCTGCTAATACTGGGTAGCAATGTCAGCCCTCCTTGCACCTCAAACACACCTTACTGCTTCAGGCAGCAGATGCTGAGGGATGCTTGGGAAGACAGGCTGGCAAGAGGATAGGAGCTGCCAGGAAAGAGGTCCATTTCTAGCTGGTAGAACATCTAGTTATGTGCATTTGTCATCCTAGCTGCTTAATTTGAGACCGTGAGTTCCACAGTCCTGTAAGCCTAAATACTTGGGAGGCTGAGGCAGGAGGATCCTAAGTTCAAAGACTGGCTGGGTTGTAGAGTGAGTTTCAAGCCTACTCAAATAACTTAAGCCCTTGTGTTATGAGATAATGGATGTCTGGGAAGACAGTTCAGTGGTAGAGTGCTTGCCTACATGTGCATCAGGTCCTTGGTTCAATTCTCAGTGTCTCAAGTAACCAGCAAAAGGAACAAATAGCCTCACCACCAAACCAAACCTCCAAGCCCAGCCTGAAGAGTCACAGCAATGGAAGAAAGACAGAACCAGGCAAACCATGCCAGAGACTAGCCACCCCTGAAGAGCTAATCCTGGATTTCTGCAAGCCCACAAGTCCCAACCAACCACAGAAGAACATACACTCAACTGATCCCCTACCACGGTAGCACATAGTAGAAAGCTATGGAGCCTGTGCAGGACACAGGCTGTGCCTGACATACAGGTACCTAGGACGAGTCAGCTGGCTGCCTCTGCCTGCTCAGGTCCCTGAAAGACGAGGTCTTAAGCTATGCCATGTTTTCAAGCTGTTTGCATCAGTCCCTCTTCTGATCAACAACGATCTAGTCTGGGACAGCGACCCTAAGCTTGTCACTGGAAACAGGTAGAGACTAAACAGTGTGGCCAGGGAGCGGATGCCCCAGGCACAGGGTGTGTGCGTGTGCATGCGTATGTGGATGTACTACTCATCAGCCCCGCCCCTCATCCTGCCCTCCCTCCACCTTCCCAACACTGGCCTACTAGCTATCTCTTCAACATGTTAGTTTGTATAAGATGCAGAAACTGGAGGCTGCTCAGTTAAACTGAATTTCAATGCACAAGGAAGACCATTTCAGTCTGACCATGCCTCGAATGTTGCATAGTGCAGCCATCTTTATTTGCTCACTCTAACGCTCCAAGGCGTTCCCCATATCTCCTTCAGACCCGTCTGACTCCCGCCTCTCTCCAGGCTTCCCTGGAGCCCCACCAATGGATGGCACAAGGACCCTGGATGCGCCTGAGCTGGCTGCCCTAGTACCTCCAGCAGAGACTGCTCTTCCTTGACCTTGTCAACTCTCCTGGGCTAATGCTGTGCTCGGGGAGCCACGAAGGGGCCCCTAGCCAAGCACCATGTCCCATCGGCTGCAGGGGGTTCTCAGTCTATGCTGGGGTCCCATGGGAGTGGGCATGGGGTCTTCTGCCTGGAGCATGCTCAGCTCTGTGAGCCAGTCAATATCTAAACTCCCCACCCCCACCCCTAACTCTTCCTGCCCCAGGCTGTGTCACTCTTCAGGGTGTCAGAATCCTGACTTTGCACCAAAGAATGAGCTAAATTGAATGACCAGGTCCAAATACCTGAGTCTACTTTGTGCTACAGCCCAGTGAGGAGCAGAGCAAGTATAAACTGTGTTTGGCTACTCTCCACACTGCCCACGTGACCTGCCCACCTGCCATCAACAGCTTTTGTATAGAATGTCCATCTCACATCAACAGTGTTGGCCAAACCAGGCTGCTGAGGGTTTGACTTAATTTCCAGTGATTTGCAATAGTGACACTATACCACTGTCAGGACAGACCATGCCTTTGCTCTGGAGAGAGGGTTCAGAGTGAAGCCACTAGCCAAGTGGCAGGAACTACTGAGTATTCTCACCTGGGTTTGGGCTCAGCCCAAGCATGTCAAAGAAAGCTTGAACAGGAGACAGTAGCGCATGCCTGTAGTCCAAACTACCCAGGAGGCTGAGACAGAAGGATCACCTGACTCCACTGAGTTCGGGACCCACGGAGGCAAAATGGAAAAGCCAGACAACAGTGATGATAAAAAAGACGAGTATCTGTCACCATGGGATCTAGTCTATTGCCATCACTCCTTTATCCCCAG
This sequence comes from Grammomys surdaster, assembly GCF_004785775.1. Taxonomy (NCBI): domain Eukaryota; kingdom Metazoa; phylum Chordata; class Mammalia; order Rodentia; family Muridae; genus Grammomys; species Grammomys surdaster. The sequence goes on along the minus strand of NW_021621113.1, from coordinate 12,109,807 downwards.
GACAGGTTTTCATAGAGACATTTTTTTTCTTTAAGACTACACTCATCCACTCATTCATTCATTCATTTTTGAGGAAGTGTCCATGCCATAGCGCAGACACAGAGGTCAGAGGACACTTGTGGGAGTTGGTTCTTTCCTTCTACTACGTGGAACCTGGGAATCAAACTCAGGTCTTCAGTCTTGGGGGTAATGCTTTTATCCACTGAGCCATCCTGCTGGCCTATAGACCCCTACTTTAAAGAGGCACATGGGGCCTGAGGAACAAGTTGCCCCAAGTCACACAAGCCAGTAGCCAGCATCTAAGGAAGGGTACGGGGACACAGTTCAGCTCAGCTGAGAGATAAATCGCAGCGCTGCCCTTACTCAAATGGCGTAGTTTCCTACTATCTAACCCAACGGCTGATCGCATGAAAGGCGACACAAATCAGAAGCTTCCGGCCACAGGCAAGGCCGTGTGTGCTGTCATATGGTTCCACTTTGCCTCTTCCTCTTCTCCATTAGTTATTAATGTTGAAAAAAATTGTTCAACCAGAAAAAGAAACTTGAGATGAACCCTTTAAAAAAAAAAAAAACCAGCACAAAAGCCGGAGTGGTTCAACTCTCTGGATAATCTAATCCCTGGCGCCCTCGCCTTTCAGAAGTGAACCTTTGGACCTTGATTTTTTAAAAAAATGGCCAAATGAACACATTCCATCGTTTGATCTGCTTGCTGGCTGAGAGCCCACCACCAGAGAGATAAGGATCGAAAGCAGACCCTGTCCACTCGGGTGCACATGCACATGAGTGATGGTGAGCCCGTGGCTGGGGAGAGTCCTGGCTCACGCCCCACTCCAGAAGAAAGGGGTGGGTGCCAGAGACCCTGACGGCCAGCAGGGGGCTCTGCTTACAACCTGATTCTTCTGTTTTCCCAAGGCCCCCAAGTTGTGCTTTTAAAAAATAAAACGGTAAAAGCAACAAGAGTGTCCCTAGAGGTACACACACCAGCACCAGAACACAGGACACAGTGAGAAACCAGACCCAGGTCCAAACGCTGCTCTGCCACGGCCAGTCTCCTAACCCAGGAACCGCCTGCAAGAAACTCTTTCCATATGCTAAATATGCCTGCTGCAGGCCCAGGGTGAGCTGGTGGAGCTGCTGCCACCACAGACACGTGACACATGCAGTTCTCTGACCGGCATGGTCCAGCCATGGAAACAGACTAGAGATGGGAAGGTTCATGCCAACGGGACATCTCCAACTGCCAGGGTAGGAAAGAGACTAGGTGAGGCTGGGGGTTGGGAAACAACACAAGAATGACAAAAATGGTAAGGAAAACAGGAGGGGGGGTGCGGCACACAGAAAGACAGAGAAGGCCAAGGTAGCAAACTGCCCCAACCCAGTCAGGCGGGGAGGACAGTGAAGAGAGAGGACTGAGTACCCAGTACCCACCGAGCAGGACCTGCTCTCTGCTCAACCCCAGCACACACAACAGGGTATGGCCCCAGCTCCTCCAGGCCCCACTTCAGTTCTTCGGGGGAACACCAGACTCTGAAGCAGAAAGACACACCATAAACCTCATTTGAATACCCTGCCCTGTAAGGTCATTACTAATACTGTTATATGTATATGTCAAGTGTGAGAAGTCCCTTCCCAACTTCAAAACGTTAAATGAGCCACGAACCTGGCTTTGAGACAGCTGGCAAGGTAGTCTTGCCCCTGGATGGCTGCCATAGTGGGCTAGTGCTCTGGTGACTGAGGGCCCCGAACAAATGGAGACGAGATGCACAGAAATGACACGGCATTAGAACTCTGGCTCTGTGTAGCATAGATAATGGATCAGGATGGGTTTAAGCTCTCCAAGGCTGAGAAGCTACACTCAGGGTGCAGCTTAATGTCTCAGGCTCGGAGAGGGAGTGTGGCCCATACCCTTTGGTCTATCCTAGGGCTCCACCAGCACAGGCAATTGAGAAGTTTTGGCTCAGTTTTAGACCTTGAACATGTCATGGCCATGGCTTAGATAATTTTCTTCTCTCTATGGTCACCCAGGACAGGGTTCTCAGAGTTCATCGAAAGCTCATAGCACATAGTATCTATGAGTTACAAACTGTGGAGGCCCTGCCCCTCTACCAAGTACAAATTACATACCCTGTGTGGCAGGAGGGAGTATCATGGTGACACCAGCTTTCCCCAGCTCCATGTTCAAATCAGACCCGTTCATCAATGCCAGTGCCAAGCAGCTAGCACCTAATTACTACAAAACAGACAGGGTCTCATGTAGCCCAGGTCAGCCCCTAATTTCCTACGTAGCCAAGGATGACCTTGAACATGTGAGCCTCTTGCTTCTTTGTCTTGAATTCTGGGATTATGAGCATATATCACAACACCCAATTTATGCAGTGCTGGGGTTGAACCCAAGATTTTATGCATACTAATCAGGTAAGTATTCTATTACCTGAGCCACGTCCCTAGCACACTGGCTTCCCTGGAACTCACTCTGTAGACCAGACTGCCTCCCAGGTACTGTTAAAAACATGTGCCACACGGGAGGGGGTGGGGGGGTGTGGCGCACGCCTTTAATCCCAGCACTTGGGAGGCAGAGGCAGGTGGATTTCTGAGTTCGAGGCCAGCCTGGTCTACAAAGTGAGTTCCAGGACAGCCAGGGCTATACAAAGAAACCTTGTCTCGAAAAACCAAAAACCAAAACAAACAAAAACCAAACCAAAACAAAACAAAACAAAAAAAAACATGTGCCACTACTCCTGGCAAATACTTTTTAATATGTACAGATGTTTTGTCTTCATAAGTGTCTGTGCATTATGTATGTACAGTGCCTGCAGAGGCCAGAAGAGGGTGTCAGATCTCCTGGGACAGGAGTTACAGACAGTTGTGAACTACCATGAGTCCTGAGACTTGAACCCAGGTCCTCTGAAAGAAAGAGAAACTAGTACTCTTAACAACTGGTCTCTTCAGCCCCATGTGGACTTTAAAGCGAAGTAGGGAGACGGTAAAGCCCTGGCTCCTTTAAGCATCCCAACTCCAAATTCTTCCAACCACCACCTCCCCGGCTGCCCAGCCCACATTCCTGGCCTAGTTCAAACATTCAGGGGAAGGAGACTCTCACCAAATGTTTTTACCTGACTCCCAAACCAAGCCTGTTTATGAGACTATCTAGGCACTCCTTGCCCAGGACGGCAGGAGTCCTGGAGAGGAAAGAACTTCTGCCTCTGGTCTTTGGAGGAGACCGCAGCTCTCTCCAACTCACTTTTATGTTCTTGTTTTTCTCCTTATCAATCAAAATGTAGGACCTAAGTTAAGGGACCATTCATCAGACCCTCCTGGTTACATGTTCTCGAGCTACATTCTTTGGTTTCCAACAGCACCAAAGGCAGATCTCAAACAGGAAAATCTTGTGAGAGCAAGGCCAAAGCATAGTCTTCATGCAAATGAGTCATGTCCATCAGACCCACCCCCTCCTCAGCTTTACCTACTCCCTGATAGCTGCCTAAGCCACCTGTGCCCCACGGTAAAGCCACAGGGGGGCTGAGCACTCTGGTTCGTTTCCCAGGAGTACAATCAGAGCAAAGTCTGGCCCTTGGTCCCCTCTCTAAAAGGCTCAAGCATCAGTGTAACCAGCGAAGGTTCTCAGATCACCCCCTTGCTACTTTCCAATGTTATGGCAAGGTCCAATTAAAAAAAGACAAAAGCAAAACCAAAAACCAGAGCCTTTCCACAATTCCAGAAACTTAAATTTCTCATGCACAGCGGAATAAAAACCAACAGAAGGCTAACAGGATAGTGGCCCAAAGCAAAAAAAAGGAGGACTTTGGAGACTTGCTGAGTGGCTAGCATTTTGGAGGGATGGAATCACTAACACAGAAGGGTAAAGGAACCCTGTGCACAGTTAGGAGCCCTTTAATTGGAGGAAGATCTTCAAGGCCTGTGGAATTCTGGCAAGCCTCTGGAATGAAAGAGCACGGGACCAATGGGAGCCACCAACTTCAAATTCTGTTAGATACACCCCTGAGAATGACACATGGCCCTTGCCACCTCTTCAGCAGCCCCAGGCCATCCCTTAAAGGCCATAAGGACCACCTGGCTGAGGAGCCAGGATGTGCTCTTCCCCCACAGGCTCCCTGAAGTCTGAGAGGGAACATTCTCCTGCTGTTTTAAAGAGAAAGAGGGCATAAGAAAGAAAACCAGGAGCAGGGATTCGACAGTCACACGCCCTTATGTACAGGCAGATGATATGAAATTGCACAGAAAAATGGCACGTGGAAGGTCGCTGCTCTTGACCTTCCATGACCTCCTCAGGCCAGCGGGCCCCACAGCAGTAGGCTCTCAAGGCCATGCTTCCATGCTGTGACTAACTGGATCATCAATCTGAAAAACGAGCATGTGCCTGCCGCCTGCTACTGACTGGCAAGGGACCTGTGAACCCAGACCCAACGCTAGGCTCAATCCCTAGGTTTCCAGCACAGACGTGCATCTGTCCCACAGTCTCTGCCCAGCTTGTCCCCTCCCACTGCTACCTATCTTCAATGTCTCCACCTGCTCCAAGCTTTCTTTGACCTCACTCTGTTACTCAGAGACACCCAGTGTGTAGTGCTCTGGACTCCTAGAACTGTCCTCTAGCTGTGGTCTTCTCACAGTCAGAACAGCTGTGGTTACCCACAGGAGATGCTCACAAGATCAGGTCTGGTAACATTCCCTTGTAGAAGTGGATGAAGGACACCAGACTCTGAGAGTCCAAGCCATTCCCTCACCATGTCCCCTCAGCTGCATGTGACCTCTGACCTCAGCATGTGCAGTAAGCAACCCCACCAGGGAGCAGTGTGGGCCCGCACTGTGGCGGGGGCTGAGGTATAGAGAAGGGCCTCAACAGTAGACAGACATATGAGAATAGAGAATGTAACAGACATATGAGAATAGAGCTAGCATGAGAATGTAACTCAGGAAAAGAGACACCATGTCGGAGCATCCAAACAGACATGTCATGAGGAGGAGGGGGTAGACTGAGGCAAGCCCAGATGCTTGAAAGCCCAGGTGTGTCCTTGACTATAACCCAGACAAGAACCTGGAGCCTTATAGGCATGGGGTCAAAAATGAATCTCCAAGAGTGTGCTCTGGCTGTGGAGAGAGGCCTACAAACAAGGAGGCTGATGAGGGGACTCAAAGTATCTCAGGGAGGACCTGCTCTAGGGACTCTGGGGGATGACTGTCCTCATCCCCGAACAGGCTATCTGGGTAATGTTCTCTGAGAAAGAGCCGGGCATGAGAAGGAGCACGTTCCACGGCCTCTCACAGTCTGCACCATGTCTAGAGAGCCTCCAGCATGCTCATCCCATACTTCCTTCTTTCACATGCCCTGCAACCTCAGGGAAGTACTAGAGGGACCCTTGTCACCAAGGGCTGAGCACGGCCTACCCTGGGCTGGAGGAAGAAAGGTCATTAGAGGGTGTAAGTGAGAAGAACTTACCCACTGACCAGCCAGTGAGCAAAGAGCTGGCCACTTCTGACCAGGGGACCACAGTTCTCCTCCTCAAACAGGCTGAACACGGAAGGGAAAGGCAACTGTTCTCTCGCCATTCTCACGCCACAGAATCCCAGGAAGCAAGCACTGTCACCTCCTTGCTCGTTCTACCAGTCAGAACCATCTGCAACTGGCAATGCATGAAGCCCTTTACCCATGTGGACCCTGCAGAGTCCCCAGAGAACAAGGACATTTCAAACTCTTCTGCACAGCTGAGAGAACAGATCCTGGGCCTGAGACAGTTGCCTTGCACTTGCCTGGATATTTGGGGGGCACTAAGACGCAGCTAACTCAGACCAATTCACTGGCTGCAGGGTGATGTCTCCAGTCACACAGCTCAGTTCCAGAAGACATCCAAAAGTCCCCTTTCATCTCCAATCACACATCTTGCCAATTGTGGACAGCTCTTGCCTCCCAAATCTGGGGGGTGAGGTGGCTTACTGCTTATAAGCTATGTCTACCTATGGTTTTACACACTCAGGAGATGGAAGAATACGCACCATTGTCTCCTATGGGGTCTCAGGAGCCAGAGGGAGCTTTCTTGGGAACTAGGGACTTGAAGTCACAGTGTACCATTAATTACCAATGATTACTCTAAGCTGTGGGAAGTGGGAAGGTCCGAGAGTAGCTCTGCTATAGAAAGGCAGGAGGTCCTCAGCTCAGAACACATCTGCCACACAGCCCTCCTCACACTTGTGAGAAGGATACTCATTTCTAGCCTGCCTTAAGACTCCTGAGGACTGTGTTCTCAACTGAGAATGCTGTTCTCACTTCTAGTCAATAGGAATTAAGTATCCCCATACATTCCAGAAAGAGGGGTGACAGAGATTAAGGACAACCCAGTCTCCTCTTTGGCTCAGCATCTGTCCTTAGGGTGGCCTGCTGTCAGGTCCCCACTCTGGGCCTCCATCTGATACTTATCCACCATCTGTAACTTCAATTTTGCTCTTAGGCAAAGGTTTCAATTACATAAAAGGTAATAGGCCCACCAGGACCTGGCAGTCTGCAGTGTGGCGGGAGCTGCTCACACCTTTCCTGTGGCACACAAAGCATCCAGAATCATTTGCAGAGACCAATTTCACAGAGGCCTAGGGCTCAACAGCCCAGCCTTTCAGGCGGCCTCTCCCAGGCAGGCTCTGTGCACATTATGACTGACAGGGTCTCTAATGAGCCTTAATTGCCAGCTCAACAGGCCTACAAACACATGCAGCAAAGGGGCAGGCACAAAAATGCCTGATTATAGAGCAAAGTGTCTGGCCGGATGAGGACCACTGACCCAAGAGGGTGGGCCCCAAACTCCCAAAACACCTTGCCAAAAGCAGTGCAAAGCCCTGGGGTGTCTGGAGTCCACCCCAAGCCCCAGCTGGTGTGGCCACTTGGTGTGGACACCTGGCTTCAGGGTCCTGTGTGGGTACCACTCCTGTCTCCATCCCCATCAGCAGTTCTTCTTTAATGACAGAGGACAGACACCCTTGCGGCATGGAGAGGTAAAGGCCACACTGTACGCACACTGAACAGTCGCCTACTGGCATTTTCTCTGGTGGTGGCATCTGTATTTGGAGCCAACCATCTGCTGGTGACCTGCAGTAATGAAGAAAAGCTATTCCTGGGAGCAGCTGTGGGTCCCACCATGTGGCAGACAACGGGCTTTGGAGTCACTAGGGCTGGGGCTGATCCCAACTTAGAAAGTTAGCAGTCATCTGAGAGGGTCTGGGACCAACCACCTGCGTCCCCACCTTCAGATGTCAACCTGAGAAGTCCTGTAGAACACTGCCACAGTTCTCCAGTGAAAAGCAGATTCCAGGACCTGAGCAGGAGTTAGTACACAAGAATCAAGAGTCCAGGACCTACACAGGCAGCGGCTACAGCCCAAGTCCAACGTCTCATCTCACCTGTGAGGGGACTGAGGCCACACAAGGAGGACATGGGCTTAGCTTAACAGGAGCTCCCACTTTTAAGGTGCTCAAACACCCCGTACTTCTGATTTTAGATACCAAAACAGACCAGCACCCTAGAAACACCTGGCTAAGAATTCTGCAGGAGCCTGAGCTTCGAGTACAGTAACCCAGGAGGCCTGGCAAGGGAGGGGCACCAACTGGACATGTTTGTTTTCAAGAAGTGTGCAAACCAACCAGCTCTCTGCTTGGAGCTTTGGTCAATGCCTGGTGGCTGGCACCATCGACTGTTTCCTGGGTCAGGGACCTGAATAGGTGTTAGCAGGTGAGGCGTTCCAACAGCCTCCAAGAAAAGACGACTCAGGACAAGAAGGGGAGAAAGTTAGAAACAGGGTCATTCTGTGACTGGGAAAACCCTTGGGTGTCTGGATTCCAACGATCTGGAAGGAGAAACTCCTAAACGTGGGAGGGTAAAGTGCTGACTGGATCTGTAAGATCTGACTCCTCCAGGCGGTGGCCGGGGTAAAGGCCAGGACACAAACCACCCATGGGATGGCTTGGTGCATCCCTCACTCTGCAACCGCCATTTAATCTGTGTAGCTCACCTGTCTCCTGCCCTGCCTCACACAGTCTCTAGATTCAGGGCACTCAGGGACAAAGGTGCTCGTTCTGCACCATGAAGAGCAGGCCAGGCTACGAAACAGCTAGACGTCTGAACTTTGTGGACACAGATTTCAGGTTGGCCCCTTCAGATCCTCAACTCGATTTGGACTGGAGGGCTTCTTCCCACTTGGAAGCTTTGCCGTTTCTGGTCAGGGCAAGTGAGGGTAGACCGTTCCCATGACCACCCAAGGGCCTCAGTGGAGGCCTAACCTTCCCCCAGCTCCAGCTTAAATAAGCTGAATCCCTGTCATCAAGAGCTGCCCTGCTGTGGAAGCCGAGGCCGGGGCTGGGCGCACCTGTCAAAACACAGCCCAGAGGGTGGCTCCGGGCATGAGCATAGCCTCTGGGTGGGCAGAATTGAGGCTCTGGGTCAGTGAAGCCAACACAGCATCGACTCCCATTCATTAAGCACCCCGTGTCTCCCCTGTTGGCACTGTGGAAGTATATTCCTGAGTCTTCTACTTACCCCATGAGAGATGTTCTACTGCCCCCATCTTACAACGGAGGAAACTCAGGGAGGCAAAGTCTGTGTGCTCAAGACCCCAAAGCTAGAGGCACCCCATACCCAGTCCTAGGCAGCCACACTCTTCGCTAAGTAGCCTGGGGACTCAATTCTGGAGGCTATGCCTGCTCTATGTGTATTTACCATAGTGGGAGGCAGTGCGGTTCAGTCCTGAGAGAAATCACTGTCTCTTCTGCTAAGGAAGGAGTACTGGAAGTAAAGACCTCAACAGGAGGGTTCCCACAGCGAGGACCTCTGCTTCCAGGCCTCAGAACTGAGTCTGAGAGAATGACACCATCGGGCAGAGACTGCAGCCCAGAGACCTACTGGTCTAAAGCAAGAGCAGCTGCCAGAAGCTGCCAGCAGAGCTTCCTGACTTGGAATAAGGTAGCTTTCCATTCACTGTCTTCACATGCATCCACTTTCTGTTCTCAGGCCCGGAGCTGTCAGAAACGGTCTATTGTGTGGTTGTTTTAAGGAAGGGGACAATGGGAGTCACCACAGCTGTAACGCGTCCACTGCATGACAGGACTGGACCGCAGGAGGCTGGCCCTCACCAACCCATGCTTAGGTTTCTCATCTATACCTGACAAAGTCACTTCAGATTAGGCAAGGTCATGGTGAAGATTACTGGTGACAAGGCCCATAAAAAAAATTTATCATCTCATAGCTCCTACTAACATTACTTCTGTTTCCCCAAGAATAGAGTCAAATTCTAAATGTGAAAACAATAAAAATCAATTCCCATGTGAATCCTGGACCCTCTCAAGAGCCACAAATGTGAACTGGGTAGTTGACTTAAAGTAACAGCGGACAAAATACCTGGCTGGGGACCACTCTGGACCACCGGCCACACTGAAGTCTACTGTTCCTATTCTAGAGCTGTTTAGGACTGTGGACGTACCACTGTGGACTCTCAGCTCTCACTGTCTGGGCTGAATCACAAGAGGTAAAATTAAGTTCTTTGTGTGTGGTGGGGGAGAGAGTGTAGCATGTGTGTACACACACACACACAAGTGCATGTTGGAGGCCAGAGTTGTCAACATCCAATGTCAAGTCTTCCTCACTTGCTTTCTGTCTTTTTCTTTTCTTTTTTCTCTTCTCTTGTCTTCTCTTTTCTTTTCGGTGGGGGGTAGCTTTTTTGAGACAAGGCTTCTTTGTGTAGCCTCACAGACCAAGCTGGTCTCAAACTCACAGAGATCTGCCTGCCCATGCCCTCCAAGTGCTTGGGCCATCCTATTTTTCCATGTGGGCAGGACCTTTACTGATTCTGGTAAACTACCTGGCCAGTGGTCTTTCTGTCACTGTTTCCCTAGCACCTGGGACCATGGGCCACCATGCCTTGCTTTTCTAAGTGTGTAGCCACCCAGCCAGGCCTGGAAAGTGGGTGAAGAGGTGTTCTGATGCCTTACTAGCCTGGTGATAACCTAGCCAAGTTCATTCCAGAATATTCCTTACAGCAACCAGACTGTCACCCTACAAAACTAGAAAGGGCCATGGGGGTTGGGGGGGGAACCTTTGCACTTGGGACAGCTCCCAGAAATTGTCCAAGTGACATGAGGTCTGCAAGGGCATGATGGGACAGGTCAGAAGGTCAAACTGGCCAGGTATAATTACACCTACACCTTTGGGCCATGCAAAATGAGTGTGTGTGTGTTTGTGTGTGTTTGTGTGTGTGCGCGCGTGTGTGGGTGTGAAGCTATAGAAGGAGCCAAGCATCTTCCACCTGTAAGCACCCTGCGTTACCAGGTCTCCTTTGTCACCAGTAGGCAGAATTGAGCTTAACTTAAGACTGGAGTTACAGGCAAAGCCTTCCCTTTTCATAAGTCTGGGAACACCTAAAAACAAAGCCTCTGAATTATTACAAGAAGGAAAAAAGGTAAGAATTACAAAAGAAAAAAAAAAAACCACCAAAGTCACGCCCCGCCACAGTGACTGATGTTTGCAAGCTGAGCCCTCCTCACCCCGGAGAAGCAGATCCATGGCTATTTTTGGCGTAGTCTTAAAAAGGCAATGGATGGATGGCCTGGTGGGTGCCAATCTGCAGAAACAAACTCCTTCCTCAGCTCAGGGCTCAAAATATACCCCAGTAGAGAGGCTCCAACTCTAGCTGCCAGTGTGCAGAGAGAGGCCATAGAAGGTCAAAGGGACACCTTCCCGTCACATGATCCCTGATCCTGATGGGTGTGTGGTATTTTTGAAACAACTTAGCAAACAATTTTGGCCAGTTTCCCTCTAGCACAATGGAATTAGCATGTAATAAAATGATGTTCTGGCCATTTGCAAAGGATAGTCACTTGCCACCAATCAGCATGCACCGGAATCCCAAGGCAGCAAAGGCTCTGATGCTGGGGAGGAGACAGAGTGCCGTCCTGGCAAGGCAAACAGGGCTTCGGGGCCTGGCTGCCAAGCACAGGGCACATTCTGATGAGACTCTGTAACCAGACCTTGTGTGGACCAGACAAACCCCTCTGAAGCAGCCTGGCTCTGATATGCAAATGAGGGGAGCACAGGCAAACCCCAACATCCCCAAGAACATCTCCCTTCCTCACTGGCTCGAGCAGGTGAGCACACAGGAAAGCTGCGATTCCCGTGTGAGCCCCGCTAAAGACACCCGACTCCAGACAACGGAAACAAGGCCATAGGTAGTGTGAGTTTTCCGAAATTACAGCTTTGGGAAGAAACTAAAAGCGCATGTGATGCAGAACCACAACAGGACACAGAATAATGTACACTGAATGAGAGGATTCTGCAAACTCAGTATAAAAAAACCTGTCACATCTAAGCAGGACAGATGAAAAAACCACAGCAAGAGAACACACATGTTTAAAGTGACTTTTATAGTCACTCGTGGATCCAGAAGAAAAGGCAGCCCAAGTGCTCCACACACATGTACTGCACACACGGGGACTCTGACACACACATACATGCACTGTGCACACGGAGACTCAGAACCAGGCCATCACTCACGTATGGCTTCTGCGGCATGCTGGCATGCCTTTAATGAGCCATGCTTCACTGGACCCTAATCTGTTGAGACGTCACGCCCCATTTCCATCCTGACATCCATCATGCTTCAATTAAAAATTAGTAAGCACCCCAAATCCCAAACCCACTCTCTGAGAGGGGTCTGTGGTCCAGGCTGGCCCCACATGACGCAGTACCTTTCAAGACACACCATGAAGCTATGGAAGTTAGTCCTGAAAGACCTGGCTCTAAGAAGGGAAGTCCTTCATGCCCATAGAATATCTATGTGCAACAAGCTGGCAGTTTGTGCCTCTGATCCCAGTACAAGGAGGGCTGAGGTAGAAGGATGTCAAATCCAAGGCCAATAAGAGGGATATATAGCCACACCTGGTCTCAAAAAAAACAAGCAATAAAAATTTTCTAGAACATTCCTACGTCTAAACATCTCACATTACTAGGGAATCAAGTTATGCAGCATGTGTTCTACACACAGAAACCTGGCACATCATGAAGACATGCAAGCTCAGTCTCTCTTCTTGGGTGACCCCACACAAAGGTGACTCAGCAGCCAAGTACAGGACAGGAGAGACCCGCATTCCTGATGCCATCTGGCCACACCACCCCCCTGCAGCCTCAGTTTCTCAAAAAGGTGGGTTGGGCATGTGAACCTTCAAGTTATTGTAAAATAATAACCTTCAGATTATTATTAAAAAAATCAGACAAAAATTCTGCACTCAGATGTAGGCACACAGAAGTATGCAAGGTTTCCATTACTGTGACCAAATTCCTGCCACAACTTAGGCTAGGACACGTCTGTTCTAGCTTGTGGTTTTAGAGCTCTCTCTGTGTCCATGGTCGGTTGGCTCTGGGACACTTGGGTCTGTGGTTAGGCCAAACATCAGAACTTGTAGTGTGGGGTAAAGTTGTTCACCTCATGCACACACGACCAAAGGAAAAGGGCCCAGGGTCCCATACCTCCTCACTGTCTTGCCCACAAGGCTAACTCCCTTCCATTCGGCTCTACCTCCTAAAAGCTCTGCTGCCTTCCAACAGTGCCATCTGCAGAGGACCAAGCCTTCCATGTATGCAATTCTCTGGAGGTCTTTAAGATTCAAACCCTAACTGTTGGGCACAGTCAACAAGTGTTAGCTCCTACCCCAACCCTAGTCTCCCTGTCCCTCCCCTTTCCTGGTCAAGTTTTTGTAGAAGACAGTGAAAAAAGGAAGTGAGCTCAGGTGCCAGGACAGATGTAGTTTGTGGCACTTCACCCTGACCTGGCATTTGGTGGTGGGCAGCTCTCAGCCTCTCCTTCCTTCCCTATCATGCTGCGATTCCTCCCTAGACCTGAGGGAAACTGGCATCTGCAGCAAAGCTACACACATCTGAGATGAGTGATGAGGGGCCCAGGGGAGAGCTGCAGCTGGAGCACAATGTTTCGGTTGCCATAAGAACAAAACAGCCCGCGCCACATCAAGAGTCGTCAGAAATGTGTGCTCACCCGGCGTGCCTCCACGACAGCGTTACTTCAAAACCACAGTAATAACTGAGCTGACCATCAACTAAGCACAGTTTCACACAGAGTTTAAAAGGTATCCCTCAGAGCTGAGCAGAGAGGACCTGGTCACACCTCCAACCGTGGCCTCCCTCATCTACACAGGAGCAGGCACAGACTGCGGACCAAGAAAAAGTCAACACTTCCCAGAGTGGACGCGGCAGAGCACACAACATCCAGAAAGCGGTGGGTGGGACAATCACTACAGCCTCAAGTTTCTCTGGCTTCCTAGATGCCGCTGCTATCCTGACACAACACGCTGTGTGCATGGATGCATGTGTATGTACATGTGTGTGTGTGTATGTGTGTGTGCTCATGAGTACCCGAGATTATCTCTTTTATACCCACTCTCTCTTCAAGCCCAGCATGAGCCACGTGTGGCTGGCTCTCTCACAGAGCTGCTATGCTCCTGAAACCATCCCCCACCCCAATTCCTGCTCACAGCCCCTCCAATGGGCCTGTGTTTGTCTCACACACCTGCTCACAGCTGGAGCTTCGGGCCCTATAAACAGAGATTGCTGCATAGGGGACTTCCAGGCTGCTGGGAGTTTTATCTGGGATTGACGGAAATCTCCTCCTATCGGATTCTTTTCCTGGTGAGAATGTTCTCAGCCCCCAAAACAGAATCAAAGTAAACGAGCAGAGCAGATGAACGGCTGACACCCCTGCTTTAAGGGGTGCCTCACTGCTCCACATCCAGGAAGACACGGGACACAATGGAAAACACAGACGCCGTTCCAGAGCCCCATTAAGTCATCTGAGTAAGCTGGAAGGCCTCCGGGGTGGATTTCAATTATTCCCGTGGCTTTACAATGTTGTGCTTCAATATTTTCAAACAGGACCCCAGTGCCAGCCAGCTCATCTGCAGCATCAGTTTAAAGCCCATTAGTTTATGTTTAAATTTTTAAAAAGTTTTAAAAAAAGAGCTGAATACTTTAAAAACAGATATAATAAAACTTTTTGTTGTTAAACCTTCCAGACTAGAAAAGACACTGCTGGTCTGGGGCTGACTGGGGAAGCTGGCCCAGCATGGGGGCCTGGGTTAGCTACCTTTATGGATGCCTGCAGAGGGATGCCTCAAATGCAAGCTTCTAGAAACTAAAGCAAGGTAAGTCGGAGAAGGGGTCATAATAATTAACTTTATAATCAATGTGTGTAGGGGCCTTATCAATACAGATGGGCTCAGAGTAAGACTACCATATGAAACTCATCTTCTCTGTAGGAAGAATCTCAGCCCAGAGGTGGGGTGTGGCCTGGGAGAGAAAATGTTTCCTGTGTTTTGAATTCCACACAAAGAGCCCAAAAGATAGCAACTGTGTGCCTCACTGGGCTTGAGTGAGAGCATATGAGGTGGGTACGTACCAGGTCGATCAGGTCGCTGAGGTTTTTCTCAATCTGCTGTGGAGGCAGGCGCCTCATCAGGTCCAAGGCGCAGTCCAGCTGCTGATCGCTCTGTGGAAGAACAAAGAAAAGCATCTAAGTATTTACGCCAATACTAAGAGCTCCTGTGGAAGGCTTTCATCCCTTCAGAGGCTGCTTGTGCAGGATACTCTGAGACCCTAGGAGCCCCGTGGTGGACTCTCTGCTAGGCACGTATGGGCCTGCAGGCTGGAGGGATGCTGTGCCCTTTACAGAGCAGCCTGTCTGTGTGAGATCCTGAAGGAGAAGGCAAGATGGCAGCCCACCAAGCCCTCCTATTCAGCAGAGCTGGCAGCTACAGGTGCCAACTCCCAGGCTAGTTCTACAGCAAACAGATTCCTGGAGAAAGTTGTGGTGACCTCTGCTCTAAGCTGAAGATGAACACCATCAGGTCAGGGGCCCTGATAACTGTATCAGAAAGAAGGAAGCAAAGAACCGGGACCAAGGTGCAGGATGAGATTACAAGCGCATCATTCGGCGACGACAGAGCTTCCCAGGCCTCTTTGCAAACTTTTAAAACCTGAAGCACCGAAAGTCAAGAGCTTGTGGCAGGCAGGCTGGCTGGAAGGAAAAGCACCTGCCACCAATCAGGACTGACACAGCGGAAGGAAAGGACTGACTGACCGTTCACGAGTTGTCCTTTGGCTTCCACACGTGCACCTTGGCATATGCACCCATGCACCAACACAAAATAGATGAATTAACTTTAAGAAGACTCACTCTAGCCGTAAAATACAGCAGTGAACCATGCCACCTGCTGCCCAGGTACTGGGGGCTAACCCCACTCTCGTCCCCTGAGCACCTTTCCAAAGTTACACATGGCGTGCTGCTTCGCCCCCTACTGACTAACATTCGTAGAGGCCCCTGCGCACCAATCACCACAGATACACAGAAAGAATCCAGGGCAGGGGTGAGGGAGAGGACGAGGATGAATGAGGCAAGAGCAGTGAAGAGCAAAGGGAACTTGGTGCACAGCGGGCCCAGCACAGAGAGTTAGACCTCTGTGGATGTACCTGGGAAGGACCGGGGCGGGAGAGGGTGGGGTGGGGTGTTCTGAGGGCAGGCAGCCATGGGAATGCCCAGCGCCAAGAGGCTTTGATGTGTATCTGATACCTGCTCTGGTCCAACTCAGGACCTTTCAAAGCCTCACATGAGCAAGCCAAAGAATCTCAAAGAACACACACAGGAATCCTCAGAACGCCACATTTGGCTGTAATGAGCCACAACCATCGAGACTCTACTAACTGCAGCAAGCACGGGGCAGGGGCCTCCTTCGTATGCACCACAGACATGGCACAGAGCTATCTGGAGCCAATCCTATTCTCACATATACATACATGGCAGATTGTTATAGAAAAAAAAAAAGTCTGTCCCTTGCTCAAGATCGTGACACACGATCATTTTCTCTCAGAGAACAAACTGCAAAGAAAACAAAGGCCCTGCTGCTGCTTGTGTTTAACGAGGCATTCGTTCGATCTTCGGACTTCTTGCTTGTACCATGCACTTTTATGACATGATGTGTCAGCCAAGCTCAGAGTAGCATGGATTTGGCTCACTGGCATAGGAAGCTAGTGTACCATGTCCAGGGTACAGCAGACATGCTCAAGTGGCAGACCGATTGCCTAGTGTGTGCAGGGCCCTGTTTCAAAACCTAGAATAAATCAAGCACAGTGGCACCGCCTGCAATTTTAGCACTTGGGAGGCAGACAAGAAGCTCACAAGTTCACTGTCACTGTCGCCTACATAGAAAACTCAAGACCATCCTGAGACACATGAAACCCAAGATGGCTCAGTGGTTAGGAGCACATGCTACTCTTGCAAAGGACCTGGGTTCAGTTCCCAGCACCCAGGAGGAGGCTCCAACAGAAGGGCATCTAATGCCTCCAGCCTCTGAACATGCACACATGTACACATACATGCATGCATTTAAATACAGTAATTTTAAACAAAGACTGGAAACTAAATGATTCAGTTGGAAGTAGTTTTTCTCACCCAGAGATGATTTCTGTGGGACTACCATTCCCACCTGACCTGCTGTTTCAGGATGCATTTGAACACTTTGCCTGTCATGACAGGGGAAAGGGATGCTGCCGGGACTTATAACTAGGGGTCAGGAATCCCACTCAACATCCAACACAAAAGACAACTTCCCACAATTACCTGTCTAACTGAGTCAGTTTTTGATTTGATATTTGTGGGCGGAACAGGGGAGCTCGCTCCTAGTACCCAGGTAAGAGCAAGGGCCCTCTTCAGAAACAGCAGGCATGCGTTTACCCGTTAACAACCTTCCTCAGAATGCTAAAGAAAAAGTCCACATATGTGAGGCAAGCTCATTTACAATTGTGATATTGGGACAGTGAGAAGGTGAAGGCCAGCATGCAAGAGCACCATTCTGATCTCTGGGCAGCCTCTTCAGACCCCAAACCCCAGCATACCACTCCTCAACCCCGAGGGGCCTCTTCAGAAGGCCGTGCTTGCAGACTGCCAGACTGCACCCACTGGCGGGCCAGACCTATCCCCCGATCTCACTCCGTCGCACTGGATTCTGTGCTGTCCCAACCCATCCTAACTGGAAATGTTGCACAACAGCTAAGGATGCTTAAGTCTCGTTAGGAAATGACTAAATGCTTCCCGTAAGTGAAGCAACATGGGAAAGCCCACTGACAGCCCGTAAAAAGTTAAAATTAGAGTGCAGAGGACCGGAGCCACTCACTAGGAGTCACACCAAGCTTGGGGATCCGAAGGGAGCAGCATCAAGAACACCAAGAAAACAGGGTGGTGGGGAAGGGTGCCCTGTGGACAACCCAGGAGACGCCCACATTTTTATGAGGTCCAGAAACAAGTATGAGTGAACTTGTCTGCTATACACAGATGTGTGTGCACCTCAAACTAGTACAGCAGCCTAAGAGTCAATACAGAACTCATAACTGTGCGAAGAGTTACACAGGCATCAGGAAACAGAAGACAATGTTGTCTGGGTCTTGCAAGACACACTGTGAAGTTTCACACTGTGCTAATCTGTACATAATCTACTTATGTAGTCAGCAGATAGACATACATACATACATATATGCACATACATACACATATATATTAATATTTATTTTATGTATATGGATGTATTACCTGCATGTATGTCTATGTACATGCCTGCTGCTGATGAATGTCAGAAGAGGGCATCAGATCCCATACAACTGGAGTTACAGATACTTGTGAGTCACCTTGTGGGTTCTGGGACTTGAACCTAGGTCCTCTGAAAAGCAACACATGCTCTTAACTGCTGAGCCAACTCTCCAGCCCCCTAAATAAAGTACTAGGGAGAAATACCACAGGAGCAAGTGAAGATGGGGTGCAGCAGAGGAAGTCTTTCCTGTGGCTAGATGTCTGTGTGACTTCAATCTGTGCCTGGCTGTGGCCACATGCCCTCTGAGATGCCTCCTAAATGGATGTCTCCTTCCTCCCCCTAAGGGCAGGTGTATGGCTGGGACCCTCTGCCCTGACTATCTATGGAACCACCCTTCTGGATTCACTGGTCAATAACTGGGCATGGAGTGCCAACCTTGGGCCAGGCCCTGAACTTGGCCTGAGGCATGAGATTTAGTCCCAGTTATCACAGAACTGACCAAACAGCCAGGCACTGTGGTATGAACACAGGATGGAGCCAAAGCAGACGCAGTGGTCCCCTTTGTTCCTGCGCCCACCTTCTTAGGGTGCCCTCCCTCACGGTTACTTCTTGTTTTGCAAACTACAAGCCCTCGACTAAAATGGCTTCTTGCAAGTGTCCTCCTTGTGAGAGCCAGCTTTCTGGGCTTTCCCGCCCACCACACTGGTGTTCATGGGATAGGATGAAAAATAAGTAGTCAAAGAAAGGCCATTCCACCGCACCTTCCACCACTCTCTGCCCATTCAATTAGTCATTCAAAAATTATTTACTGTTGCCTAGGTAACGAGCTCTGTTTTGATGCTCAATAGTGAATACAAAGTCCCCGGTCTTTACAGAGCTTACAGTGCAGGGGGGAAAAAAAAATCAAAATCAATTAGGAAAAAACCCCCGCACTGGAACAAGAGCTGGAGGGTAGGAAAGGATATGGGTGCCTCGAGGTCCATCAGCCAAGGAAGGAGGAGTTTGGCTTCTGCTAGCTTTCCCATGACTTAAAAAAAAAAGTCACAAAACTGCCTAAATCACCTGGCAACAAGTAAAATAATGTCCGTTTAAGTGAGAACTAACAGAGTCAAATCAAATACCACAGGCTAAAATAATCGGAGAGAACAAGCGCCCGAGTGTCATCCAATTATCTGCACACAGCCAAACCAGCCCCACTAAATATATACAGAGACAAAGTTCCCGGGGAAATGATCAGTAAAGTAAGCATCATCCGTTCTGTGCAGGGCACACCAAGAGCCAGGCACTCGCTGGCTGTGATAAGCCCCAGCTGTACACTGCACACACACCCCCCAGCAGTGATTAAGTAGACATAAAGCCCACTACTAAAGCCAGAGGACTCCTAGGGACATGGGGGTGGAGGGTGGGGTGATTCTGTACCCAAGGCAGGCCCTGGGGGCCTTGCAGGGCCACTGTGCACCTACACAGTATACAAGGCAGAGAAGGGCTGATGAGACCGTACCCTGCTGCCCTGAGGGCCGGCACAGCACAGAGAGGGGCTGAGCCACCGGTCTGGAGTGGAAGGTGACTGGGTCTTATGAGTGACCTGTACTCAAGTTACTCCCGAGCTTCTCACAGGCAGCTTGCTTAGCGTGGAACAAGCTTAAAGGCCCATCACCCCATCAGTGTAGCTCTTGTCTTTTGTCAGGGGGAAGGCTTGTGTTTTTGTGCTATCTTCTCTGGATTCTTTAAAATCCACTGCTCTGTGTAGGTTTAGGAGCTCCCGAAGAGTACACAGAGGAATGTGACCACCCTGTATCACTGGAGACTGATTTCCCAAAGTCACTCATAACTAGGCGCTCTACCCTATCCAACATGCCTGGTCAGCCTCTCTGCTACTGGGCTCACATGTGTCCACAGCCCTTTCTTCTCGGAAGTGGGGTGCGTCTTGTGACTGCTTTGGCAATCCTACAGCAAGCCTGACCTTGAGTGACTTCTGAGGAGAGAGGAGACTGGCAGCTTCTCTCCACAGGAAAAGAAGCTCAGACCCTGTAAGACAGACAGGCCCCCTAAACCCCAGCAGTATGTCTGGCTCCCACTGTGACTACACCGGCACAAGCACCTGAACCAGAATGGCCTGGCCAGGGTGTCCCTGAGCTGATGACCACAGAAACTACTCTGGAGGAACTTTGGAGACACTAGAGAATCTCAGGTAACCTTGTTGGATGGCAGTAGCACACAGTTTCTTGCAATGACCACTGGGGGGCAGTCTCACTAGATGAGCCTTGGGCAAAACAGACCATCAAGGGGCCTTCTCCTCAGGCATGCTCAGAAGGCTGCAGAGTCAGCAGTTAATGGGCAGAACAGACAGGAGGGGGGTTGAAAGGCTCAGAGTGCATACAGTCTGGGCATCTTTTGAAACATGGTATATCTAACTCCAGGGAAAACCAGGAGTTCACACTACTAATACTCCTAGGCGGAGGTGGGCCCGGCCTCCTGACTGGTTGGGCAGATCTAGACTCTGGTGGCATCTGTATGTAAACAGAGCCTGCAGAGTTGGTTTACATTCCAGAGAGGTTTAGTGAATACTCACTTCACAGACTGCACAGGGGTAAGCTGCTGGCGCCTGGAGGCTGGGCTGACTTACCGCAGACTTGTGGTGTCTCACTTGACCAGGACTGGCCTCCAGGATGGTCTTGTGACCCAGAAAGCAATTGTTTAGCAGAATCTGTTTTCTGCCTTGGAACACAGAACAGTTTGTGCTGGGGGCTATGGGGGCTACTTGGGAGAGAATAGAGGGCAAACCCAGCCTCCATGTCAGATCACTCTGGAAAAACCGTATTTTGGTTTAATAAAATGAAAAGTGACTTTTCTATTGAATAACTGCCCATGGGAGGCACACTAATGACAGTGACCCAGACACAGTGTGTCCTCAGGATGGCATTTGTTTCCATGGAGAATCTACTGAGGGGACAAAACAACATCTGCTTGGGCAGAAGGTACATCCCTGAAACTTTGGGGTCTCCTGCACACTATCACGGATGGGTCAGTGACATCTTTTACAACAGGCTACAAGAAACATCACATGACACACCAGGAGCCATTTAGCACTGTCTTGGATCATGCAGACGCCGCTAGAAGATGGTAATGTCTCAGGAAGAAAGGGGTTCAGGTCCCTGAATGGCCTGCCAGCTCATGTGCAAGAAACAATTCTCTGCTTTACCTTGGCAGAAAAAAATGACCCTTTTAAAGCAAGCAGCATGGTGCAGAAGCAATGTCATTGTGACAGTGCCTCCTTCTCACACTGCAGAACTCTCAGTGGAGCATAAGAACATGGCTTCTCTGCCAGGACACACTCTGGGTACTCCAGGGCCCATTCTTCCCTGGTTTCTGTCTAACTTGATGCAGGCTTTCCATGTGGGCTGCCAAGGGTCTCCAGGAAGGAGGGATAACACTTAAGGTGACAAGTCACTCTGCATCAACTAAGGAAGATGGACCTGAAAGCCAACATCCGCCCCACAGAACCCCCTGCCTTGTGTGCCATCGAGCGACGGGTCCGTAATGGTGCAGTGAGAGGAGGACAAGGGCGGACGGACTCCACAGCGGCTGTCAAGAGTTGAAGCCGGCTCCCCGAAACGGTCTCATCCATCCGTCCCACAGAGGTTGCAGCTGAGAACAGCTGACTACTTGAACCAGCTCTTTATTGCCTGATGTTTTGAAGGCCACCTGAGGTTATCAAAACTGTACCAATGTGACAGGCTTAGAGGAGTCCCAAGATGCCCAGACACCTGACCCAACAGTGAGAATTTGTGTGCTTCTCCCAGGACGTAATTCCTGGGGAAACAGCCACCTGCACACAGCCCCTGTCTAGCTACAGCTACCATCGATGGACTGACTTTCCCGACAGAGTCCATGGGAACCAAAGTGTCCACACGAGCCACCCTCAGCTGTACTTCTGTTTGCAGTGTCAGCTCCCACCCGTAGGACTCAGGGTGGTTTCCCCAGGGAGACTGGAATGCACTCTACAAGGCTGGTGGAAAGGCAGAGCTCTCTGAAAGGAACAGGGCCCCAGCGTCTCCAGGAGGCACAGCTGTGTTGGTGCCTTTTGACACCAGACTCCACACGCAGAAAGCAGGTCCACTTGTGGGCTTTTCTACCTAAGTAGAAGGCAGATGCTCTTCTTGTACCCTCCTCCTCAACAGATGGTGGCCACCCATCCCACCACACATGGGCTCTGTGTGCTTAAAGCTCACCCCCACCAGTACTCCTGCAGTCCATAGCTGCCTGCTTCCCGTGCCTTGAACTTATTAAGGCAACAGGGATGGCAGAGGACAAACACACAGGTCAGATGACAACAGTAAGTAGGTGGCTCTGCCACACTGCCAGCACCTTCTCGGGCCTGCTTAAGAACAAGCTGGCTGACCTGGAGCAGAATCTCTCGCAGGAGCAATCTGATCACCTGTCCGGGCTTGAAAACACAGAGCTGTTACACTGACCAGGGTCTCCGGAACTTTCTAGCTCAGTAGACAGACAACTTCACAGCAAGTGAACCAAATGCTGGGCTCACCATCTGCTCACAGCTTAACTATAAGCAGAGACTTGAGGATGAAGCTGGGCTGACTTCCTCCCCACAGTGCCTTACAACTTCTGTGTCAGGAGGACTGATGCAACAGCATTTAAAAGTCTGAGCTCACTGGAAGGAGATGAGAGAGGGGAGGAGAGGAAAGCAGACGGACATGCTTCAGGCCACTCAAGAGTGTGCGGGTGAGTTACTCGCTGTGCTCCTCAAGGAGCATGAAGGTGCATGCCTTTAATCCAAGGGCTCAGGAGGCAGAGATACTCCATGAATTTGAGGCCAGTCTAGTCTATAGAGCGAGTTCCAGGACACAGAGAAACTTTGTCTTAAAAAGAAAGGAAGAGAAGAGGAGGGGAGGGGGGAGGAGGGGAGGGGAGGGGAGCAAAGGGAAGCGAAGGGAAGCGAAGGGAAGAGAAGAGAACCAATTCAGTGTGCAAACCAATTCCAGAAGGAAAGGGAAGAAAGTAGCACTGCATCTGCTGCTGGCACTGAGGAGCAGGCCCATGTCCTGGGGAAGGGGGTGCCAGTTTCACAGGTGAGGACTCAGAAAGCTCAGGTCTCTTGGCCTGGAGCCAGAGCACTGTGACACTGAGACACAGACTGGCCTCCATACCCGCCCGTTCTACAGAGGCCACTAACCCACAGTATCCAGTGTACCATTCACCTCCTGTAACAGCCCACTGGCTCAGAGAATCAATCAACAGTGACGGTCTTCTCCCAGGCGGGGTGGGCTGGGATGGGGAGCAGTTCCACCACCAATCTGTCTCCTTGGATTACAACCACAGTCTCACACACCACTGACAGGTGATTTCTTAAAAACACTAAAGCTTTTTGGAGACACCATCTCTGCTTGATGGTTTCCTGGCCCCTTTAGAAGAGTCCACAGGGCGCCATCACCTATGGTCTGTTCATTAATGGTCTGCAGATGTTTCCAGCTGCTGCCTCTGCATGATCCTGGCTGGTTTCATGTAACCATCGACTAATCCCTCCACTTCGTCAACTGGCAGCTAGACACATAATTAGGGGCAATCCCAAGATGTCTTCAATAGATGGCATGTGTGCTGTCCACATCTACTTCAATGTTATGGAAACTCAAGAAGACTGTGCTGAGGCCAGACAATCAATCCACTGACCCTGTATTCCAAACCTGGAAGGAAACTGTTTGGAAAAAGGTTTGCAGGAGAAGTCAACTCTTTTTGTAGCAGTAACAGCTAACTGACAAGAACCTTCTCTTAAACACATTCATGAGCTATCCTGGATACAATGTGTAGTATTTGGATATTTTTTAACATAATACATTGTACATAATATTTAGCCCAATAAAGGACTTGCACAGCTTTCAGAGGTGAGGGTGGGAACATGACAGATCAGCTCCCATCAGCCAACAGCACAAACAGGTCCCAAAGCAGCAGTATATGAAGAATGGGGGCGGGGGGAGTCTCCATTAACCCAAGCAGTTTACCTACAAGTAGAACATGGCTGATTCTTGATTTAGGTCTAAAGGAAGGCTAGAAAGGAACACAATACTTGTGCATCAAATAAGCACTGGGTGGGCTGGAACACAGCTCAGAGTTTACATAAAGCCTGTTTTCCCAACCCACATGAAGCCCTGGGCTTGAGTCCCAGCACAGCAAAAAGAAAAACAACGACAAGGACTTACGGCTATTTTTAACATTTTTAAACATTTAACTCACACCTACACTTGCACACATGTGTACGACATGTACGGATCAGATCGAGGCCTCTCTATGCGACCTGCCATGCGTGTCCTGCATTTGGAACGAACCCTCTCCAGCCACTTGGAGTGTACAGCTAACTGTGGTCGCCTGCTTTGCTGTGGACACTGGCGCTCTAGGCAGATGCACCTCTGGACTTGGTGATTTCTCCTACTTCCCAGGCCCACGTTTGAAGGAAAACTACCCAACTTCTGAGCCTTGCTGTCTGCTTGTTCCCGCTCAAAGGCCAGGCGCTGCACTCAACCCTCAATCGCAGGGACAGAACAGTAGACAACAGAATCCTGAAGGAACCTGTCTCCACACTCCTCCACTGTATCAAAAAGCTACTCTGCTGATGGGTACCTATGACGCAATTCTTTACCAACAAGTGACATGCTTGCAAATTTAAACTAAGACCTGGTACTCCTCTCTTCTGGTTTATATCATGACCTACAGGGCAAAGAGATGCCCCCCCCCAAAAAAAAAGACACTTCCTGGCTTCACTGTTCACCTAAGATAGCATGGCAAATCTGTCAGAAGACAGAAAACAGTGTCAAGCCTACGCCTGCCATATCCTAGCAGTGGGGTCTAGACAAGTCTGACCCTTAATTTTTTCATCTGTTAAATACAAATAATCATGCAATCTCCAGTGCAGGCCCACTGGAAGGCAATGTCTAAGAAGCACCTATAAAGAAACCCACATCATCTAAAACCGTGTCCAAGGAGAAGCAGGAACTCTCGAAGACTCTCTTACAGCTGATCTGGTCTGGTGCCAGGCTCCAGTGTTTCTAAAGCCACAGCTGCCCTCTGCTTAGCATTTACCATTACCTGAAGGGGTACAAGTAAAGAGCTTTCAGCCAGGGCTTGACAAGCCAGTCACAAAGCTAATCATTTTGGCTCGTCACTAAAGCACAGCGTTCTCCCCAAGAGGACCTGGTGCCCCTCCATCTGCAGACACGGCTCCTCTGAGCTGGTGCATGCCTTGTCAGTGAGCCCTGCCAGCAGAGGCTTAGAGCGTCTCTCCCATCCTCTAATGAATGCTGAGGGCAGGGTTTCAAGGGAAACTGTCAAGGGAAGGAGTCAAATACCCATGAATGGGCAGAAAGAGGTAGACAGAGCACCAACCCTGGGCATTACTGCTGAGTACCACCAGGCTTCTGCCTAAAGCAGCCCTGATGATGTCAGGACAGCTTCCACTAAGCCAGAAGTGGCAGGTTCCACCTCACTGCCAAGAAGACATCAGCGAAACTATAACTATAGCTTTGTGTGTGTATATGCATGTACACAAATGTACATGTGTGAGCTAGGAGACAACCTTTCTTATTTTATTATTTAGACAAGGCCCCTCACTGGCCTAGGCCTTACTAACTAAGCTATAGGGGCTAGCCTGCAATCCTAAAGGATCTGCCTGCCTTGACCTCTTTGCTGGGACTGTAGCACACAGCCAAGGTCACTGCCCTGAGTGCTCCACAAGCCCATGCTCCCTGTCCTAAGACCCTGCAACCTCTCAGTGACATTTCCATAGGAGGAGCAGCCAGTTATTCAACATCTGGGTTGGTACTACTGAGCTGCAGAGGAAGCAGGCAGAACCCTGGGCAAGGAATGATGTCTGAGAGAAGTCTGCATTCGGATTTAGACCCCACCGAATCTGTGTGCATGACCTGGGGCAGGCCTCTAAGCTCCAAGCTGAAGTCTACCCTAGAAACTAAGGACAGGAATCTCCCTGCTCTGTGCTTTTCTTGTAAGAGGAAATGTGGGTGACTAATACATACCTGGGACAGTCAATGTTCAATGACCTTTACATGTGAGTCAACAGGAAACAGAAAGGCAATGAAAAAATTAAAAAGTCTCACATTTCAAATGGAAGGCCTCGGGCCACCTCTAGGAAACAATGCTGGATTCTCTATCACAGCACAACTGAGCCAGTGCCCAGGAGACCTGGAGACCCATGAGCCTGGACAGATCAAAGGGGATGGACTAGCTTCCTGACCTGGACTGTACAGCTACATGTACCTAAGAATGGAACCACAGGGAGGCCAGGAGAACCAATATCTACAACACTCAGCTTCTCGGAATGGCACTACCCATGCCAAGGCAGATAACCTCTCATCCAGATACATATGCCCCTATCGGACAGCTTTCACTAAGGGTAAACAACCTTATTTGGGATATAGCTTACCTGTCACAGGCCAGCAGTTACAAAGCGCTGAACTAGAGCCCCAGTGTTGACCCCTCAAAACCTGACAATCACAGAGCTTTCTGTAAAATGTTGCAGGCCTCTTAGAGCAGGAGGAGAGACTGAAGAAAAGGCTGAGGCCTGAAACCCCATCACCTCTCCACTGTACATTCCTAACATACAGATAAACATGGCTGTCAGGGCTACATGCAACCCCACAGAGAACTGGAATACACATAGAACCCCTCTGATCCCTGAACTACACACAACCCCACCAAGCACTGGGAGACACTTTCCCAACCAGCAGAGGAGCAATTTCCAAGAAAGAGAATACACAGTGCCTCAAGTACTTCTACCTCTCGGCCCCATAAATGCCTGAGCTGCCTGGAACCCTCTGCAGGGGGAGAGTTGGTGTGAAAAAGGGACCTCTACATCAGGGGACAAGTCACAGGGGCAGCAGCTGTACTTGCTGTCACAGCAAGATGCCCTAGTACCACAGTGTTAGAAAGGCATCTATCCCGGACCCCCACCAGCACAGAGAAACCAGAGAAACTGCTACCCAGGGGCCTCAGCAAAGCCAGCTTCAAAACTCACCCAGGACACAAAGAGAAAACATCTTTGCTTCACTTTGCCAAGTTTATTTGATACTTAGCTCATAAATTCTGTGCCAGATAGAACAGGGCCGAGTTCAAGGAAGCGGAGGGGGTGTACTGCTCAGCTTTCTGCTCGTGGATAGGTAGAAGGCGTTCCTCTCCTAACCCTGACTCCCCAGAGAACAACAGTGTTTGGATGACCAACAAATGCTCAGCTTTGTGCAGAGCCCCAGAGAGCAAATCCAGCCATCCCTCGAGTACTGTCCCTACCTCCCACCACCTCCCACGGCAGGAGAGGGACCGAGGCACATGGCTCCGAGGTCATACTCATTAGAAGAACCGTGGGAATGCTTATGGAAACCCTTGTCACAGCTCTGCCAGCTGGAATAACTGCTGGAGAGGCTGGAGAAGTGGGGAGCACAGGCCCTGACATGACACAGAGGATGCTGGGCAGGCATTGGGATGATCACTAGTGACCCCATGCACTCTGTAAACACACACAGCTCTGTGCTTGAGGTGAGTGCTGCTCAAGCAGGAAGTGGGGGCACCCTGTGTACCTCAGCAATGTGATGCTCTCTGCAGTTTGGGGAAGGCAGATTGTAATAAGAAAATTCTATTAGGAAATGAACCAAAGATAGCCAGAACATGCTGAAGGAAAAGAAGAAGTTTCCCAAGATGACCCCCTAGCTTTCCCACACCAGCATCTCTTGCTTCTGTGTGGCAGGGGTGTGGACAACCTCCTGTCTCCCATGAGATTCTGCACAGAGCCTGCGGCCATATCAGAGGCTGTATCTGCACCTCAGCTCTGAAACTTAGGTGTGGTCCCCAGACAGTAAGGACATAGGTGTTGGGCTGGAGTCCCCAGCAAGGGCTGACCCAGGAGGCCTTCCCGAGCAAGGCTTGCTCACTTCTCATTTCCTTGTGGCCTTTGGCTGAGGAACATGACTTAGCTCCTTCTCACAGGAGGATTAATTCCAGAACAAGGGGCAGTGTAGGAATCCGTTTCTAATCAATGATAGAAAACAGCTTTACTCTTCAGCCAGATTTATTCTTGTGTGAGTTCTCTCACAAAAGAACCATACAAGTTCATGGCGGGATGAAGCATAGACTAGAGGTCAGTCCTCAACAGCATCAGCCAGCCCCCAGGAGCCTGCAGGCCTCAACTGTCCACCTGAGATGGACACCACAACCTAAGGGAAAGAGGTGAAATGCAAGGCTGTTCTAGCCCCATGGATGGCCATCAGTTTTAAAAGCAGCAGAGACACCAGATTCCTGTAAAGCACAGCCATACACACTCGGAATAGAATGGGAACAGCCTGTATCAAGTAGCAGGAATTTTGAGTTAAGATCTTTGTTTCTTAAAGAATCACAGACTCTTGGGGGAATTTAGTTACTCCAGAGTCCCCTCCCTACACACGCTCCAAGTACTGCAGTCCCTGCAGAGAGTTACCCTGGGAACATCCCGTTTTGCATGCAGTCTGATCACAAAACACTGGCTGCTTGGTAGCGCTCCCTCCCACCTGCATCTTCCTCCCACCAAGAGTTCCCTTCTGTCTGCCAGACCCAAGTCCAGCTATTCCAGTTCTTTGCCACACAGTAGTCTCTAAGACCTAAAGACCTGAAGCAGAGCTGGCGAACTCCATCAGCTGCCATCCCCAGCTCCACCTGCATTCGCGCACAACAGACTTGAGACACTAGCTGGGCTTACTGTGTGCCACTTAGCATGTTCCTGACAGAACTGGCCCTTAGAAGTAAGTGTGTATGTGCGTGTGCATGTTGGTGTGTGCATACATGCACATGTACAAAAAGATCAGAGGGCAACCTCGGGTACTGGTCTCCTTTTTGTTTCCCACTGCATACACCAGGTTAGCTGGCCTGCAAGCATCTGGGGATTGTCATCTCCATTTCCTGTCTCATCCTATCTCATGGCAGGATTAAGGATGTATGCTACAGGTCCTCCTGACTTGGAGGCAAGCGCGCCCTGCACCGTCTCCCCAGCCCAGAACGTCTGCTGCAGCAATTCCAGCTTTACTCCCGACTTTAGCCCAGGAGATGAGGCCAGGGCACACCAGGGGTGGGGTGTGGGAGGGGGACAAGGGCGTACAACTCTTCCCACAGCTAAAGGAAAGCACATAGGCGTTACTGACTAGCTCAGTGAGCTGCCCAGAAAGTACTTGAGGAACACTCACTCAGGGGCACATGAATAAAAGATACCTTTGTGATCAGTGGGCATCAGAAATGGATGCTGGCAGGGATGATGTAAGAACAATCAAACATCTCTCCTGAAATCTAACTCTCGCAGCTCCCTCCGCCCTTTCTTTACAGTGAAAAGGTGAATCCGAGTCCAGCCTAAGACTAAGTGCTTAGAATGACAACCCAGGATCTCAGCAAGGGGCTGCCAAGACTGTGTGAGAGCTGGGCTTCAACAAGCACCAAACAGATGGAGGAGGGACTCATGGGCAGTGTCTGCATCGGCTGTGTCTACATCCACTCCACTGGCTTCCTCTACTGCATCCCAAAGACGGCCTACGATGATAGTCACACTTCCAAGGTCAGATGTGGTGGCACACCTTCAATCCCAACACTCAGGAGGAGAAGATCTCTGTTAGTTTCAGGCTAGCTAGAGCTATAGTGAGCTCCTACATCAAAACAAAACAAACAAAAATCCACAACACTTTTAAACACAATGAAATCAGAGAACAGCTGTAGAGACAAGCGGAGCTGAAAGCAACAAGTGGGTCACAGCTATGACTCCTGTGTGCCCTACCTGCCCAGGTTGTAACCCAACCAGAGGATGCAGGGAAGGGACCCATGGCACCCTGAGCACACCAGGAGTCCATTTGCTCAGAGACCCTGCTTCCAAGGGGAGGGTGGAGGGGTGGCGGCACACGCAGGAACACTGCACTGTACTGAGACAGCTTTGTGCCAGCCCAGGGTGGGGCAAAAGACGAGTCTCAGTGGCAACTAGGGAAGCACAGCCTGTTGACAGAGTGAGGGTACAGAGCAGGCACAAGACACTCCAGTTCATTCACTGAGCAACTACCACAGTGGACGGCAAGGTAGCATGTCAAATGACCGCCATCACCAAGACTATAAAACTGTAGGGACCATTTCCCCCGCTCCCCAGGTGCCTTAGAAACAAATAAAAACAGAGGAAGCCAAAACTAAACACTCTAGAAATGGCACTGGATGCTTTTGGAGTGCCAGGCACATTAGGTACTTCTAAATTAGGGAAACAAACTGCCAAGAACCAAACTGCTGTCTAGACTGCAAGGTTTTGTGACAGTGCACTGGCCCCTATGCCAGGCTCCACAACCGGGGCATCACAAGGTCTGTTCTCTTTCCTTCTAGTACCTCAGCCCCTCATAAAAAGATCTGCTTCCTAGGGCCTGGAGCCAATCAGGAATGCAAACCATTTTATGGACTAGATGAAATTCAGGGGAGATAGCTACAGAGTAGTTTTGCAACTAAGTTTTAAATTAGGAAGAAAAACAATTGAAGGAGGTGGACACAAACCCTGTGAGTCAAGGATCCATAAAGCCCCATAAGAGGCTCTGACATAAACATGCTCTCTTCAGCAACACTTCTAACAGCCCAAAGTGAAGGCAACCTTGATTTTATGTTATGGTACAAGGATAATATAACAACTGCAACTTGCAATTTAACAGGAAGTTTCCAAAAGAAGTTACATGATGATACTGTTGCAAAACAAAACAAAACAAAAACAACAAAAAACAAAAACAAAATATAAAAGAGGTTTTATCCATGAAGGGTAATTCTGATTGAATTATCCTTCTTTCCTGCCTCAACATGGTTCCTCTGGGTAGCCCAGATTTGACCTTGAAAGTGATCCTCCTGCTTCAGCTTCCCAGGGCTAGACTTAGGGGTATGTGCCACCAAGCCTGGCAATTTTCTTTTCTTTTTTACACTTTCCATAAGTAAAGCACAAGCTCGGCCATTTACCAGTTTTGCCTGATTGTTTGTGTGAATGGATGGATGGCATGGTCTGTAAAATGTCATGTAGTGCAAAAAAAAAAAAAAAAAAAAAAAGCAAAACAAAACCCCCAGATCCCTTTGTCCATACATCCCA
Source organism: Grammomys surdaster (assembly GCF_004785775.1). Classification (NCBI taxonomy): domain Eukaryota; kingdom Metazoa; phylum Chordata; class Mammalia; order Rodentia; family Muridae; genus Grammomys; species Grammomys surdaster. Next base: position 12,079,047 of record NW_021621113.1, on the reverse strand, counting down.
AAGGGAACAGCCAGTAGGACAGCCTGGTCCCTTGCAAATGTCTTCTGATAAACAGGGTATGGCTCGGTGATTAGAGCATTTATTTGCCTAGCATTTACAAGGTTCTAGGTTCAACTCTTAGCTCCACAAACACTACTAGCTTCTTTAAAGAATCTGCATGGTCCACAGATATGAACTGATCAGACAGTGGTTGCCTGCGGCAGGGTGGGAACGAGATGGCGAGGGAAGTATTCTGAGATTAGATTGTGGTTATGGTTATACAACTCTGTACAATTACTAAAAACTTACAGAATTGCATTATACAATGAACTCTGGGAATTTTCATTTGAAAGGAAGAAAGAATGAGAGAAAGAAAGAAAGAAAAAAAAAAACCACAGCCCCCAGACTAGAGGCAGAAACGGTGGTGGCTTTGAGGAAGGCAGCCATGGCTTGGCTTAGTCTGTTGCCACAGAGCAGGGCAGGAGTATGTGGTCCATCAGGAGGAGGCTCACCAGATCCCCAGAGGTCAGCTTCAATATAGGCATACAGTCTGGGAGAGGGCTGGCTTGACAGGAGCTGCCAGGTTCAGTGCAGAAATGAGTGGAAATGAAGGCGGCAGTGGTGGGTCCCGTGCCTAAGTGCTATGCACAGCTCGGGCAGGACACACTGTGCACTAAGAACTGAAACCACTTAGCTCTTCCTCAACAGGAACTGTAAAGCCACCGGGTCAAGATGTGCTGTGGATGCTGCGGAAGTGCTCACATCAAGTGGAGGAAATGGTGAGAGCTAAAATGAAGATTGCAGTGTGTGTGGAGGAAGGGAGGGGATGTTAACCCATTACATAGAGGGCTTCGTGATCAGAGGCTACACAGGCTCAACGCCTGCACAATTCTCTCAGGAAGTATTTGGCAATTAAGCGTCAAATGCTATTAGAACGTTCTTTTCCTTCTATGCTCTACTCAAAGGTGGCACTGGACAGATGTTAATGCCCCTGCTGTGCAGACATGGAGACCAGTCTTCCAACACAAGCAGGCAGCTGGGCCTTAGGCAATCATTACTAGGTCTGCAGTGTCAACACTCAGATGCGCATGGCATGGGCGAAGACAGAATGGAACTTAAAGTGCCAACCCTGACCGACTGAAAGCTCCTTTTCTTGGTAGAGAAGATGGTGTTTTTCCCCCTCTTACACATTTCAATCCCAAGTATTTTACAGCAGAACTTCTCAGACTCTTGAACACTACAAGCCATCCGTCAACTGGGTCTTGTCAAACTGAGAGGCTTTACTTCCTCCAGGCACATTCTTCTGCTTGTTTGTTTGTTTGTTTGCTTGAGATGGGCTGTCTTGGAATTCACTCTGTGGAACTAGGTTGGCCTCGTACCCAAGGCTCTGCCTGCTTCTGCCTCCCAAGTGCTGTGATTAAGGGTACCACCACACATCTAGCTCAGACTCACCAGAAGAGGGCATCGGATCCCATTACAGATGGTTGTTAGCCACCATGTGGTTGCCGGGAATTGGACTTAGGACCTCTAGAAGAGCAGTCAGTGCTCTTATCTGCTGAGCCATCTCTCCAGCCCAGACACATTTTTTTTAAAATGTGTTATGAATATTTTGCCTGTATGTATGTCTGTGTACCATCTGTGTACAGTACCCAAGGACACCAGAGGAAGGAGCTGGGAACTGAACCTGGGTCCTCTGGAATAGTAGCTAGTGTTCTTAACTGCTGAGCTATCTATCTCTCCAGAGTCTAAACAGAAAAATCTAATATTGAATATGTGTTCCACCAAAAGTACAAACTTGACAACTGCCACGCTGATTACCTCAACAGCCCCGATCCCACCCCTCAAGAGAAAGCTTTACTGTGAGAACTGACAACTTTGCACACTTCAGTGTGAAGGAGTGCATTTAAAATGTGGCCAGGATGCCAGTCAACCTTAGACCTTGTCTTTAAGGAGGCTTGGGGAAGCAGGGACCACAAAACTTTCCATGGATCTCCTTCCAAGTGTTGTGTGGACGCAGAGGCACAGCCACCTCAGTTGACAAGCACAAGCCCCAGCAGCTTGCGAGCCAGCATAACGCTCTGTCACATCAATGACTGTCAGTAGCTCAGCTGGGTGCTTAAGACCCTGGGTTTAATGCCGGGCTCCATCCAAAACAAACAAACAAACAAACAAACAAACAACAAACAGATTTAATCACTGTGTTCTAAGAAATGTTGAGAGTGCAGCAGAAGGCAGATGGCTGACAACTAGAAGCTCCTGTATTCTCCTTTCTAAGAGTTTTGGAGACAGAAAGTAACACAGTGCCTCCCTCATCCTCTTTAGTCCACAAAGCTCAGAGAAAATCTCCTACCCTGACTTCCTTTAGAATCATGAGTCAGACCTGGTTCTTGCGACTGTGGATCAAAGGATAATGCAGTGTCCCACCTTCCCTTGTCTATGATCATGGCCAGCGTCCCTACATGACCCTGCCTGATGACTTTACTTTCCAATGTGGCAGCAAGCTGTCACCCAGCCACCATGCTTCCTAGGGAGGCTTCGCAGCACTGGGTGCTCGATGATTCCCACCAACTTTGCTATTGAGTTTTCCTCCCAGTTCCTTTGCTTTGGTCATGGACATTCTGACACTGGAGGCCATGTGGTCACCTAGTGCCCTTCTCCCACAAGACCTGGGGTGCATATCGCCATGCCCTGGCTCTGGTTCACATTTCTGGACTGGTCACTGTCTAGTCCTGGACTACCCTGGCATTCCAGAAAACAAGGGTTAAAGGCAGCAGAGGCAATGGGAAGTGGAAAGAGACCACTGGCCACTGCCCCAAGCTGCCCTGCCTGCCTGCCCCCATCTGGCTCCCATATGACCCACACAGCTGGCCAGGTGGTTCTCATTTGCAAATGAAACCCCAGCGGTTCTTTGGCCACAGAAATGCATGACCTCGGAGTCTCTTGGAGGCTGACCTGTACAAACCATACTTGTGTGTCCCTGAGCAGAGCTAAAAGGTCACACTCCACAGTTGGAAGCCTGAGGGCTACCAGAACAAAGCAGGACCTCTTGGACAGTGTGATGACAGCCAGCAAAGGATGGCACGAGGACTAGGGCTGAGAAATAGTGACAGTGCCCTTCATGTCTGTCTCAAACTAAAAATGCCTTTGCGTCATATGCCAGCATGCTCATGGCAGGAGAAGCTACTCTTTTCCAAATGTCCAACAGCAGCATAGTATAAAAGAGAAAAACCGGAGTCCTAAAGAAAGCATAGTTGAGCAGCTGCTGAGATGGCTCGAGGGGTAAGGCCACATGCTGCTAAGCCTGTCTGACATGAGTCGGAGCCCCAGGACCTACATGGTAGAAGAGCCAACCTCTATAAACTGTCCTCTGACCTCCACATGTCAGTTATCATATACACACACTTTTGTAAAAAGCACACTCTATGTCTGTGCCTGTGCCATTCTATAGGGAGAGTTGCAGAAGGCATTTTCAGCAGGTCAGGCGTACCCTGAACACGGCATGGGCGGGGAGCTCATTCAACTGATCTAATAGTTATAGAATATCTTGTAGCAGCACTTCCATTTCAGAGGTGAAGTGACTAAGGCAGACATGCTAAGAACTTGCCAAACTATACAGCTAGTACTTGGTGAGGCTGGGAGCTCAACCCAGAATCACAATGTTAACTGCCCTGCCCTATGATCTGCAACTGTTCATTAGGAAAAACAGTACACAACCATACACACACAAACACACACAGAGAGACCGGGGGGGGGG